>NC_091333.1:0-361021 GCF_038502225.1 Cherax quadricarinatus
GGATTAATTTTCCTCATTTACATTAATTGAAATGCTATTAATTCGTTCATGGGAATTCCTGCTGTCAGGAGGCATGACAAAATAGTACTTTAGTATGATACTTTGACTTATTTATTTATCACAATTCATCTAATATGACATAATAAACAATATTAACAACATAGAAACATGATATATACTCTAGAATTAATAAAATAGGCCATAATGTGGCAAGTGCTGGCGGTGGCAGAAAGCATCCACCATTTACTCTCCCACTCTAGTATCTTCCCAGTCCTCCATAACCCCACACCTAGCTTGTGTTTATCTGTGACTAGTGTTGAGGTTGTCATGTATGTAACCACAGGTGTGGTCAAGACAGATGTATATATAGGTGAAGACGTGATCACTGTGGCCACAGTGGTGGTGGCTGCCAGTGGTGGTGGTGGGTTTCAGCTGGCTCACTCGCTGCTACTGCCTCACTCTGCTGCTGCTTCACTCTCTGCTGCTGCCTCACTCTGCTGCTGCCTCACTCTGCTGCTGTTTCACTCTGCTGCTTTTTCACTCTCTGCTGCTGCCTCACTCTGCTGCTGCTTCACTCTCTGCTGCTGCCTCACTCTGCTGCTGCCTCACTCTGCTGCTGTTTCACTCTGCTGCTGTTTCACTCTCTGCTGCTGCCTCACTCTGCTGCTGCTTCACTCTCTGCTGCTGCCTCACTCTGCTGCTGCCTCACTCTGCTGCTGTTTCACTCTGCTGCTGCTTCACTCTCTGCTGCTGCTTCACTCTCTGCTGCTGCCTCACTCTGCTGCTGCCTCACTCTGCTGCTGTTTCACTCTGCTGCTGTTTCACTCTCTGCTGCTGCCTCACTCTGCTGCTGCCTCACTCTGCTGCTGCCGCCTCACTCTGCTGCTGCCTCACTCTGCTGCTGCTTCACTCTCTGCTGCTGCCTCACTCTGCTGCTGCCTCACTCTGCTGCTGCCTCAATTTTTGCTGCTGCCTCACTTTTCTGCTGCCCCACTCTGCTGCTGCCTCACTCTGCTGCTGCCTCACTCTGCTGCTGCCTCACTCTCTGCTGCTGCCTCACTCTGCTGCTGCCTCAATCTCTGCTGCTGCCTCAATCTCTGCTGCTGCCTCAATCTCTGCTGCTGCCTCAATCTCTGCTGCTGCCTCACTCTGCTGCTGCCCCACTCTGCTGCTGCCTCACTCTGCTGCTGCCTCACTCTGCTGCTGCTTCACTCTCTGCTGCTGCTTCACTCTCTGCTGCTGCCTCACTCTGCTGCTGCCTCACTCTCTGCTGATGCCTCACTCTGCTGCTGCCTCGCTCTCTGCTGCTGCCTCACTCTGCTGCTGTCTTCTTCATTTCTCTACCTCTTTTTCATAATTTCTAATCACTTCCTGAACTTCTTGCTGATTTTATATGAATACTGTCTCTTCGGGTGAGGCATTGTGTAAGAAATTTGTTAGGTTAAACACAAAATTTTGCATCCCAAGGGTCTGCAGCGGTCACTCAGAGCGCCATACATGTACCTTCTTTTCCTTATGACCCTTGGTTGGCACCGAGATAGTCGTGGTCTCACAGTAGCTACAGCCACACATAGGGTTACCTTGGTTGGCACCGAGATAGTCGTGGTCTCACAGTAGCTACAGCCACACATAGGGTTACCTTGGTTGGCACTGATATAGTCGTGGTCTCACAGTAGCTACAGCCACACATAGGGTTACCTTGGTTGGCACCGAGATAGTCATGGTCTCACAGTAGCTGCAGCCACACATAGGGTTGGTTGGCACCGAGATAGTCGTGGTCTCACAGTACTTACAGCCACACATAGGGTTACCTTGGTTGGCATCAAGATAGTCGTGGTCTCACAGTAGCTACAGCCACACATAGGATTACCTTGGTTGGCATCGATATAGTCGTGGTCTCACAGTAGCTACAGCCACACATAGGGTTACTTGGTTGGCACCGAGATAGTCGTGGTCTCACAGTAGCTACAGCCACACATAGGGTTACCTTGGTTGGCACCAAGATAGTCGTGGTCTCACAGTAGCTACAGCCACACATAGGGTTACCTTGGTTGGTACCGAGATAGTCATGGTCTCACAGTAGCTACAGCCACACATAGGGTTACCTTGGTTGGCACCAAGATAGTCGTGGTCTCACAGTAGCTACAGCCACACATAGGGTTACTTGGTTGGCACCAAGATAGTCGTGGTCTCACAGTAGCTACAGCCACACATAGGGTTACCTTGGTTGGCACCAAGATAGTCGTGGTCTCACAGTAGCTACAGCCATCCATAGGGTTACCTTGGTTGGCACCGAGATAGTCATGGTCTCACAGTAGCTACAGCCACACATAGGGTTACCTTGGTTGGCACCGAGATAGTCGTGGTCTCACAGTAGCTACAGCCACCCATAGGGTTACCTTGGTTGGCACCGAGATAGTCGTGGTCTCACAGTAGCTACAGCCACACATAGGGTTACCAATTTGTATTTTGAAACATTTGGCACCAAAATCTGAAAAAAATTATGAAAAATGTCTAAAAATGACAACATATTATTAATAATATTATATTGTATTATTATTATTGTAATTATTTTATTATTATTATTATTATTATTATTATTATTATTATTATTATTATTATTAGTTTAAGGAACTCAAGCACAGATTCAATTCCCTAGATCAAGAGCCCTTCACCATGTACGTACTACTACTACAGTGGACCCCCGGTTAACGATATTTTTTCACTCCAGAAGTATGTTCAGGTGCCAGTACTGACCGAATTTGTTCCCATAAGAAATATTGTGAAGTAGATTAGTCCATTTCAGACTGCCAAACATACACGTACAAACGCACTTACATAAATACACTTACATAATTGGTCACATTTGGAGGTAATCGTTATGCGGGGGTCCACTGTACTACTACTACTACTACTAATAATAATATATTTGGACATGATACATAGTTGTACAAGTAATTATAGTAGTTGGGTGTACAAAAGCACCTTGTATGTAGAACATTATGGGCAGCTTAAAATTAACTTAAAATTAACTAAGCAATGATAGGTTCAGTGGTAAAAATTCCCACTGATAACAGGGATATCTTGTTACTCCTACTTACACTTTGGTCACACTTCACAGACACGCATATGCATGTATATATACATACATCTAGGTTTTTCTCCTTTTTCTAAATAGCTCTTGTTCTTCTTTATTTCTTCTATTGTCCATGGGGAAGAGGAAAAGAATCTTTCCTCCGTAAGCCATGCGTGTCGTATGAGGCGACTAAAATGCCGGGAGCAATGGGCTAGTAACCCCTTCTCCTGTAGACATTTACTAAAAAAGAGAAGAAGAAAAACTTTATAAAACTGGGATGCTTGAATGTGCGTGGATGTAGTGCGGATGACAAGAAACAGATGATTGCTGATGTTATGAATGAAAAGAAGTTGGATGTCCTGGCCCTAAGCGAAACAAAGTTGAAGGGGGTAGGGGAGTTTCGGTGGGGGGAAATAAACGGGATTAAATCTGGAGTATCTGAGAGAGTTAGAGCAAAGGAAGGGGTAGCAGTAATGTTGAAGGATCAGTTATGGAAGGAGAAAAGAGAATATGAATGTGCAAATTCAAGAATTATGTGGATTAAAGTAAAGGTTGGATGCGAAAAGTGGGTCATAATAAGCATGTATGCACCAAGAGAAGAGAGGAATGCAGAGGAGAGAGATTTTGGGAGATGTTAAGTGAATGTATAGGAGCCTTTGAACCAAGTGAGAGAGTAATTGTGGTAGGGGACCTGAATGCTAAAGTGGGAGAAACTTTTAGAGAGGGTGTGGTAGGTAAGTTTGGGGTGCCAGGTGTAAATGATAATGGGAGCCCTTTCATTGAACTTTGTATAGAAAGGGGTTTAGTTATAGGTAATACATATTTTAAGAAAAAGAGGATAAATAAGTATACAAGATATGATGTAGGGCGAAATGACAGTAGTTTGTTGGATTATGTATTGGTAGATAAAAGACTGTTGAGTAGACTTCAGGATGTACATGTTTATAGAGGGGCCACAGATACATCAGATCACTTTCTAGTTGTAGCTACACTGAGAGCAAAAGGTAGATGGGATACAAGGAGAATAGAAGCATCAGTGAAGAGAGAGTTGAATGTTTATAAACTAAAAGAGGAGGCAGTTAGGGTAAGATATAAACAGCTATTGGAGGATAGATGGGCTAACGAGAGCATAGGCAATGGGGTCGAAGAGGTATGGGGTAGGTTTAAAAATGTAGTGTTAGAGTGTTCAGCAGAAGTTTGTGGTTACAGGAAAGTGGGTGTGGGAGGGAAGAGGAGCAATTGGTGGAATGCTGATGTAAAGAGAGTAGTAAGGGAGAAAAAGTTAGCATATGAGAAATTTTTACAAAGTAGAAGTGATGCAAGGAGGGAAGAGTATATGGAGAAAAAGAGAGAGGTTAAGAGAGTGGTGAAGCAAAGTAAAAAGAGAGCAAATGAGAGAGTGGGTGAAATGTTATCAACAAATTTTGTTGAAAATAAGAAAAAGTTTTGGAGTGACATTAACAAGTTATGGAAGCCTAGAGAACAAATGGATTTGTCAGTTAAAAATAGGAGAGGAGAGTTAGTAAATGGAGAGTTAGAGGTACGTATTGGGAAGATGGAGGGAATATTTTGAGGAATTGTTAAATGTTGATGAAGATAGGGAAGCTGTGATTTCGTGTATAGGGCAAGGAGGAATAACATCTTGTAGGAGTGAGGAAGAGCCATTTGTGAGTGTGGGGGAAGTTCGTGAGGCAGTAGGTAAAATGAAAGGGGGTAAGGCAGCCGGGATTGATGGGATAAAGATAGAAATGTTAAAAGCAGGTGGGGATATAGTTTTGGAGTGGTTGGTGCAATTATTTAATAAATGTATGGAAGAGGGTAAGGTACCTAGGGATTGGCAGAGAGCATGCATAGTTCCTTTGTATAAAGGCAAAGGGGACAAAAGAGAGTGCAAAAATTATAGGGGGATAAGTCTGTTGAGTATACCTGGTAAAGTGTATGGTAGAGTTATTATTGAAAGAATTAAGAGTAAGGCGGAGAATAGGATAGCAGATGAACAAGGAGGCTTTAGGAAAGTTAGGGGGTGTGTGGACGAGGATAGTGAGGCTCAAGTTAGAGTATGTAGGAAAGAGGGAAATTATTTCCCAGTAAAAGTAGGCCTTAGACAAGGATGTGTGATGTCACCGTGGTTGTTTAATATATTTATAGATGGGGTTGTAAGAGAAGTAAATGCGAGGGTCTTGGCAAGAGGCGTGGAGTTAAAAGATAAAGAATCACACATAAAGTGGGAGTTGTCACAGTTGCTCTTTGCTGATGACACTGTGCTCTTGGGAGATTCTGAAGAGAAGTTGCAGAGATTGGTGGATGAATTTGGTAGGGTGTGCAAAAGAAGAAAATTAAAAGTGAATACAGGAAAGAGTAAGGTTATGAGGATAACAAAATGATTAGGTGATGAAAGATTGGATATCAGATTGGAGGGACAGAGTATGGAGGAGGTGAATGTATTCAGATATTTGGGAGTGGACGTGTCAGCGGATGGGTCTATGAAAGATGAGGTGAATCATAGAATTGATGGTGGGAAAAGGGTGAGTGGTGCACTTAGGAGTCTGTGGAGACAAAGAACTTTGTCCTTGGAGGCAAAGAGGGGAATGTATGAGAGTATAGTTTTACCAACGCTCTTATATGGGTGTGAAGCATGGGTGATGAATGTTGCAGCGAGGAGAAGGCTGGAGGCAGTGGAGATGTCATGTCTGAGGGCAATGTGTGGTGTGAATATAATGCAGAGAATTTGTAGTTTGGAAGTTAGGAGGAGGTGCGGGATTACCAAAACTGTTGTCCAGAGGGCTGAGGAAGGGTTGTTGAGGTGGTTCGGACATGTAGAGAGAATGGAGTGAAACAGAGTGACTTCAAGAGTGTATCAGTCTGTAGTGGAAGGAAGGCGGGGTAGGGGTCGGCCTAGGAAAGGTTGGAGGGAGGGGGTAAAGGAGGTTTTGTGTGCGAGGGGCTTGGACTTCCAGCAGGCATGCATGAGCGTGTTTGATAGGAGTGAATGGAGACAAAGGGTTTTTAATACTTGACGTGCTGTTGGAGTGTGAGCAAAGTAACATTTATGAAGGGGTTCAGGGAAACCGGCAGGCCGGACTTGAGTCCTGGAGATGGGAAGTACAGTGCCTGCACTCTGAAGGAGGGGTGTTAATGTTGCAGTTTAAAAACTGTAGTGTAAAGCACCCTTCTGGCAAGACAGTGATGGAGTGAATGATGGTGAAAGTTTTTCTTTTTCGGGCCACCCTGCCTTGGTGGGAATCAGCCAGTGTGATAATAAAAAAAAAAAAAATAAAATATACTTCTAAGCTGTTGTATTCTGAGCACCTCTGCAAAAACAGTGATTATGTGTGAGTGAGGTGAAAGTGTTGAATGATGATGAAAGTATTTCCGTTTTGGGGATTTTCTTTCTTTTTGGGTCACCTTGCCTTGGTGGGACATGGCCGACTTGTTAAAAAAAAAAAAAGTCAAACTTGCCTTTACTTTCCAAAATCTTCAAGAAACTCGTACACAAAAGGTTACATCCCTTCATAACATCACAAAGCATCCTCAACCTCTGCCAGTTTGGCTTCAGGAGAAACAAAAGCACAAATGATGCAATAATAAAAATGCTAGATCTACTTTACACAGCACTGGATAAAAATGAATACAGTGGACCCTAACCTAACGAACGCATCACATAACGTTAAATCCGCCTAGCGATACATTTTAACGCAAAAATTTTGCCTCCGCTAGCGCTAAAAAACTCGCTCAATGCGATTCGTTCGAGACACGTCCACGTGCGGCCTGAGCCCGCCTCACTTGTTCCGCGGGTGCCAGTGTTTACAAGCCAGCCACCGCGGTCGCTTCCAAGCATACAATCGGAACATTTCATATTATCACAGCCTTTTTAGTGATTGCACCTGCAAAATAAGTCACCATGGGCCCCAAGAAAGCTTCTAGTGCCAACCCTACAGCAAAAAGAGTGAGAATTACTATGGATATGAAGAAAGAGATCATTGCTAAGTATGAAAGTGGAGTGCGTGTCTCCGAACTGGCCAGATTGTACACAAAACCCCAATCAACCATCGCTACTATTGTGGCCAAGAAAACGGCAATCAAGGAAGCTGTTCTTGCCAAAGGTGCAACTTGGTTTTCGAAACAGAGATCGCAAGTGATAGAAGATGTTGAGAGACTGTTATTGGTGTGGATAAACGAAAAACAGATAGCAGGAGATAGCATCTCTCAAGCAATCATATGTGAAAAGGCTAGGAAGTTGCATGAGGATTTAATTAGAAAAATGCCTGCAACTAGTGATAATATGAGTGAATTTAAGGCCAGCAAAGGTTGGTTTGAGAGATTTAAGAATCGTAGTGGCATACATAGTGTGATAAGGCATGGTGAGGCTGCCAGTTCGGACCACAAAGCGGCTGAAAAATATGTGAAGGAATTCAAGGAGTACATAGACAGTGAAGGACTGAAACCTGAACAAGTGTTTAATTGTGATGAAACAGGCCTGTTTTGGAATAAAATGCCAAACAGGGCCTACATTACTCAGGAGGAAAAGGCACTCCCAGGACATAAGCCTATGAAAGACAGGCTTACTCTGTTGATGTGTGCTAATGCTAGTGGTGATTGCAAAGTGAAGCCTTTATTGGTGTATCACTCTGAAACTCCCAGAGTGTTCAGGAAAAACTATGTCCTCAAGGCTAATTTGTGTGTGCTGTGGAGGGCAAACAGTAAGGCATGGTCACTAGAGATTTTTTCTATGGCTGATTACACCATGCATTTGCCCCCACTGTGAAAAATTACCTAACTGAAAAGAAATTAGACCTTAAGTGCCTCCTGGTATTAAACAATGCTCCTGGTCATCCTTCAGATGTGGCAGAGTGACTTTCTGTGGAAATGAGCTTCATTAAGGTCAAGTTTTTGCCTCCTAATACCACTCCTCTCCTGCAGCCCATGGGCCAGCAGGCCATTTCCAACTTCAAGAAACTGTACACAAAAGCTATGTTTGAAAGGTGCTTTGTAGTGACCTCAGAAACTCAACTGACTCTGAGAGAGTTTTGGAGAGATCACTTTAGCATCCTCAATTGTGTAAACATTATAGGTAAGGCTTGGGAGGAAGTGACTAAGAGGACCTTGAACTCTGCTTGGAAGAAACTGTGGCCAGAATGTGTAGACAAAAGGGATTTTGAAGGGTTTGAGGCTAACCCTGGGAATCCTATGCCAGTTGAGGAATCCATTGTGGCATTGGGAAAGTCCTTGGGGTTGGAGGTTAGTGGGGAGGATGTGGAAGATTTGGTGGAGGAGGACAATGAAGAACTAACCACTGATGAGCTGCTAGATCATCTTCAACAGCAAGAGGCCACACCTGAGGAAACTGCTTCGGAGGAGGGGATAGAGAAATTGAGGAAGTTACCTACTTCAAAGATTAAGGAAATGTGTGCAATGTGGCTTAAAGTGCAAACCTTTTTTGATGAAAATCACCCTCACACAGCTATTGCAAGCCGTGCTGGTGACTATTACACTGACAATGTTGTGAAACACTTTAGGAATGTCATAAAGGAACAGGAGGTACAGGCCTCTATGGACAGTTATGTTGTGCAACAGAGGTCCAGTGACTCAAGCTGATCCTAGTGGCATTAAAAGAAGAAGGGAAGTAACCCGGGAAAAGGACTCAACACCTCAAGTCCTAATGGAAGGGGATTCCCCTTCTAAACACTAACACCATCAACACTCCCCCCTCCTCCCATCCCATCAATCATCACCAGATCTTCAATAAAGGTAAGTGTCATGTAACCGTGCATGTCTTCTTCAGTTTGTGAGTATTAAAATTAATATTTCATGTGGTAAAAATTTTTTTTTTCATACTTTGGGGTGTCAGGAACGGAATAATTTGATTTCCATTATTTCTTATGGGGAAAATTAATTCGGCTAACGATAATTTCGCCTAACGTTGAGCTCTCAGGAACGGATTAATAGCGTTAGGCGAGGGTCCACTGTATATTGAACAATCATGGTGACATCAGTTGTACTCTAGTATGATTGGCCACTCAGAAGACATAATAATTAAGCAAGATGTAATACTGTGTACTAGGGATGTATCGGATGTGAAAATTTAGATATGGCGGATGCGGATGTGTATTCAGGGTGGATAAATGGTAACACATCGACTCCCTTATTTTTCAACCGATTATGTTCATTTTTGGTGTACTATTAGAAGCTTATATCGAGTATCCTGTGCTGAAGTTTCAAACATATCGGCCAAAAAGGAAATGAAATATGCAAAATTTACGAAAAGTTACATTTGGCAGTCGGGGGTGACTCAGTGGTACTAGGAAAAGTGGTTTTGACACTTGCTGCTGATAGAACACTTCTAATTCCATCACGAAGCATGAACCAATTCTAAAATAAACCTTATCTTCATGCTAAAAAAAAATAAAGTTTCATAACTTTTTGACATTTTGGAAGATGTCAGTCTTGTTGCCCACATAAATCAAAAAATATTTGGGATACTTCAGAAAGGAACACGGCCACTAATAAAGCATCATTCTTCTATGTTTGTTGTGAAAATCAAGTCAATTCATTCATAAATAAGGATGGTCCCGGCCTAAATAGGTAAATAACTTCCGAGATATAGGCCGCAGCGCGCGGCACCCCAGGTGCCCGATAAATTTTTTTTCCCCGAAAAATTCACTTTCTTTTACACTTTTTCCGTGCCCTACGAGTGTTTATTACAGTTAACCATTGTAAATCTTCGTTTTCTCTCATCACTGATGAGAGAATGGATCCTTTCACCTTCAGGGGATATATCGGTAAATTTTTTTCCTCTGGGGCATCATATTATGCTATATATTATTTTTTCAGGTGTACTTTTTATGTTTCTATGCTATTATTATATTGCACTATGTCATAATAGATCAATTGTGAAAGGTAAATAAGCCTTATAATTGATATTAGCGTGGGCATGCAATATTTTGTTGGCTGGAGGTGTCGGCCATTTTGTGCAATAATCCCAGGGGTACCTGATTGGTTCCTTGATCACATTATCTCCGCCTGCTCTGGCATGATCTCAGACAGTGAATTTTTATTATATTAGATATAAAGATATAAGAAAACAATAAAAATAACACGGGGGGAAAAAAAAAATGCCACGCTTGGTACGCAAGGTGCTGTCACCATGCCTGTTATAAATGACTGTAATTCCTTTTAGGAACATCGTACAAGGATAATAATTATACCTGAGTGTAGCCAGAAAGTTCAGCTATTTTTTGGTAACAATAACTCAATTTTCATATTTTTTCGATCTTTTTTTACTCCACGCGCCGGCTGTGTGATACCCCCTTAAAATTAATATTTCATGTGGTAAAAATTTTTTTTGGTTCATACTTTGGAGTGTCAGGAACGGATTAATTTGATTTCCATTATTTCTTATGGGGAAAATTAATTCACCTAACGATAATTTCGCCTAACGTTGAGCTCTCAGGAATGGATTAATAGCGTTAGGCAAGGGTCCACTGTACCCGCTTGGACCCTTTATTGACCTTAAGAAAGCTTTTGATACAGTAGATCACAGCATCCTACTCCTCAAGCTTAATCATTACAGTATAAGAGGCCATGTGCTTGCATTTATCAAGCCCTACCTCACTAAGAGAAAGCAATACATCTGTCAGTGACACAACCTCCTCGACAAGACCCCTGGACACTGGTGTACCACAGGGTAGCATTCTTTGCCCCCTCTTTTTCCTTTTATACATCAATGATCTTCCAAGGGTATCACAACAACTTACATTTATTCTCTTTGGTGAGAACACAACTTTTGTCATCTCTCACCTAAATTTAGCCTCACTCAACATTATCGCTAACGAAGAACTCACAAAAATAGCAACCTGGTTGACCATCAATAAACTCATACTAAATATAGACCAAACCTTTTACATTATGTTTGGGAGTAGAGCAAGTGAGGACCAACTAAATATGCTTAACAACATCCTTATTGCTAAACATAATGAGGGAAAATTCCTGGGTCTGCACCTTGACAGCAACCTAAAATTCAACACCCATATCCAACACATAACAAAAAAGGTTTCTAAAACAGTTGTCATCCTCTCAAAGATATGTTACTATGTACTACACACAGCACTACTTACACAATACTACTCACTGATCTACCCATATTTGTGTCTGGGGTTCCACAACGACAAACCACCTAAAATCAATAGTAACACAACAAAAAGCTGCAGTGCAAATTATCACATAATCCACTGCTAGACAACCCTCTCCCCTCACTCTTCAAAGACCTATTCCTACACATTATACAAAACATTAACTCATACTATTGTGCAACCTACATTTACAGAACAATAAATTCTAATATAAATCCCAACCTGAAACACTTTATTGGCAGTTGCAACAAGACTCACAGACACAACACTAGGCACAAAAACCTCTATGACATTCCCTGCATAAGGCTAAATCTTTTTAAAAACTCATTATACATAAAAGGGTCCAAAATCTGGATATCTCTGCCAGAAATCTCCAGAACCACTGGTTCAGCATTTTTAAAACTATATTTAGAAAACACCTCATCTCCTTAACCTATCCCAGCCCATCATAAACACATATGTAAAAACTGTACATGCATTTGCTCAATATCATGAACATTGGTAAAACCTTTTATCAGCAATATATACTTGCTCTCAATATCTGTATTCATCTCAAATATTAATCACTCCATTGTATCCACCTAAGGTTAATAATAAAAAATGTATGTCTTCTCTACAAGACTTATTAAAGTCATATAGCATGACCTAATAGAATACTCAAGTTTTTTGTATTCATTGTAACTCTTCTAATGACCATATGTACTGTTACTGCCTTATTAATCTTAAGTTAATTTTAAGTTTGCCAGAAATGCTCTGTGTATAAAGGGGTTTTTGGTATGTACACCCAACTATTATTCTACTTTGTACATACATGTATCATGTCAAAATAAAATATAATATATTATTATTATTATAAACTCCTCACACACACACTATTGATAAACTAACATTAACCTCTGATGAGTTCTGAGTGTTATTCTACTGCCAGAGCCCAGCCAGGGGTCAGGCTCATCTGGTGCTTGCCTGCTCCACCAGGATGTTACTGCTGGTGGTCCCCTGACCCACTCCATCACAGCCTGGTTGATCCAGCACCTGGTGAAGGTACTTGTCCAGTTTCCTCTTGAAGGCTTCTACACTTGTTCCAGCAGTATTTTTGGTTACATGTTGCAACAGTCTTTGTCCTCACATGTTGATACAGCAACACACAATATTCAACAGTCTGGCAACACAACAAACCATATTTAGTATTTTTTACACTAATACATGTACTTTTTTCTTTAAACCATATAATGTAATTTACATGAATTAATATACACGTAGGCACAAACGATGGCCACAAATTATGTAATGCATTTTTACCAGCTAATTGTAAGCCATATTAATTAAGATACATATTATTCAATAAGAATTCTTATGCAATTAACTACAATAAGACACCTAATGACAAATAGTCTATCACAAAAGAGACATATTATTTCGAAGTACTAGTTCAGAGATCCTCAGTTTTATAGTGACTGAATATAGAAATGTTGAAGATACAGTAAGCTACTTTAGATTACAATATAATTAAATAGGACAATATATATTACCAATTATGTATGGGTGTTGAAGGAAGAACAGGGACAGAACTGGATGAAAGCTGGTTTTGTTAGACATAACAGATTGCTGTCTCAATTATGCTAAGGAGATGGTGTTTTATAACAGCTTTGAAATGGGTGGCAGATAGAGACCCTTTCAATGCTTCAGACAGAGTTCCAGATCTTAACCCTTTGAGGGTCGACAGGCCCTCTCAGAAACTCGTTCTCAGGGTCGGCCAAATTTAAAAAAAAAAAAAAAATTTCTTATGAAAAAATAGTTTTTTTTTTTTCTAAACATTATAGGCTAAACAAAATTTTTTTACCATCAATACTTACCGAGATATGGAGGCGTGAAGTTTGCCAAAATTGAACAATATCTGGTAACATCGCCAACTGCCGTCACCCGGTATTTTTCTATTTACTTTTTTATGTACTATTTTCAATTATTTTTCAATTTTTCTTTTTCTGAGTAACTTTTATGGCCTCTGAGACCAATATGATCAGTATTTTGTAAGTTATTTCTTTTTCAATACTACACAATAAGGGCGTAAACACTGTTGTCATTATTTTGTTTATAGAAAATATTTACACAAACAAACGATATGAAATGTTGTTTATTACTATTTTTCTATATTTTATATACACATATACAGTCACAGGACATGCTTCTTGAAGTTCTGCAGCCTGTGGAAGTCTTTGAAACATGGTGTCATGCACAGTGGTGTTTTACATTCCTCACACATAAAACGAGTGTCTCTGCGTTGTTGTGGGCGTTTTTTTGTATGTGCACAGACGTAGCACCTCTTCTGAGCCTTTTTCTTGAAAGCAGTAGCAGGCAGTTTTACTAGGAAGTGATCACCATGCTTCAGAGGAGCAGGTAGTTGTTGATAATTTGGTGGGCGGTCAATTGCAGGTGTTCTTCCCTGGTACTTGAATACTATTTGTCTGATGACAGACAAACAGAATTCGCCATACTGTGGTTTGTTTCTGGTCCTCGTCTTATACATATTATAAGCATTGAGCATGGAAATGTCCAGAAGATGGAAAAAGAGTTTGATGTACCACTTATAACTCTTGCGAACACAATCAGCAAACCCAATCTGCATGTCACATTTGTCCACTGAATGCATGTTGAAGGTGTAATCAATCACAGCTGCAGGTTTTGGAATGGGTTCATTGCTCTCTCTATGCTGCCTGCTACTGTCTGCCATTTCATTAGGGTGAACTGATGACAACAGTGTGACATCTCGTTTGTCATGCCACCGAAATGCCATGATGTTATTGGCATCAAACGCCTGCACCTCACCTCTACGAGTGCCAGCATCAAACCTGGGCATATGTTTCCGATTTGCACACACTGTGCCACACATCTGTCATGTTCACTCGCAAAAAATCACTGAGTGAGGGGCTTGTGTACCAGTTATCCATAAATAATATATGCCCCTTACCAAGGTATGGTTCTATCATTGTTCTAACCACATCACCAGAGATGCCCAATAACTTCCTGGTATTTTGCAATGTATAACTTCCAGTGTACACAGTAATATCCAATACCAGACCACTGTAACAATCACAAAGCACAAACAACTTTATACCAAAGCGTTTCCTCTTGCTTGGTATGTACTGCTTGAAAGAGAGTCTTCCTTTGAACAGAATCAAAGACTCGTCAATTACAAGCTTCCTGAAGGGATAAAAATGCGTACTGAATTTCTCTTTCAGATACACAAACACATTCCTAATCTTATATAACCTGTCGTTTCTGTCAGGCCTGGTTTTGTCCGAGAAGTGAAGCATACGTAACATTAGCACAAATCGATTCACTGGCATTATATCACTGAAACCTGGGGTTGCAATCAGGCGGTCTATTGACCAGTATGATTTCACTTTGTGCTTATACACATGTGGCATAAGCATTATTGTGGCAAAGAAAAGATACATCTCAGCCACAGTTGCCTTCTTCCACTGGTGTAGATGTGATTTTGGTGAAAGTAATGTGTTTGCCATGGTGTACTCGTAGTATGTGTTGCTTTCCATGACAATACTTTCCATCAGGGGTTCGTCAAAGAATAACTCAAAACATTCCAGTTCAGTGGCATTGTTCCCAAGTGTACAAGATGGCCGTATTCCACTTTGGCTGTCATAAAACTGGTGGGGATTTGGAACAAAATTGACAGCTTCCTGCCAATCCCAGGTGCGGTCAGCTGGTGGGTACTGGACAATGACAGGTGGTTGTGGTTGTGGAGGTTGTGGTTGTGGAGGTTGTGGTTGTGGAGGCTGGTGTGGTGGGTGGGTGGGGGATGGTGGCCTTTGTTGTAGATCAGCTGAGGCAGCGGCGTGGGTGGCAGCATGGCCCACTGCTGGTGCCTCACCGCTGGCACCACTACCACCACGCACATTTTCCATCCCAATTGCCATTTTCACTGTCTGTTCCTGTTGTACAGCCACGGGATGTACTCCGAGATGTACTCCTTCCCCTTGGAATAGCATATGGCACACTACCAGAGCGCATATATTGTCGTATATACTGACGCTTCACTGGGGAATATTACACTTCACTATCACTACTGGATCTAGTTTGAAGAGCTTGTAGTTCATATTCACTATCACTATCATCACAAATGCTCTCATCTGAGTCTGGGATTTGGGAAAATAGGAGTTTCCTCTTGGATTTTGGTACAGCTGAACGTGAACAAGACGGCCCAGCACCAGAGGTGGAAGGCTGAGGGTCGTCTGGGTTTTCCTCACTATTACCGATGTTATGGTCATTAGTTTCGGTCAAAACCTCACCAAAACCTTGAAACTCATTTTCACTGGCACTTCCATCTGTATTAGAATGTCACTGGGGAACGAAAGTGCCCCAGTTCACCGAGGAGTGAGGAGCTTCTTACCGCGAGGCATGGTGGACATTGTTTACTAAGATGGCGTTCCCACAATGCACCACTGGGTCCCAGATTTTTTTCTACCACACACACCAACCACACAGACCCATTCTCTCACATCTAGGCCTACCAGCCTTTTCCCGCGAGATTTGACTGCGCTAGAATTTATGCATACTAGTACGTCAAAAACCCCTGCGCGTAAGCCGTACTAGTACGTCCGAAACCCTCAAAGGGTTAAGGCCATTTATGAGCATTGAATTTTCATACAGGTTGAGTTGGACATGGGGGGGGATATGTCAGCTTTTTTGTGTCTTGTTGCACCTATTAAAAGGAAAAGTTTCAGAGTAAGGCTTATATTGAAAACGAATGTCCTATATACTGTAGGCACAGTAGTATGAGTGCATATTTTGTTTATTAAACAAGTTCAAGTTTTGGGGGAGTGTGTTGTCTGCCACTGGAATGGGTAATTGTTTGCACAGCAACTTTTAAGTTATTAATGATTTTAGGTAATTTTATAGATTCCCATATCCAACTCAATCCCTATGCTTCTACAATACTGTATAACACAAATATTGGGGTAGGGCCCTAATCTGACAACTCATAACATGAGCTTAACTCTGGGGTGCCGGACAGGCCAGGCTCAAGCCAACCAAAATTTCCAATAAACCTCACAACACTTTTTTTAACACACAACCCATCTCCCACTGAGGTGGGATGGCCATGAAGCTAAACATTTTCAACATCACTCAATATTACTGTCTTGCAAGAAGCATGCTAACAGTACACCTCAGATGACCCTCTAAACTGTATTATCCTCATCCTTCAGAGTGCAGGCACTGTACTTCACACTTCCAGGACTCAGATAACTGCTTTTCCTGAATCACTTCATAAATGTTGCTTTGCTCACACTCCAACAACACATCAAATCATAATAACCACTAACTCCTTAATCCTTTCTTTCAACCAGCTTGCCACCATGAAGCTCCTCCTATACTTCTGCAGATGCCCCTGACTCTCCTTCCTCCAGTGCTACAGTCTTTGGGTCTTTGATAGAAGATAAATGTCATTTTAATTCAAATATAGGTTTAGGCTGAACACTATAAGGTGGATCATTAAAAAAAAATTTCAAATACCAATAAATTCTCATTCATAAATCAAGCATTTGGAATGACTAATTTGATTTTAGGATTTCAAATAAAAAATTTGAGGCTTGTAAACACACATAAGTGGGATTATGAACAGGCCCCTGACTGTCTTCAAGAAGGTGCTGGACAGGCACCTAAAGTCAATACCTGACCAACCGGGCTGTGGTTAGTACGTCAATTTATGTGCAACCAGCAGTAACAGCCTGGTTGATCAGGCTCTGATCTACCATGAGGACTGGTCACAGACCAGGCTGCAGTGGATACACAATATTCTTTTATACTCACACATAACAACTTTAGTTAAGAATCCTAATAAATATACCCAACACCAAAATGTCACATTCTTCAACTTTACCAAGTTATCTTATGTTATCATTACATGAATATGCATAACCATAACATGTGTGAGCCATTATAACTTTTACACACATTAATAGTATTCTCTGCCAAAACTTTTATACAAATCCCTAAATAATAATAACACACAATGTAAGTACATCACACTGATTTAACTGGGTTACCGATGTATGCACTTACATCGTGAATTTTTTTTTATGTAATCAGCAATGCAAGTTACAGTGATTTAACTCTGTTATCAAATCAAATCAAATCAAATTTTATTTCTTTGCAAGATTACATTGAGATTATGAAATTACAATAATGAGTTGCAGTGCAAAGAGAGCCACTATCATGCCTTGGCATTATGGGCAGACTTAATTTAATGGCTTACAGATTATATCTGTTTCTATATCAACATTTTATACTTATGTGACCATATTATACCATAGTCAATTGTGTTCATTATTCTCTGTTATACAGACAAAGTTCAATAAATTCTTGTCTTTGTTGTTGTTGTTCTTCTTCACCTTCAAGATATGTTCAGTCAACAAGACTTAAGAAATCGTAATGACACGATTGTAAATAAACCATACCCCCGGCCGGGATTGAACCCGCGGTCATAGAGTCTCAAAACTCCAGCCCGTCGCGTTAGCCACTAGACCAGCTAGCCACAATAAGATTCACGGCCACGCTAGCTGGAGATTCGTCTGTAAAAACTTGCATTTGTGGTCACAGAGGTGCCTGTGCTAACTTTCCTATGGTGTAGAAATATACCTAGTTGGATGAATCTTATTGTGGCTAGCTGGTCTAGTGGCTAACGCGACGGGCTGGAGTTTTGAGACTCTATGACCGCAGGTTCAATCCCGGCCGGGGGTATGGTTTATTTACAATCGTGTCATTACGATTTCTTAAGTCATGTTGACGGCAGTGAAGGGACTTGAGCTAGAGTTCGTCACGGCCACGCTAGCTGGAGATTCGTCTGTAAAAACTTGCATTTGTGGTCACAGAGGTGCCTGTGCTAACTTTCCTATGGTGTAGAAATATACCTAGTTGGATGAATCTTATTGTGGCTAGCTGGTCTAGTGGCTAACGCGACGGGCTGGAGTTTTGAGACTCTATGACCGCAGGTTCAATCCCGGCCGGGGGTATGGTTCAGTCAACAAGTTAGCAGGATTTTTTCTCCTGTCAGTGCCTTCATCAGTAGTGATGTACAGTGACTAGTAGGTTGATGTCTGGTGTCACTGCAGTTGCTTGTGGTAATTAATGGTGTTCCTCTTGACACTGGAGTTTACCTGGAGAGAGTTCCGGGGGTCAACACCCCTGCGGCCTGGCCTGTGACCAGGCCTCATGGTGGATCAGGGCCTGATCAACCAGGCTGTTATTGCTGGTTGCACGTAATCCAATGTACAAACCACAGTCCGGCTGGTCAGGTACTGACTTTAGGTGCCTGTCCAGTGCCTGCTTGAAGACAGCCAGGGGTCTATGTATATTGGGATGCAGTTGAACAGTCTTGGGCCCCTGACACTTAATATGTTGTCTCTTAACGTGCTAGTGGCACCCCTGCTTTTCGTTGGGGGGATGTTGCATCATCTGCCAAGTCTTTTGCTTTCATAGGGAGTGAGTTTCATGTGCAAGTTTGGTACTAATCCCTCTAGAATTTTCCAGATGTATATAATCATGTATTTCTCCCACCTGCATTCCAGGGAGTACAGGTTCAGGAACTTCAATCGTTCCCAGTAATTGAGGTGTTTTATCTCAGTTATGCACGCCGTGAAGGTTCTCTGTACATTTTCTAGGTCAGCAATTTCACCTCACTTGAAAGGTGCTGTTAGTGTGCAGCAATATTCCAGCCTAGATAGAACAAGTGACCTGAAGAGTGTCATCATGGGCTTGGCATCCCTAGTTTTGAAGGTTCTCATTATCCATCCTGTCATTTTTTCTAGCAGATGCGATTGATACAATGTTATGGTTCTTAAAGGTGAAATCTTCTGACATAATCACTCCCAGGTCTTTGATATTAGTTTTTCTCTCTATTGTGTGGTTGGAAATTGTTTTATACTCCAATGAAATTTTAATATCCTCACGCTTACCACATCGGAATAATTGAAATTTCTCATCGTTGAACTTCATATTGTTTTCTGCAGCCCATTTAACCCTTAAACTTTCCAAACATAGATCTACATTCGCTCGCATAGCGTTCCGAACGTAGAGCTATGTTTTTTTACATGCTTTCTAATGGAGAAAATCAAGGTCAGCATTACACACATAAACATAGATCTACACTTGGACAGTTTAAGGGTTAAAGATTTGGTTGATCTCCGCTTGGAGCCTTGGAGCGTCTTCAATGGAAGACACTGTCATGCAGATTTGGGTGTCATCAAAGGAAGACACGGCGCTGTGGCTTATACCCCTGTCTATGTCCGATAGGATGAGGAACGAGATGGGAGCTAGTACTGTGCCTTGTGAAACAGAGCTTTTCACCATAGCCACCTCAGACTTTACTCTGTTGACTACTATTCTTTGTGTTCTATTTGTCAGGAAATTACAGATCCATCTACCAACTTTTCCTGTTATTCCTTTATCACCCATTTTGTGCACTATTACACCATGGTCACACTTGTCGAAGGCTTTTGCAAAGTCTATATATATTACATCTGCATTCTGTTTGTCTTCTAGTGCATCCAGAACCTTGTCCTAGTGATCCAGTAGTTGGGACAGACAGGAGCGACCTGCTCTAAACCCATGCTGCCCTGGATTGTGTAACTGATGGGGATCTAGATGGGTGGTGATCCTTAGAACCCTTTCAAAGATTTTTATGATGTGGGATGTTAGCACTATCAGTCTGTAGTTCTTTGCTATTGCTTTACTGCCCTCTTTGTGGAGTGGGGGCTATGTCTGTTGTTTTTAGTAACTGTGGGATGACCCCAGTGTCAATGCTTCCTCTCCATATTTATTTTTATTTTATTTATTTTTATTTATTAATTTGAACATGATACATTGAAGTACAAAAAAATACAGTGGTTAAGTGTAACATGCCAAAGCCCCTTGTTTGCAGAGCATTATGGGCAGGCTTAAAATTAACTTAAGATTAACTAAGCAATGATATACAGTGGACCCCCGCATAACGATTACCTCCGAATGCGACCAATTATGTAAGTGTATTTATGTAAGTGCGTTTGTACATGTATGTTTGGGGGTCTGAAATGGACTAATCTACTTCACAATATTTCTTATGGGAACAAATTCGGTCAGTACTGGCACCTGAACATACTTCTGGAGTGAAAAAATATCGTTAACCGGGGGTCCACTGTATTCAGTAGTAAACATTATTGTAAACATAACAATTTAGCACAAATGAGTATTTCAAAGACAGGTCATATGGTCATTTACTGTGTTGCTGTGCATTCAGTAGAATGGAGTATTCTGTTAGGTAATGTAATTAAAAATAACAAAGTTTACTTGGGTTACAGTTAAACATTTATGAGATACAATTATTCAGTATTTATTTAGTTGTGGGTATGTGATTTTTAAGTAGAGACTTGAATTTATAAACCAACAGTGTTTCTTTTATATTCACAGGTAATGAATTCCAGAATTTTGGGCCTTTTATGCGCATTGAGTTTTTGCATAGTGTGAGATGGACACGAGGAACATCAAAGAGTGATCTGTGCCTTGTGTTATGGTCATGTGTTCTGTTGAGGTTGGTAAGGAGATGTTTGAGGGGAGGGTTTATATCAGAGTTAAGTATTCTATGTATGTAGTAGGTACAATAATAAGTATGGATGTTTTGTATGGTGAGTAGGTTTAGAATTTTGAATATTGGTGGAGTGTGCTGGCTGTAGTGGGAATTTATCATCATTCTGACTGCAGCCTTTTGTTGGGTAATTAGTGGTCTGAGATGGTTTATTGTTGTTGAGCCCCATGCACAAATTCCTAGGTGAGATAGGAGTAAATAAGTGAGTGATATAGGGCCAGGAGGGCTGACTGTGGAACATAGCACTGTATCTTCGATAGTATGCCTACGGTTCTTGGAAATTTTCTTGGAAACTTGTTGTATATGTGTTTGAAATTTGAGTCTATTATCAAGGTGGATTCCTAAGAATTTTCCCTCTGTGAGCTTTGTGATAGGTGATCCGTTTATCATTATGTTAAGTGGGACATCTGTAGCTCTGTTACCAAACTGAATGAAGCAGGTTTTGTCAATGTTGAGAGTAAGTTTGTTAGTCCTCATCCAGGTAGATATTTTCTGTAATTCGGTATTCACAGTATTGGCTAGCATGACTGGGCTCGGGTGAGAGAAGATGTATGTAGTGTCATCTGAAAATTGTGTGGGTTTCAGTAGTTGCAATGCATTTGGTAGGTCATTTATGTAAACGAGAAAGAGAAGAGGGCCAAGGACACTTCCCTGTGGGACACCAACTGTAATTGGTTGTGTGGAAGAGTTTGCTCCATTTGTGTACACATATTGGCTTCTGTTGCTGAGGTATGACTTTAGGTAGTTGAGGGAGTGCCCTCTTATACCATAGTGCAACAATTTTATGTGGAGCAAGTCATGGTCAGCTGTATCAAAAGCTTTATGTAAATCAATGAAAATCCCCAGTGGGACTTCTTTCTCTAGTGCAGTGTATAGTATTTGTTCTAGCATGTGTATAATAGCATCATTCGTATTTTTATTAGGTCTGAACCCAAACTGGCAGGGGTTGAGTGTGTTGTGGGAGATGAGGTAGGAATAGATTCGCCTATGAATTAATTTTTCGAAGATTTTAGAGAGAGGGTGTAAGCTGGATATTGCCCTATAGTTATTCGAGTCTGTTTGGTCTCCTCCTTTATGGATCGGGGTGACCCTCGCTATTTTGAGAACTGTAGGGAAGGTAGAGGATTCAATGGATTTGTTGAAGAGTGTTGCAATGATAGGTGATAGCACTTGTGACACGTTTTTGTATATAAAGGGTGGTAAGGTATTTAAATCTCCTGTCTTGTTTTTTAGTGTGTTGATAATAAGGGAGACTTCTGTTGGGTTAGTCGGAGCTAGGAACAGTGTGTTCGGGTAGTTGCCAGTGAGGTAGTCATTGGGTGGGGTATTTGAGCTTGGGATTTTATTGGCAAGGTTTTTTCGTGTGGTGGAGAAGAATTCATTGAGTCTGTTTGTTGTTTCAGTTGGTGGGAGTTGGGGTTCATCTGGTTTTGTTAGTTCAATTGTGCTATTTCATGATATCTTTTTTGATCCTAGAATTTCTGATAGGGTTTTCCAGGTCTTTTTTATATCACCTTTTAAGTTGGATAATCTGTTCTCATAATATAATTTTTTAGCCTTTCTTATCAGGCTGGTTAGGATTGACGAGTAACGTTTTGTTTGGTCTCTGGTTATGTGACCCATTCTGTACTGTTTTTCATATTGGTGCTTTGTATTAATGGATTTGAGGATGCTGGGTGTTAGCCAGGGACTGTTCAGTCTCTTAGCTGTCATCTGTTTAGTTTTTTTAGGGCAGTGCTTGTTATAGAGGTATTGGGTCTTTTTTAGAAAATTATTAATACATTTGTCAATATCTGTATAGATTTCTAGCTCAGTGTACCAGTCAATGTTTGTCACTGCTGTTGTGAAGTTATTAATGCCTGCCTCATTGTGAAGCCTGAAAGTGACTTTAGTAGTGTCTTGGGGTAATTTGCCTAGATTAGTTATAAGGAAGGTAAGGTAGTGGTCTGTGGTATTATCTGTGATTATGCCTGATTTTGAAGGGGATATGGTGTTGGTCTAGTAGGGAAACCCTAGTCTCTGTAATTCTTGTAGGTTTTGTTACTGTTGGTAGCAACAAGCAGTTACTCATAGTGTTTGTGAATTCAGTAATGTGCAGGAAATTTATATTGAAGTCACCTGAGTGTAGTAAGTGATCTTTATTCATGCATGCATCAGTTATCATACTTCCTAGGTTTTCACTAAAACAGCTAATGTTTTACTGTGGTACTCTGTAGATGTTTATCACTGTGAGAGGTTTTTGTAGGTTTTTGGATTTGAATTTAGCTATTATATATTCCCCATGTTCATCCCTTGTGCAAGTATTAGCGATACTTTCTAGTTGGTCTGAGTAGTATATAGCTGTGCCACCCCCTTGCTGATCTGGCCTACATTATTATTATTATAATCAAAAAGAAGTGCTAAGCCACAAGGGCTATACAGTGCTGCCATCTGGCCTACAGTTGTGTATGGCTGTGTAACCAGGAATGGCATAGACATCTGTAGTATCAGGTTTTAGCCAGGTTTCGTTTAGAGTAATGATGGACATACTGGCATGCAGGGAATTTAGTAATGTTATGAGGTCATCATAATGTTTGCTTAAAGATCTGATATTGTTGTTAAACCCTCCTGAGTTTTGTATAACCTTATGCCAGTTTTGCACCACTGTGCAGATGTATATTTTTCTTTTCTAAATTTTAAGCCAACCTGAGTTTTGTATACCCTTATGCCTGTTTTGCATCACACTGCAGATGTATATTTTTTCGTTTGTAAACTAATTTTTAAGCCATAATGAATTGTTACTCTTTTAAAAATGAATTTAAGACTTAAACTATTATATTTCCTATTAAAAATGATATTCAATCTCCAATTTGACTGTTTCCTTAATTAATTTCTACTTAAACTAATAATTTATAATATTATCTATTAATATATGATCTTAAATCTGCACTTTCAATGTTTTCCCTCTTTTTTACATTCATTTCTCCTTAAAACTACAATTTTCTTTGAAAACTAGTTTTCTTTGATTGAATTTATGGGGTAACTATTATATTGAAGAAATCTTCAATGATGTTAAGATAAGATAAGATAAGATTTCGTTCGGATTTTTAACCCCGGAGGGTTAGCCACCCAGGATAACCCAAGAAAGTCAGTGCGTCATCGAGGACTGTCTAACTTATTTCCATTGGGGTCCTTAATCTTGTCCCCCAGGATGCGACCCACACCAGTCGACTAACACCCAGGTACCTATTTGCTGCTAGGTGAACAGGACAACAGGTGTAAGGAAACGTGTCGAATGTTTCCACCCGCCGGGAATCGAACCCGGGCCCTCTGTGTGTGAAGCGAGAGCTTTAGCCACCAGGCCACCGGGCCATGAATACTTAGGACTTTCATGTCGATAAATACAAGCCCTTGATGTAGCTAAAGCTCTACATTAAGAACTTAATGTCAAGAGCAGCTTGATATCTAAATCTCAATATATTACCTTGATTCTGAGGAGCCTCTACACGGAACTTTGATTAATGAGAACTTTGATTGAGAGAAACTACCTTTGGTTATTGTTCTTTATTTACGAAATGAAATAATATTTATACTAAGTATTAAAAAATTGCCAAAACTCAGTGGTGCTGAAAGTGCTGCTAGTGGTCGTAGTGGTGGTGGTGGCAGAGACAGTTACATGTCCACAGCTCCAACACCCACCAGCTACCTGTCGCTGCAGAGGGTGGCGCGCATGCTCACATGTATTGGCTGCCTTTGAGTACATTTTTGAATAAAGACAATAGGAAAATATTTCTCTTCTTTTATTGTCAAAAATACATTTCCCTTGACAAATAGTTATTGGTGAGGCCTCACAACCTTACTTTTTTACAATTACAAGTTTATAAAATTAAATAATGGGTAGGAAGCAAATATTAATCAACAGACCACAAAACTATTGAGAGAAAACTAATTTTCTTATGGAAGGAGAGAGGACCTTAGCCTCTACATGGTGTTACCACTTACTTTATTCTTTAAACACTTTATAGTTTTATCTTAATTAATTGTAATGGTGTAGTGCTGTTATCATCAAAATAACATAATGCCACACTGTATTACATCTGTTTCTCTTTATTTACTACAAAAATGATGAGTTTATGAGTGATTTTCTTAAATAACATCACTGGCACCTTATCTGACTCTCAGCCTCACACCAGTGACGGCATTATTGCGCATGCGTCGTTCTGAAGCTTGTCCTGGCTGCTGAGTACACTTGGTTTCAAGACAATACTTGTCATTATCGGAAATCTTTCAATCCTATAAAAAAAACATTTATATTTCCGTTCTCCTAAATTAATAATATACTCTCTTCTAAATATTAGACTTTCCTAAAACATAATTATTTATTTGTGTAACACTTCAGCTTATGTATGCTCTGCTTTCCTGTGTACTTAATGCTGCTACTGCGCATGCGCTGTTCTTGACTTTTTTTCCTTGTCTTGGCTGCCTGAGTACTTTTGAATCAAGAAAATTGTTTCTCTTCTTTTAAAAAATGGATTTCTTCCTTTGGAGTACCTTCATTCCTAGGATCCTTTACATTCACCTTTATGTCAAGAGTGCATTCATTCTCAGGATTACCTTGATCCTGAGGATACCTCAGCATCAAGACCCCTGCCCTGCTGTTTTCTGTAACCTACTGATCATCCCTCCTCCCTTCTGCCACCCAATACCCTCGCTTCCTTCCCTACCCTGCAACGCTGTGTAGGCCTTGTGGCTTAGCGCTTCTTTTTTATTATTATAATAATAATCAGCATCAAGATACCTCCACATGGACCACCTTCATTCTCAGGATCTTCTATATGTTCCTTGATGTCAGGATTACCTTCATCATGACGATCCTCTGCATATACCTTCATGTCAAGATACCTCCACATGGACCACCTTGATCCTCAGGATCCTGTATATGTATATATATACCTTGATGCCAATATACCTCCACATGGACCACCTTGATCCTCAGGATCCTCTACATGTTCCTTGATGTCAGGATAGCAGGAAATCTGGGAGATTAGCATGAGATCAGGGAGATTAACAGGAAATTAGGGAAATTAGCAGGGAATCAGGGAGATTAGAAGGAATTTAGGTTGATTATCAAGGAATCAGGGAGATTAGCAGGAAATCAGGGAGATTGTAGATGAATGGTTCAGAGAACCGACACGTTGATAAATTAGACACATGTGCAACTCTTGGGTATCTTTATTGGGGAAACGTTTCGCCACACAGTGGCTTCATCAGTCCATACAAAGGAGAATGAGGTAATCAGTCCCTCAACCATCAATCTTGAATAGAGTATGGCATATGTGCGGAGAAGCTTATAAACCGTAGGCAGGAGAGGTGCAGCAGTCGTAGGTGGTGTCACATTGTTCAATGTGGAAATAGGTCGTGCCCAAGGGTTAGGCAAGCGAAGAATTCCCAAGTGTTAAGATCCCAAGAAGTTGCAGTGTCTGACAGGATTGTAGATGAATGATTCAGAGAACCGACACGATAAATTAACACATGTGCAACTCTTTGGTATCTTTATTGAGGAAACGTTTCGCCACACACTGGCTTCATCAGTCCATACAAAGGAGAATCTTGAAGAACAGGAGGAGAATGAGGTAATCAGTCCCTCAACCTTGAGTCGATCAAATCAAAATCAAATCAAATCAGTTTATTCTCTATAAGGATTACAATACGGGGTTTACAGATTTTGATTATTGTGTGGTTTACATGTAATAAAATACTAATTACAGAGGGGGCCACTAGGACACCTAGCATGGCTAGGCCTTTCGGGCAAACTTAGATTAATTCTTGACCCTAAATTATTACAAATTGTGGAGTAAGTTGACTAAATACTAGTTTGCGAGTTTAGCAATGTGAATGCTTTTGTTTTGGCACAGTACATAGTTTCTATATTGGAGTATCACAGGCAAACTTGTGACTAGTTAGGAATCATTATCTTAATTAAGATTAAGATACGTATTTCTGTGCTTATAGTCAAATGGGTGAGTGTAAGTGTGAACCACCAGGTGGTTTTTATGTAGTTGACGGGGTGTATCAGGGAGATAAGATGTTTTCTAACTGTAGTTTTGAGAGTGATGAATGTGTCTGTAGTTCTAGAGTTTTCAGGTAGAGTGTTCCAGCTTTTAGGGCCTTTGACATACATTGAATTTTTGTAGAGGTTTAGTCAGACATGGGGAATGTCATAGAGATGTTGTGTCTGGTGTTACGCTTGTGGGTCCTGTCACAACTATCAAGAAAGCATTTTAGGTCAAGGTTAATATTGGATTTTAAGGTCCTGTATATGTAGATTGAACAGTAGTAAGTGTGGATGTTCTGAACAGGGAGTAAGTTTAGATCTATGAAGAGTGGGTGTGTATGTTGTGAGGGATGGGATTTAGTGATTATTCTTACTGTGGCTTTTTGTTGAGTTGTTATTGGCTTTAGGTGTTAAGGAAAATTTTATAGGGGTGATTACTTATACATACCTCAACATTACATGCATACGAGTAATCTCCTTGGGAGACAACAACTATATTGTTTACCGTAGTCACCCGTGTAGACATGTGAGAAAACTTAACCACCTCTGGTCACTGCAGGTGGCCCCTCGACCCTCACAATCTTATCCATATCTATCCGAGGCCAGTATAAATTGGGTAGCACCCTCAAGTACGGCGCTACTAATTAATTGTGGACTGTATAAATTATATTAGTTTAACTGAATGAAGGGGGGGGGGGGTAGGTTACACATGGATATATCCATCAAGGAAAAACACTTGTACATAATCCCACCACTTACCAGATATTCTCTGGTGGTCACTTGATGTGGCTGGATCACCCATAACCCATCCAATTAAAACATACCTAACTGGCCAGTATCAGTCTGCTATAACTAGAAAGGTTACTTAACTGTGGGTGATTGATGCTCCTTATTTCCTCCATTCACCATTTCATTTCGATGTCCTGTTACACCGACACGGTTCTTATTCCAGCAGGACGAGGTATCCGTTGGTTTGTCCTGGTTTAGAAGTCGTGATTCCATAAAACTTTGCTATCCTCGGGACGAGAGCCACGCGTTCACTCGGAGCAGGGCGATTTATTTCACTTCCCGCATTCTCTTAACTTAATGTTATTATCACTGATTACATTACCATTCACAAGACGATTTAACGTCTCATAATTATTATACACATTAGAGGTCACTCCATTAAGATCTGAGACTGATGAGTGAGGATTAACTCACGGGTAATTTCCCCTGGACACATTTCATGGCGGCGCACCCATCACCCCCGGTCCTACTATTATCCACTCATTTTACCACTTTATTACGGTGGTCACGTAAATCATGTTCCCTCACTCTTCACCAGGAACAGTTACGACACTTCCTTTTAGGAAGTGAGGCCCATATTAATCCTTAGGCCGCCGTGAACGCCAATTTCCTGATCCCATGATCACTACATTCAAAACACTGCCGCCTCCTCGTGCCCGAGCTCGACCTATACCCCCGCACATCTGCGCAGGCGCAGCGGGAACCCAGTTGGTTCCATTCAAAGTACAAATACATTTTGACCCAAATCAACACATTAAACACTTATTAGGCACTATAGCTTCGGAAATTAAATAATTTCCACACTGCGGCCGGGCGGAAGTCGTTGTTAGACGACTTAAATTGCGTCTTCCTCCAGGAGACGATTCCAACCCTCTCTGGATTGCGCTGCTGTTTTCCTAGTGGGTCTTACTACAATTTCTTCTTGCATTACTCGGTAAGTGTCTTCAATATCACTCGTGTCACTTTCCCTTAGATTTCCATCTGCACTGGATTGAACACCATTTAATTCTAAGGGAATTAATTTATTAATGGTACGCAAACTTTCCTGACCACGACACAACACTTTGACGTTTCTGACAACACCTTGTGCATCTGGGTATAATGTAACTACCTTGCCCAGAGGCCACAATGTTCGATGTTGTTCAGTATCAATTAACACAATGTCACCTGGTTGAATGTTCTGTCGGTTTACTGCCTCTGGCGCACCATAAAAGTGTCCACGTAGTGTAAGAAGATATTCTTTACGCCACACACGTTCCTGACCAGCTGGGCTGTGGCTCATACTTTGGTTTGCGTGCAGCCAGCAGTAACAGCCTGGTTGATCAGGCTCTGATCCACCAGGAGGCCTGGTCACAGACCGGGCCGCGGGGGCGTTGACCCCCGGAACTCTCTCCAGGTAAACTCCAGGTAAACACATCAGACCAATGAGTAATTACCTTATTTAACATCTTCAACTTATCACTCAACACGGTCACGTTATTGTAATCCTCATCACTTCCCTCGGGATTATCTCTATAGATAGGTGCAGCTTCTAACCTTCGTCTGCATATTAGGTGAGAGGGAGTCAGGATCTCCGCGTCAGGAGTGTCGCTCATGTATGACAGAGGGCGATTGTTTACCCGATTCTCTGCCTCTACCAACACTGCACGGAATTCCTCCAAATTAATTCTCTTCCTGTGTAGCACCTTACGAAGACATCTTTTCACTGTACCTATCATTCTTTCGTACAGTCCTCCCTGCCAAGGGGCTCTGGGAGTAATAAATTTCCAGACACACCCTCGCTGGGTCAACAAAGACTGTACATCATCACTCTTATTTAATTCCATCAAGTGTTGAGCACCCACTACAAAATTGGTGGCATTATCTGAGATCATCAATCTTGGACAGGATCTCCTAGCTGCAAATTTCTGGAACAGCTGTATGAACTGTTCTGCAGACAAGTCCTGAGCCACTTCTAGATGAACAGCCCTAGTAGCTGTACAAGTAAATAGACATACATACACCTTCAAGGGATTACCATCTGAAGTACCTGTTAAAATGATTGGCCGACTATAGTCCACTCCGGTCACATCAAATGGTTTTACCAACTGCATGCGTTCCTTGGGCAATGGTGAGGACCTGGGTACATGTAGGTTCTGGCATCCACCCGGCGACATATTACACACGACTTGATAACCCTTTTTACACTTTGCCATCCTTGTGGAATCCAGAAGGTTTCCCGAATACAGTTTAAGGTATCCTGTACCCCACCGTGCATCACGTTATTATGGGCATTAAAGACAATCAAGGTTGTCAGGTGATGAGTTTTGGGCAGCAAGATAGGGTTTACCTGGAGTTTACCTGGAGAGAGTTCCGGGGGTCAACGCCCCCGTGGCCCGGTCTGTGACCAGGCCTCCTGGTGGATCAGAGCCTGATCAACCAGGCTGTTACTGCTGGCTGCACGCAAACCAACGTACGAGCCACAGCCCGGCTGATCAGGAACCGACTTTAGGTGCTTGTCCAGTGCCAGCTTGAAGACTGCCAGGGGTCTGTTGGTAATTCCCCTTATGTATGCTGGGAGGCAGTTGAACAGTCTCGGGCCCCTGACACTTATTGTATGGTCTCTTAACGTGCTAGTGACACCCCTGCTTTTCATTGGGGGGATGTTGCATCGTCTGCCAAGTCTTTTGCTTTCGTAGTGAGTGATTTTCGTGTGCAAGTTCGGTACTAGTCCCTCTAGGATTTTCCAGGTGTATATAATCATGTATCTCTCCCGCCTGCATTCCAGGGAATACAGGTTCAGGAACCTCAAGCGCTCCCAGTAATTGAGGTGTTTTATCTCCGTTATGCGCGCCGTGAAGGTTCTCTGTACATTTTCTAGGTCAGCAATTTCACCTGCCTTGAAAGGTGCTGTTAGTGTGCAGCAATATTCCAGCGTAGATAGAACAAGTGACCTGAAGAGTGTCATCATGGGCTTAGCCTCCCTAGTTTTGAAGGTTCTCATTATCCATCCTGTCATTTTTCTAGCAGATGCGATCGATACAATGTTATGGTCCTTGAAGGTGAGATCCTCTGACATGATCACTCCCAGGTCTTTGACGTTGGTGTTTCACTCTATTTTGTGGCCAGAATTTGTTTTGTACTCTGATGAAGATTTAATTTCCTCGTGTTTACCATGTCTGAGCAATTGAAATTTCTCATCGTTGAACTTCATATTGTTTTCTGCAGCCCACTGAAAGATTTGGTTGATGTCCGCCTGGAGCCTTGCAGTGTCTGCAATGGAAGACACTGTCATGCAGATTCGGGTGTCATCTGCAAAGGAAGACACGGTGCTGTGGCTGACATCCTTGTCTATGTCAGATATGAGGATGAGGAACAAGATGGGAGCGAGTACTGTGCCTTGTGGAACAGAGCTTTTCACCGTAGCTGCCTCGGACTTTACTCTGTTGACTACTACTCTCTGTGTTCTGTTTGTGAGGAAATTATAGATCCATCGACCGACTTTTCCTGTTATTCCTTTAGCACGTATTTTGTGCGCTATTACACCATGGTCACACTTGTCGAAGGCTTTTGCGAAGTCTGTATATATTACATCTGCATTCTTTTTGTCTTCTATTGCATCTAGGACCTTGTCGTAGTGATCCAATAGTTGAGACAGACAGGAGCGACCTGTTCTAAACCCATGTTGCCCTGGGTTGTGTAACTGATGGGTTTCTAGATGGGTGGTGATCTTGCTTCTTAGGACCCTTTCAAAGATTTTTATGATGTGGGATGTTAGTGCTATCGGTCTGTAGTTCTTTGCTGTTGCTTTACTGCCCCCTTTGTGGAGTGGGGCTATGTCTGTTGTTTTTAGTAACTGTGGGACGACCCCCGTGTCCATGCTCCCTCTCCATAGGATGGTAAAGGCTCGTGATAGGGGCTTCTTGCAGTTCTTGATGAACACGGAGTTCCATGAGTCTGGCCCTGGGGCAGAGTGCATGGGCATGTCATTTATCGCCTGTTCGAAGTCATTTGGTGTCAGGATAACATCGGATAGACTTGTGTTAACCAAATTTTGTGGCTCTCTCATAAAAAATTCATTTTGATCTTCGACTCTCAGTCTGGTTAGCGGCTTGCTAAAAACTGAGTCATATTGGGACTTGAGTAGCTCACTCATGTCCTTGCTGTCATCTGTGTAGGACCCATGTTGTTTAAGTAGGGGCCCAATACTGGATGTTGTTCTTGACTTTGATTTGGCATAGGAGAAGAAATACTTTGGGTTTCTTTCGATTTCATTTATGGCTTTTAGTTCTTCCCGCGATTCCTGACTCCTATAAGATTCCTTTAGCTTAAGTTCGATGCTTGCTATTTCTCTGACCAGTGTCTCCCTACGCATTTCAGATATTTTGACCTCTTTTAGCCGCTCTGTTATTCTTTTCCATCGCCTGTAAAGGGAGCGCCTGTCTCTTTCTATTTTACATCTACATGATTATATACACATGGAAAATCCTAGAGGGACTAGTACCGAACTTGCACACGAAAATCACTCACTACGAAAGCAAAAGACTTGGCAGACGATGCAACATCCCTCCAATGAAAAGCAGGGGTGTCACTAGCACGTTAAGAGACCATACAATAAGTGTCAGGGGCCCGAGACTGTTCAACCGCCTCTCAGCATACATAAGGGGGATTACCAACAGACCCCTGGCAGTCTTCAAGCTGGCACTGGACAAGCACCTAAAGTCGGTTCCTGACCAGCCGGGCTGTGGCTCGTACGTTGGTTTGCGTGCAGCCAGCAGTAACAGCCTGGTTGATCAGGCTCTGATCCACCAGGAGGCCTGGTCACAGACCAGGCCGCGGGGGCGTTGACCCCCGGAACTCTCTCCAGGTAAACTCCAGGTAGGTCGTGCCCAAGGGTTAGGCAAGCGAAGAATTCCCATGTATTAAGATTCCAAGAAGTTGCAGTGTCTGACAGGATTGTAGATGATTCTCCTTTGTATGGACTGATGAAGCCACTGTGTGGCGAAACGTTTCCTCAATAAAGATACCCAAGAGTTGCACTTGTGTCTAATTTATCAACGTGTTGGTTCTCTGAACCATTCATCTACAATCCTGTCCTTGCCTAACCCTTGGGCACGACCTATTTCCACATTGAACAAATGTGACACCACCTACAACTGCTGCAACTCTCCTGCCTACGGTTTACAAGCTCCTTCTCCGCACATATGCCGTATTCTATTCCAAATTGATGGACTGACCACATCGACTCAAGGTTGAGGGACTGATTACCTCATTCTCCTCCTGTTCTTCAAGATTCTCCTTTGTATGGACTGATGACGCCACTGTGTGGTGAAACGTTTCCTCAATAAAGATACCCAAGAGTTGCACATGTGTCTAATTTATCAAATCAGAGAGATTACCAGGAAATCAGAAAGGTTAGTAGGGAATCATAGAGATTACTATGATACCAAAGAGATTGGGAGGGAATGAGGAAGATTATTAAGAAATCGAGATTAGAAGTTATTTATCAGTTATTACTTATTTGTCAGTTATTTTTCACATTTTCAGTTATTTATCAGTCATTTTTCACTTTTCAGTTATTTATCGGTTATTAGTTATTTTTAAGTTATTTATCAGTCATTTTTTTCAGCTATTAGTTATTTATCAGCCATCAGTTATTTATCAATTATTAGTTATTTTCAGGTTATCAGCTATTAGCTATTTATCAGTTATTTTCCAGGTATTAGCTATTACTTATCAGTTATTAGTTATTTATTAGTTATCAGTTATTAGTTATTTATCAGTCAGCTATTTAAAAGTTGTTTATCATTTATTTTTCAATTATCAGAAATTTTTCAGTTATTTTCAGTTACTTATCTGGTATTTTTTTAGCTATTAGTTATTTATCACTTACTTATCAGTCAGATATTTTTCAGCTATTCATGCTATTAGTTTTTTATCACTTATTTATCAGTATTAGTTATTTGTCAGTTATTTTTCAGTTATTAGTTATCAGTTATTTCCAGTTAGTTATTTATCACTTATTTTTCAGACATTTTCAGTTATAATTTATTTTTATCAGTTATCAATTATTTTCAGTTATTAGCTAATTATCAATTCATTCTAGTTATGTTATTTTTTTAGTTATTTACCAGTTTTTTTAGTTACTATTTATCAGTTAGTTTTTAGTTTTCATTAATTTTTATTTATCAGTTGTATTTCAGTTATTACTCAATTATCAGTTAGTTATTTATCAGTTATTTTTCACTTTAGTAGTTATTCAACAATTATTTTTCAGTTATTAGTTATTTATAAGTTATTTTTAGTTAAGTTATTTTTTAGTTACGTTAGGTTACGTTTGGTTGCTTAGGTTACGTTAGTTTAGGTGAGGTTACATTACGTTGTTAGGTTAGGATTGGGTAGGATAAGCTTGGATATCCTAGGATAGGCTAGGATAAGCTGGGATACACTAGCCTAGTGTAGGATAGGCTAAGATAGCTTAGGATAGTGTGGGACAGGCTAGGATAGTCAAGGATAGTGTGGGATAGTCTATGATAGGCTGAGATAGCCTAGGAAAGTGTTGGATAGGCTACAATAGGCTGGGATAGCCTAGGATAGTAGGATAGGCTAGAATGGCCTAGGATAGTGTAAGACAGGTTAGGATAGCCAAGGATAGGGTGGGATAGTAGAGGATAGGCTATGATAGTATGGGGTAGAATAGGTTAGGATAACCTAGGATAGGGTGGGATATGCTAGTATAGAATAGGATGGTGTAGGATAGCCTAGGAAAGTGACCGGATAGGATAGTCTAGACTAGGATATTGTGGGATAGGCTAGGATAGCCTCAGATTGTGTAGCATTGGCTAGGATAGTCTGGGATAACCTAGGATAGTGTAGGATAGGCTAGGGTAGGCTGGGGCACTCTAGCATAGTGTAGGATAGTCTAGGATAGTCAAGCATAGTATGGGATAGTCTAGGATATGCTGGGATAGCTTAGGATAGTTTGGGGTAGGTTGGGATACCCTAGGATAGTGGGATAGGCTAGGATAGTGTAGGATAGGTTAGGGTAGCTAAGGATAGTGTAGGAAAGGCTGGGATAGGCTAGGATAGTGTTGGGTAGGCTAGGATAGTGTAGGATAGCTTACAATAGGGTGGGATAGCCTAGGATAGTGCAGAATAGGCTAGGATACTCTAGAATAGACTAGAATGTTGGGGGATAGGCTAGTATAGTCTAGGAGAGTGTAGCATAGACTAGGATAGTCTGGAATAGCCTAAGATAGTGTAGGATAGGCTGGCATACCCTAGCATAGTGTAGGATAAGTTAAGCCTTTGATAGTATGGGTTAGGCTAGGATACCCTAGCATAGAGTGGGATTGGCTAAGATAGTCTAGGATAGTCAAGGATTGTGTGGGAGTCTAGGATAGGCTGGGATAGCCTAGGATAGTGTGGGATAGGCTGGGATAGCCTAGGATAGTGTATGGTAGGTTAGGATAGCCAGGGATAGGGTGGGATAGGCTAGGATAGTCTAGAACAGTGTTATTCACTAATTTTTGCAAGAGAGCCACTTCGGTTAACACATTGATTGAGAGAGCCACAGCTACTGCAAGTTAGCATAACTTACTTGAAAAATTATTTTTCTATATTTTTTATAAATTAATTTATATATTTTTCGAGAGCCGAGAATTGAGTTATCGCTAGCTGCTGGCGGCTCGCCAGCCGCACAATGAATACCACTGGTCTAGAATAACTACAAAATTGTGGGATAGGCTAGGATAACCTAGGATGGTGTAGCATAAGCTAGGATAGTCTGGGATAGCCTAGGATAGTGTAGGGGAAGCTAGGAAAGGCTCAGAAAGCCTAGCATAGTGTATTGCAGGCTAGGATAGTGTGGGATAGGCTACGATACCCTAGGATAGTGTAGGATAGGCTAGGATAGTCTAGGATAGTCAAGGATAGTGTAGGATAGTCAAGGATTGACTGGGATAGCCTACAATTGTGTGGGATAGGCTAGGACATTCTAGGATAGCCTAGGATAGTGGGGGAGAGGCTGGGATAGCCTTGGATAGTGTATAATAGATTAGGATAGCCTAGGATAGAGTGGGATAGGCTAGGATAGCCTCAGATAGTAGTATAGTCTAGGATAGGCTGGGATAAGCTATAGGGCAGGTTGGGTTCCAGGCTACCGCCACAAAGCAGACATCGCCAGAAAGCAGAACTCCATTTTTTCCACTTATAAATGCACATAAATGCCAGTTAACAAGTTTACACTAACACACATTAAATTAGCAATAGAACTAGGCATTAAAAAACAATAAAAAGTAAAATACACACAGTACACCCATGAGTTATTTATAACATGATCGGACATGCATGCTGTATGTCCAAGCCCCTTACACACAAAACCCCTTTTACCCCATCCCTCCATCCTTTCCTAGGGCAACCCTTGCCCCTCCTCCCCTCCACTACAGATTTATACACCCACCATGTCATCTTTTTTGCACCATCCTCTCTAAATGACCAAACCACCTCAAAAACTCTTTCTCAGTCCTCTGAATACTTTTATTAGTAACTCCACACCTCCTCATTTCCACACTATGAATTCTCTGCATTATACTTACGTCACAAATTGCCTTTAGACGCAACTCTGGCATCAGTCCAGAGCCTCCCAAGTCCCAAGGAATAATACAGTTAAAAAATGGCTAGAGCGCATAGCGGTGATCCACAAGAATAATGGTTGGAGGAAGCCCTCAGATAACTTTGGGAGGACAGCTCAAAATAATGAGAACTAGGATTGAAGCCTAAAAATCCTGCAGCAGAGAAGCAAAGATACAGGCCCCTGAGGGCTATATGGAATCTGTAGGGCAATGGTAGCACACAAGACAGGAGTAAGGTTGAATATAACAGAGGACTTAGGCTCAGGAAGGTTACAGCACTGAAAGAACTGGGGCCCAGTTTTCTCAGTGTGAAGTGCAGACATTTTGGCAAGGCACTGCACAGAAGGCAATGGGGATCTTGCAAGACATGAACATCTGGCAGGAAAAAATACTGGGGCCAGTGGAGTCTGAAAAGAAAATGAGGGACTGGGCAATTCCCCTGGGGTAGAGCATGGTAAGACTGCACTTCACTGGGTCATAACCAGCAAATAACTAGTAAGGAGCAAAAAAAAAAAAAAAAAAAAAGCCCTACACTGAACAAGGACATGATGGATCCTATTGTGGCCTCAGAGGTGAGCATTTGGTGTGAATGAGGCATAAGGTGTTCCTCATGAGCACCCGAGGCTTCAACAACAGAAATAAAGTTTAGTGGGTTTAGTGCTTCCCCCCTGATTAAAATACATGTCCATAAATTCAGTTCTGATTCAATTCAAAATTGCCATCCCTTAGTTAAGAGAAAAGCACAGTACTGGTATTCAAGTGAGCACACTTTTTTGAGCAACACAAGTGTCTAACCTGAGCATGTGAAATCTACCTAAATGAAAACAAAAGTGAAGGTGGAAATGTTATTAGATAACAATTTAATCTTTATTAATTATAACTAAATTATTTTACCCTTAAACCCACATGCACACTAATACATTCATTAAATACTGATTATAACAAATATGAAAATAACAACAATACTGTAAAAGACACTATGGATTAACAATCTGACCTTTAAAATTTAACAAATGAGTAAAAGGTGGGTGAGCACATGAAAGTAGTAAGTAACTAGAGGCTAATGTGAAATTCTTATAATTTGCAAGGTCAATAGTTAACCTCTCCTTTAGGTCTAACAATACAAATTCTTTCTTTACAGGTTTTGTTATCTTGGCATCTTTAGGTTCTGCAATAATGTTGGATGCACCAGAACTTGTACTGTATTTTGAACTAGATACACTGGGAGTTATACTGGCAGCTTCCAAGCCAGATGTGTTACCATCTAGTCCTCTTTCAGCAGTTTCACTCAGAGATGAAAATCGAGGTTCATCTTTTTTTATTAGCTTAGAGCTTCCATCATTTTCTATCCTTATTTCTTTTTGAGAATCTTTCTGTTTTACCTCATAATCTTCATTAATTACTTTCATTTTAGTTTCATCATTGCTATCATTACCTTCAATCATACTGCTTAAAGAACTACCTAAAGTAACATCCTTGTTGTTCTCTACTGTATTGGCTGTATAGTCTATGATTTTGCTTGGATTTCTGTCATTTTCTTTCGTGAAAGTATTGACTCTTTCTGATCCTAGACTTAACTTTTCAACATCATCATCTGAGACCACCCTGTGGCTATGAGCCTTATTTCCAATAATATTACTAAGAGGCTGATGAATTGTGAGAATATTTTCGTGCTCCTTTAATGTAGTAATGCTATCATCTTTAAAATCCTCATTTGTAATAATTTTACTCTGTTTATCTTGCAAAGGAAGCTGACTTTCTCCTTCACCACAGTCCTCTCCAGGTTGGACTGACTTTTCTTTTTTAATTTTATTTTTTTTATTTTCCCTCCATGGTGCTGTAGGATCCAAAATAAGGTTTACTTGATCAGAAATAGACAATGACCAGTCATCATCTTTCATATAACAGCATGCTAAAGCACCTGGATCTACAGGATGAGCTTCTGTAAAAAGAACAAAATATAAAAAGGTAAACATATTTTTTTATTTCATTAATAAAGGATAAAGTAAATATGCATACAAAACCCTAATGGAAAACTGCAAAATACCAAAGACAGTATATAATGCAGCACTGATAAAGTATCTGTTAATACACTATAACAAATTAGAAATGAATTGCTTCCATTAATATTATTATTGTTAACACATGAACTGCTCCCATTATTATTATTACTTTTATAACACCGACCATCTCCCACCAAGATGGGAGACAACATAATAATGGGAGAGGCTCAATCATCCTTCCACTTATTGCAAGACAAAAACTCATCGACAAATACCAGCACACACAATTTAAGGTAAGAAATACAGTAAACCCCCGGTTTTCGCAATTAATCTGTTCCAGAAGGTAGGCCGAAATCCGAAATGGCCGAAAACCGAAGAAATATTTCCCACAAGAAATAATGTAAATCCAATTAATCCGTTTTAGACACCAAAAAAATTAACAAAAAATGACAGGATGGATAATGAGAACCTTCAAAACTAGGGAGGCCAAGCCCATGATGACACTCTTCAGGTCACTTGTTCTATCTAGGCTGGAATATTGCTGCACACTAACAGCACCTTTCAAGGCAGGTGAAATTGCTGACCTAGAAAATGTACAGAGAACCTTCACGGCGCGCATAACGGAGATAAAACACCTCAATTACTGGGAGCGCTTGAGGTTCCTGAACCTGTATTCCCTGGAACGCAGGCGGGAGAGATACATGATTATATACACCTGGAAAATCCTAGAGGGACTAGTACCGAACTTGCACACGAAAATCACACACTACGAAAGCAAAAGACTTGGCAGACGATGCAACATCCCCCCAATGAAAAGCAGGGGTGTCACTAGCACGTTAAGAGACCATACAATAAGTGTCAGGGGCCCGAGACTGTTCAACTGCCTCCCAGCATACATAAGGGGGATTACCAACAGACCCCTGGCAGTCTTCAAGCTGGCACTGGACAAGCACCTAAAGTCGGTTCCTGACCAGCCGGGCTGTGGCTCGTACGTTGGTTTGCGGGCAGCCAGCAGCAACAGCCTGGTTGATCAGGCTCTGATCCACCAGGAGGCCTGGTCACAGACCGGGCCATGGGGGCGTTGACCCCCGGAACTCTCTCCAGGTAAACTCCAGGTAATAGTTTTACAAACAGATAAAATGAGAAACAAATACAAATGATTAATTTTAATGATAAATGAACATTACATACCTTTATTGAAGACTCTTGTTGGTGAGTAATATTTATTTGTAGTCCCAGGCAGACTACATCCCAGGTCCATACCTATCGGCTACATACACTGCGACCTACAGCCATATTATTACCATCGACAAAGCATGTTCACTGAGTTTAATGAACTACCTTAAGATGCCATCATAAACAAAGTGAGAAGTAATGAATAATTCATGCCAAGAATTGTAAACAAAAGCTTATGTATTAACCCTTTGAGGGTTTTCGTCGTACTAGTACGTCTTACGCGTAGGGGTTTTTGACGTACTAGTACTCATAAATTCTAGCGGCCTCAAATCTAGTGGGAGAAAGCTGGTAGGCCTTCATATGAAAGAATGGGTCTATGTGGTCAGTGTGCACAGTCTAAAAAAAATCCTGCAGCACACAGTGCATTATGAGAAAAAAAAACTTTGACCATTTTTTTTTAATAAATCAGCGACTTTGCAGTGTATTTTCGTATGGTATTTATTGTTGTATTCTAGTTTTCTTGGTCTCATTTTATAGAATGGAAGACATATTACAGAAATTGAGATGATTTTGACTGGTTTTACAAAGAAAGGTGCCTTGAAATTGAGCTCAAAGTAGCAGAAATGTTCGATTTTTACCAAACTTCAAAAGTAAACAAATCGTGCCAAGCGTGCAATACACGTCAACTGGTGAGTCTAATATTCTTTCACAAGTGCACCAATAATATTTATACCATTTTTTACACTAATGCAGTAGTCTGCATAACAGTAAATATTATATTTTTTGTGAAAATAAAAATTCAAAGTGGAAAGCAAAAGAATATAAGAGGGGCCTTGAGACGTGACTAATGACTAGAGGAAATGTCATTTTAGTGCCAGGAATGTCTTTCTTGTTTATTCTGGACCCTATTCGGAAATTGGCATCTTTTGAAATTTGTGTGAAATTGGCAAAATTGCTAAATTCTGACCACTGTACTGGATAGTTGAATTTCATAAATGAGTGGTTTCTTGCACCCATTCGATAGAAAAAATGGAGTTCTAGCGAAATATTCATGTTTTTTGTCGACTAGTACAGTGAAATTGGCCGAAAATGGGGCTCAAAGTGGGCAAAATCGCCGATGCGTAAACATCGCCGAGACCACTAACTTTGCGAGAGCATAATTCCGTAAGTTTTCTATCAAATTTCAAACTTTTGGTGTCTTTATGATCGGGAAAAGATTCTCTATCTTTTCATAAGAGAAAATAATTTTTTTTTTTTTTAAATTTGGCCGACCCTGAGAACGAGTTTCGGAGAGGGCCTGTCGATCCTCAAAGGGTTAAGGGCAGGTACTGGGCCAATGCAGATCCATCCAGTTTTCTCTAACACTGGACGAGAGAAAACGTAATGTTAACCCTCCACCGCATATAAACATTGCATGTTTATATGCTATGTAACGTGTTTCTTACATAATTTTCAAGAAAATATCATAAGATGGATTAATGAAAATGTCTACATTAACCTAAAATAAGACATTTAATGTGCCCAAGAGTGAGTGGTCAGGTGCACGCGTCTGGTACCAACAATTTCCGATCGGATGTATGAAACCCAGGGGAAAATTTCGCCGAAAAAAGTGCTTGAAATCCAAATTGTACGATTTCCATACCAGCCGAAAACCAGGGGTCCACTGTACTATTATTTCTGTTGCAGTTGAAGTCTTAAGCAGTAAAAGCAACATAATACATCATAACAATGAACAACAATTACATTTATTTTTGTAATATCTGGAGGTCTAAAAAAAAGTTGTTTGGCTTTTTTGGGGCTCCTAGGAATATAACCCTATTTTTCCCAGAAGTTCTCCAGTTTATCTAACACGGATTTACCTAACACAGCATTTTCAGGAACATAACTACCGTGTAATATGACGGTTTACTGTAGCACAAATTCCTGCAAACTATTCTTGATCAGCCAGACATTGGTGTCTACACCTACAGCAGACTGCAAAAACCAACAGTGACTGATCAGGATGTCAAACAGAAGATTTGGCCAGAGACTGCATCACAGGTGAGTGATATGCAGAAGTAAAAAAAAATATATATAGTATCTTACCAGAATTATAGATGTATCCACCAGCTTCAATGACACAATCCCTAGTGCCAACTTTATGAACTTGTCCTGTCGCTCCCATGTTATGCATCCAGTTCTCCGAGTCAAAAAGTAGGAACAGGTACTTGGTTGTTTCTGCCAAGAAAAAACTTTCCATCCTGTTTTCTAGGGTGTGGTCATTCACATTTTTAACCTAAAAATCAAGAAAATTTTTATATATGAAACAGGAAATATTATCATTGAAAATATAATTACAGTAGGGCCCCACTTATAGGGCGGGTTAAGTTCCAGGCTGTCGCCAGAAAGCAGACATCGCCGGAAGGCAGAACGCCATTTTTTCCATTTATAAATACATATAAATGCCAGACAACAAGTTTACACTAAATTATATTAAGTTAGTAATAGAACTAGGCATTAAAAACACACAAAGTAAAATGCATTCACAGCACTTTCATTACTTATCCTAAAGTACGGTAGGGCCCCGCTTTACGGCGTTTCGCATTACGGCATTCCACTAATACAGTCATTTCAAATTATGACCAAAACTCGGTATACTGCTCCCCCCACCTGACTTTCTAATACGGTCACCGCGCCCCACCCGGTTTGTTTACATTCTCTGTGAGATCCATAAGCACTAAGTCTCTCCATTATGTCTGGAAACTCCAAAATTTCAAGTGTTTTTAAAAGTTATTTCATATTTTATATATACTCTGATAATTATACTTACATATGCCTGTACCTAAATAAACTTAAATACTGTGCTGGCGTGCAGGTTCACATTAAAATCAGTAAGAGAGTCTTATATCTCGAGATGTCATATTAGTAGTGATAATAATAATCACCAAGTCTCATTTAAATGTCATATATTACATTAATATACACATTTTCATTAATCCATCTATGATATTTTTTCAAAATTATATAATAAACACGATGCATAACATATAAAGATGATAAATACACCCCACAGTAGAATAAATAAACATAAATATGAGACGTGGTACCCAGACGACTTGCACAAGTGATGTCATATTAGAAATAATAATCACCGAGTCTCATTAAATGTCGTATATTACGTTAATATACACATTTTCATTAATCCATCCATGATATTTTTTTCAAAATTATATAATAAACAGGATACATAACATATAAAGATGATAAATACACCCCACAATAAAATAAATAAACATAAATATGAGATGTCGTAGCCAGATAACTTGTACAAGTGACGGCAATAATAACATTTTCTCTAGTCTAACATGAGAAAATGTGTTACTGGGGGTAACTGTAGAAATTTATTCCTTTCGTATGTATGTAAGTTTATTCAGGTATGCACAAATACACTTACATAGATTATCATACATAACAGCATATGTGTAGAGAACCTAGGATAACCCAAAAAAGCCAGAGTGACTTATTTCCACTGCCTTCACTCAGAGCGCCATTTCTTCTAAAAATGGTGTTACATGAGAATGGGAGTGTTCTTCTTTATTTATTCTACCAAATCAATGTAGAGACAACTTGTACACAATGTAACTTGTACACAAACCAGACGTGTACACTTTGTTTGTTTACAAAACTTACGTTCGCCTGGTTTGTTTACATAACTCTGTGCCTGTCCTCCCTCATGCACTCATTCTCTCTCACTCTCATTTATTCGTTTTATCTCGTTTACTCACCTCTGACCCTACATTAAGGCTACAAATATTTTAAGTCATGACTGAACTGTATATGTATTTTATCACTCTGGGATGCTTAAATATCATAGAATAGTATGTGTGGGTGGAATGGCCCGGTATGGTAGCCCGGCTGACTACCATACACACCACACTTGATTTCTTACAATAAATACTACTTGTCTCACCCTAGATTAAGACTATAAATATTTTAAGGTAAGTAATGAATGCACTATGTGTATTGTACATTTTTATTGTTTTTTGATGCCTAGTTCTACTGCTAACTTAATATATGTTAAAGTAAACTTGTTATCTAGTATCTGTATGCATTTTTAACCCTTTGAGGGTTTTGGTCGTACTAGTACATCTTACGCGTAGGGGTTTTTGACGTACTAGTACGCATAAATTCTAGCGGCCTCAAATCTAGTGGCAGAAAGCTGGTAGGCCTTCATATGAAAGAATGGGTCTATGTGGTCAGTGTGCACAGTCTAAAAAAAATCCTGCAGCACACAGTGCATAATGAGAAAAAAAAAACTGACCATTTTTTTGGAATAAATCAGCGACTTTGCAGTGTATTTTCGTATGGTATTTATTGTTGTATTCTAGTTTCCTTGGTCTCATTTTATAGAATGGAAGACATATTACAGAAATTGAGATGATTTTGACTGGTTTTACAATGAAAGGTGCCTTGAAATTGAGCTCAAAGTAGCAGAAATGTTCGATTTTTACCAAACTTCAAAAGTAAACAAATCGTGCCAAGCGTGCAATACACGTCAACTGGTGAGTCTAATATTCTTTCACAAGTGCACCAATAATATTTATACCATTTTTTACACTAATGCAGTAGTCTGCATAACAGTAAATCTTATATATTTTGTGAGAATAAAAATTCAAAGTTGAAAGCAAAAGAATATAAGAGGGGCCTTGAGACGTGACTAATGACTAGAGGAAATGTCATTTTAGTGCCAGGAATGTCTTTCTTGTTTATTCTGGACCCTATTCCGAAATTGGCATCTTTTGAAATTGGCAAAATTGTGTGAATAGTTGAATTTCATAAATGGGTGGTTTCAAATAGAAAAAAGTTGCTAAATATCAAATTTCAAACTTTTGTCTGACCACTGTACTGGTATAGTTGAAGCTATTTCATAAATGGGTGGTTTCTTGCACCCATTCGATAGAAAAAATGGAGTTCTAGCGAAATATTCATGTTTTTTGTCGACTAGTACAGTGAAATTGGCCGAAAATGGGGCTCAAAGTGGGCAAAATCGCCGATGCGTAAACATCGCCGAGACCGCTAACTTTGTGAGAGCATAATTCCGTAAGTTTTCTATCAAATTTCAAACTTTTGGTGTCTTTATGATCGGGAAAAGATTCTCTATCTTTTCATAAGAGAAAATTATACAACCTGGCCAGCTCGGAGACACGCACTCCACTTTCATACTTATCAATGATCTTTTTCTTCATCTCTATAGTAATTCTCACCCTTATTGCTGTAGGGTTGGCACTAGAAGCTTTCTTGGGGCCCATGGTCACTTATTTTGCAGATAAAATCACCAAAAACACTGTAATAATACGAAATGTTCCGATTGTATGCTTGGATGTTACCGCGGAGGCTGGCTGGTAAACAATGCCACCGGCGGAACATGTGAGCGTGGCTCAGGCCGCACTTAGACGCGTCTCAGACGAACAGCGTTGAGCGGGTTTTTTAGCGGTATGCGAGGCAAAATCTTGGCGATAAAATGTAGTGGTATGCGGATTTAACGTTATGTAAGGCCAACGGTATGCGGGGGCCCACTGTATTTGGGAGTTGACGTGTCAGTGGATGGATTTATGAAGGATGAGGTCAATCATAGAATTGATGAAGGAAAAAAGGTGAGCGGTGCATTGAGGTATATGTGGAGACAAAGAACGTTATCTATGGAGGCAAAGAGGGGAATGTATGAAAGTATAGTGGTACCAACACTGCTATATGGGTGTGAAGCTTGGGTGGTAAATGCAGCAGCGAGGAGACGGTTGGAGACAGTGGAGATGTCCTGTCTAAGGGCAATGTGTGGTGTAAATATTATGCAAAAAATTCGGAGTGTGGAAATTAGGAAAAGGTGTGGAGTTAATAAAAGTACTAGTCAGAGGGCAGAAGAGGAGTTGTTGAGGTGGTTTGGTCATTTAGAGAGAATGGATCAAAGTAGAATCACATGGAAAGCATATAAATCTATAGGGTAAGGAAGGCGGGGTAGGGGTCGTCCTCTAAAGGGTTGGAGAGAGGGGGTAAAGGAGGATTTGTGGGCGAGGGGCTTGGACTTCCAGCAAGCGTGTGTGAATGTGTTAGACAGGAGTGAATGGAGACAAATGGTACTTGAGACCTGACGGTCTGTTGGAGTGTGAGCAGGGTAATATTTAGTGAAGGGATTCAGGGAAACCGGTTATTTTTATATAGTCAGACTTGAGTCCTGGAAATGGGAAGTACAATGCCTGCACTTTAAAGGAGGGGTTTGGGATATTGGCAGTTTGGAGGGATATGTTGTTTATCTTTATACGTATATGCTTCTAAACTGTTGTATTCTGAGCACCTCTGCAAAAACATTGATAATGTGTGTGTGTGGTGAAAGTGTTGAATGATGATGAAAGTATTTTCTTTTTGGGGATTTTCTTTCTTTTTGGGTCACCCTGCCTCAGTAGGAGACGGCCGACTTGTTGAAAAATAAAAAAATAAAAAAGTTTAAAACATCAGAGTTAAAATACACATATAGTACACTCACTATTTACCTTGAAATATGTCTAGTCTTAATATAGGAAGAGAGGTGAGTAGTATTTATTTGTAGGAAGTCAGTGTAGGTAGCCGGTAGGTGTAGCCCGCCTGGGCTACACCTACGGCTACCTACACTGTGGCCCAGAGCCATATTATTAACATCGACATACCTTGTTCACTGAATTTAATCTTTTCTAACAACTACCTTTAGATGCCATCATAAACGAAGGTAGAAGTAATGAATAATTCATGCCGAAAATTGTAAACAAAAGCGGAGTGGGGGAGTGGCTGGGCCAAACGCAGATTCATACACGTTTTCTCTGATGGCTAAGCAAAGAAAACGTAATGTTGTCCCTCCGCCTGGCTACCACACAGCTCCACAACAGTGGACCCCCGGTATTCGATATTAATCCGTTCCTGAGAGCTCATCGAATACTGATAATATCTATAACCGAATCAATTTTCCTCATAAGAAATAATGGAAATCAAATTAATTCGTGTAAGACACCCAAAAGTACGAAAAAAAAAAAAATTTACTACATGAAATATTAAGTTTAATGCAATAGAATGATTACAATAACAATAAAATAATTGACACTTACCTTTAATGAAGATCTGGTGATGATTGATGGGATGGGAGGAGGGGAGAGGTGTTAGTGTTTAGAAGGGAAATCCCCTTCCATTAGGACTTGAGGTAGCAAGTCCTTTTCCGGGGTTACTTCCCTTCTTCTTTTAATGCCACTAGGACCAGCTTGAGAGTCACTGGACCTCTGTCGCACAACAAATCTGTCCATAGAGCTCTGTACCTCCCGTTCCTTTACGATTTGTCTAAAATGAGCCACAACATTGTCATTGTACAAATAGTCACCAGCACGGCTTGCAATAGCTGTGTTAGGGTGATTTTCATCCATAAAGGTTTGCACTTCAACCCACTGTGCACACATTTCCTTAATTTTTGAAGTAGACACAATGGATTCCACAACTGGCATAGGCTTCTCAGGGTTAGCTCCAAACCCTTCAAAATCTTTCTTAATTTCCATACTAATTCTCACCCTTTTTACCACAGGGTTGGCACTAGAAGCTTTCTTGGGGCCCATGGTGACTTATTTTGCAGAAACAAGCACCAAGCACAGTGATAATATGGATAATATGGAATGTACCGAATGTATCCTTAGATGCGCGCACACTGGCTGGCTTGTAAACACTGGCAAACACGGGGCAGTTCTGGCGACACATGGACAGGTCTCGTACGAATCGTATCGAATACCGGGTTTTCAATAGAATACCGAGGAAAAGTTTTGTGATATAATGCATCGAATACCGGATTTATCGAATACCGATGCCATCGAATACCGGGGGTCCACTGTATTATTATCAGAGCACATAAAATATGCAATAAATGCTCATAAATGTTAATACAGGTCTCCCTCAACATTCGCGTTTTCAACTTTCGCGGGCTTCACACATTTGCAAATTCCCAACTGCCAAATTCCCAGCCTCCAAATTCCCAGCCGCCAAATCATATTTAAGTTTCCTGCCACCTGCGAATCCCTACTACTCTCCCTCCGACCCCCGCAACTGGCAGCCAGCCCACCCACCAGTGTGGTGAGTGTTTTGTTTGTTCATTATTTGCTATTAAACTACAGTATAAATAATGTAAACCCATTCATGACTGCATATTGGAATGGCTATTCGGACAGGTATTGGACGGTGACATCATGTGCTTACTCTTGAACACAGCAGAGAATCAAACATTTCTGCTACTGCTAATAATAACATTAGTAATAACAATAATAATAATAATAATAATAATAAATACGATAGAATTGAAGAAGGAAATTGTACAAAAATACGAGGGAGTGGTTGACACATCGTCAGTGTGGCTTTGTTTATGCTGGAATGAGCATTAGTCTCCCTGCTCTTCCAAACATTTCACAATAATTCACCGTGTTTGGTGCTTGTAGATTGAGTGCGACTGGAGTGGTAGAGGCAGTGGTTGAGGAAGCAGTTGAGGCAGCAGTTGAGGCAGTGGATGAGGCAGTGGGTGAGGCAGTGGGTGAGGCAGTGGGTGAGGCAGCAGTTGAGGCAGTGGTAGAGGCAGGGGTTGAGGCAGTGGTTGAGGCAGTGGGTAAGGCAGTGGGTGAGGCAGTGGGTGAGGCAGTGGGTGAGGCAGTGGGTGAGGCAATGGGTGAGGCAGTGGGTGAGGCAGTGGTTGAGGCAGTGGATGAGGCAGCGGTTGAGGCAGTGGGTGAGGCAGTGGTTGAGGCAGTGGGTGAGGCAGTGGTTGAGGCAATGGGTGAGGCTGCCTCAACCGCTGCCTCACCCACTGCCTCAACTGCTGCCTCAACCGCTTCCTCAACCACTGCCTCTACCACTCCAGTTGCACTCAATCTACAAGCACCAAACACAATGAATTATTGTGAAATGTTTGGAAGAGCACGGAGACTAATGCTCACTCCAGCATAAATAAAGCCACACTGACGATGTGTCAACCACTCCCTCGTATTTTTGTACAATTTTCTTCTTCAATTCTATCGTATTTATTATTATTATTATTATTACTAATGTTATTATTAGCAGTAGCAGAAATGTTTTATTCTTTGCTGTGTTCAAGAGTAAACACATGATGTCACTGTCCAATACCTGTCCGAATAGCCATTCCAATATGCAGTCATGAATGGATTTACATTATTTATACTGTTTTTAATAGCAAATAATGAACAAACAAAACACCACACTGGTGGGCGGGCTGGCTGCCAGTTGCTGGGGTCGGAGGGAGGGTAGTAGGGACTCGCAGTGGTTGAGGAAGTGGTGGAGGCAGTGGTATTTAATAACATATACATGTATGTTATTAAACCATAACATGTATGTATTTAGTACAATTTACGATGTTTTCATGTACTTTATGATTGTTCATGGTTCAACAAGTTAAGGAAGCAGTACTGTATTATATTTCCCTACAATATACTGGGGCACCAAACATTCGCGAGGCTCTTGATCCCCTAACCCTCACGAATATTGAGGGAGACCTGTATACTGTAGTTGTAAGTGTGGAGGCAACAGTATTAGATATATATTTGAATCACTATTACATAACTTTATTGAAGACTCTTCTTGGCTTATGGAAGACAGGAGAGGAGGAGAGAGGGAAGACTGATTATTTTTTGGTAGGGGAATCCTCCTCCACAAAGACTTCAGGTACCAAAGCTGTCTCTGGGGCTTTGGTAAGCCTGTCTTTCATAGGCTTGTGTCCTGGCAGTGCCTTTTCCTCCTGTGTAATGTAGGTCCTCTTTGGCATTTTTTTTTCCGAGAAAATCGCATTTGTTTTAGCGTTTTTCTTACTGCACTAGTGATCTAGCGTAGTTAGCCTCTCCAAAACTGTTTTCTCTTATACCTCAGAAGGGGAAGCATGGGAAGCTATGGTCAGAGGGATAATTACTTTACCTCGGGAGTGATTGCGACTGCTTGCCATATAATGACATACAGTGGTCCCTCGTTTTTCGTAATTAATCCGTTCCTGGAAGTGTGACTATTATCGAAATTGACGCTTTTTTAATCCATTTTCCCCATTAGAAATAATGTAAATCCAATTAATTCGTTCCAGACACCCAGAAGTATCAACAACAATTTTCTTTTTTACCTTAAAGATAGATTTACATGCACAAAAGAATGAACATTCAACATGACAGTTACCTTTATTGAAGGCTGTTGTTGATGAATGGAAGACAGGGAGGAGGAGAGAGGGAAGAGAGATTATTGTTTGGAAGGGGAATCCCCCTCCATAAGGACTCTAGGTCACTTCAGGGGTCACTTCCCTAGCTTAAATATAGATTTACATGCAGAAAAGAATGCCAAATAAATGTAAAGCACTAATAAAATGTATAAATGAACATTGGTAATAGGGGTACTTGATGAGTGGAACAGTCTGCCTAGTAGGGTGATCAAAGCTAAAACATTGGGTAGTTTCAAATTTAGGTTGGATAAATACATGAGTGAGAGGGGTTGGATTTGAATCGCGCTTGCACGTGAGTAAATAGGTTTATCAAAGTTTATTGCTTGGGTAGCAGTTATGCTGTTAGTGGGTTGGATTTGTGAAGGACCTGCCTAGTATGGGCCAACAGGCCTATTGCAGTGTTCCTTCTTTCTTATGTTCTAAAAGCTATGGCTTGGGTAGTTTCAAATTTAGGTTGGATAAATACATGAGTGAGAGGGGTTGGATTTGAGTCGGACTTGCACCTGAGCTTATTGCTTAGGTAGCATTTGTTCTGTTAGTGAGTTGGATTTGTGAAGGACCTGCCTAGTATGGGCCAGCAAGCCTGTTGCAGTGTTTCTCCTTTCTTAAATTATGTTCTTATTTAACATCACACTTACCCCTATTGAAGACTTGTTTGTGTAAGGGAGGAATGGTGAGTTTATTGTTGGAGAATATAACACTAATATCAACTCTATGACTTATTTATCTATCACAATTCAACTAATATGACATAATAAACAATATTAATAACATAGAAGCATGGAATATACTCTAGAATGAATAAAATAAGGCATTATATATGTCATGAGAGGTGTTGTGTTGCTGTTGGGTGTATAAGGGCCACTGAGAGTAAGCCGTTCATAATGAGGCGGCGGTGCTTTCTGTAGCCCTATATAACTCCAACAACATTGGAGGAGTTAGTAGAATTGCTGAATCACTGAAAAAGGCACCCTCTACCACCATTACAACCACTACCACCCTCTACCACTATCACAACTGCTTCCACTCTACTACCACCACCTTTGTATTTTTCTACAAACTTTTTTTTAAATTATATGTGTTTCTCACATTCTTTACCAAAAGGCTGGCACTATTTAGCAGTTTCAAGCACTAAAACGAATGGAATATTATGAAAAGTATTGTATGAACTCGTGGGATCATCCTCACTCACTGATAAACAATGGCACACTGGCTGGGAATGGAGTGAGAGGTGGCTCGGGGCTGTGTGTACACATCCCAGACGAATGACTATTTGCGAGTCAAACGATGATTCGCAAGCCATTGTTTTGACGAAAATGTTACGATTTTCGAAAATTACGAGTATCGAGCCTTACGATTATCGAGGGACAACTGTTTTTATTCATTCTAGAGTATATACCATGTTTCTATGTTTTTTATATTGTTTATATTGCTTATATCATGTTTATATCATGTTTCTATGTTAAGTCATATTAAATAAAATGTGATAGATAAATAAGCCAAAGAGTTGATATTAGCATTATATTTAAGCATTCTGTCCTGTCTCCAAACAATAAACTCTCCTCCCTCCATATGCCATCAAGATTCTTCAATAAAGGTAAAAATGATTTAAATGTTCATTTATCCATTTCATTAGTGCTTTATATTTATTTCTCATTTTTTTATATGTAAAACTATAGTTATTCTCTATAAAATGCATTTTTTTTATAACTTTTGGGTGCCTGAAACGGATTAATTGAATTTACATTATTTCTTATAAGGAAAATTATTTTGGGTTTCGTGATTTCTGGGTTTTGTCAGTCTCTCTGGAACGGATTAATCATGAAAACCAAGGTTCCACTGTACTCCTTCTACAACATTTTTACCCACTTTAGTATTGAGATCCACAACCACAAGTATTCTCTCACTTGGCTCAAAACTCCCCATGCACTCACTCAACATTTCCCAAAATCTCTCTCTTTCCTCTACACTTCTCTCTTCTTTCTTCTCCAGGTGCATAAACACTTACTATATCCCACTTTTCACATCCAACCTTTATTTTACTAAAATATACTCTTTTAATCTAATAGAATTTTTTTTGTTTTCAAATTCTTGGACCCTGAGAGCAATTTTCTGACAGGGGATGTGAACCTTGAAAGGGTTAAAATTGGACTCAAAGTGGGCAAAACTGCCAATGCACAAATTGCACCCAGATCACAAACATTGTGCCTTCATAATTCTGTAAATTTTCTACAAAATTTCATACTTTTGGTGTCATTATCTCCAGAAAAGCATTCTACCATTTCAGAAGAAATGGTGGGGTCTGGACAGCGAAAGGGTTAACTCTGGGCATTTGGACAGTGAAAGGGTTAACTCTGGGCATTTGGACAGTGAAGGGGTTAATGTTATATTACCAATTAACAGTCACTTAATAAGTTTAACAGAAATAATATACATATTAAATTGCCTTCTTACTGTAGCATAACCACACTCAGTTTTAGCAGTATGTTGTATACTTGTCAGAATATCAGCACCCATCTCAAGAAATGTATCATCCTTGGTAGCCTGATATAGATACATTAGAGATTCTATAAGCTCTGGTCGCAATGGATAACCTTCACGATTGACTGGAGCTTCAGCCTGAAAGTAAATTTATAATTAAGTACAGCATATGAAACACTAAATTTTAAGTTAATTACTGCTTCTATCCAAGAAGGCAGCACCTCCACACCTGACACCCTAAGATGACCCCATTCTCATCAGGTGGAGTGACGAGCACCACAACACTAACAACGGAAGCTGCGGCAGTATTTATGAACTATACGTGTATACAGTCTTTTTAAGACACCGATTGTCTCCCACCAAGGTACGATGACCCAGAAAACGCATTTACAATCATACATTCAATAGCTACCTTGCCAAAATTAAAAAACATTAAAATTCAAATGACCCTTTGAACTGCAACATCTTCACCCCTCCTTCAGTGCAAACACCTGTACTTCCCATCTCCAAGCCTCAAGTCTGGCGGCTAATTGGTTTTCCTGAATCCCTTTAAATGTTGCCTTGTTTACAATACAATAGCCCATCAAGGCACATTTATTTTATTTATTGTAATCAAGGGGAAGTTATACGTAGTAGGTTGGTAAACAGCAACCGCCCAGGGAGGTACTACCGTCCTGCCAAGTGAGTGTAAAACAAAAGCCTGTAATTGTTTTACATGATGGTAGGATTGCTGGTGTCCTTTTTTCTGTCTCATAAACATGCAAGATTTCGGGTAAGTCTTGCTACTTTTACTTACACTTAGGTCACACTACACATACATATACAAGCATATATATATATACACACACCCCTCTGGATTTTCTGCTATTTTCTTTCTAGTTCTTGTTCTTGTTTATTTCGTCTTATCTCCATGGGGAAATGGAACAGAATTCTTAGAGTTGTTCTTCAACTCTATATATCCTTGGTTAGGCCTCATTTAGACTAGGCTGCTCAGTTCTGGTCACCGTATTACAGAATGGATATAAATGCTCTGGAAAACGTACAGAGGAGGATGACAAAGATGGTCCCATGTATCAGAAATCTTCCCTATGAGAATAGACTGAGGGCCCTGAATCTGCACTCTCTCGAAAGGCATAGAATTAGGGGGGATATGATTGAGGCGTATAAATGAAAAACAGGAATAAATAAAGGGGATGTAAATAGCGTGCTGAAAATTTCCAGCCAAGACAGGACTCGCAGCAATGGTTTCAAGTTGGAAAAATTCAGATTCAGGAAGGATATAGTAAAGCACTGGTTTGGTAATAGAGTCGTGGATGAGTGGAACAAACTCCCGAGTACAGTTATTCAGGCTAAAACGTTGTGTAGTTTTAAAAATAGGTTAGATAAATACATGAGTGGGTGTGGGTGGGTGTGGGTGGGTGTGAGTTGGGCCTGATTAGCTTGTGCTGCTGTGTCTGATGCCATGCTCCATCCTCGAGTGGAGGTGACCAGACTGGGTGGGTCATTGGGCTAATCCGGGGGGAGGGAGGGACATGGACCTGCTCTGCATGGGTCAGTAGGCCTGTTGCAGTGTTCTTTCTTTCTTATGTTCTTATGTAAGCCATGCGTGTTGTAAGAGGCGACTAAAATGCAGGGGGCAAGGGGCTAGTAACCCCTTCTCTTGTATAAATTACTAAATTTAAAAAGAGAAACTTTCGTTTTTCTTTTTGGGCCACCCTGCTTTGGTGGGATACGGCCGGTTTGTTGAAAAACAAAATCAAGGGGAAGTGCTAAGCCCATAAGGCAGCACTGTATGACCTTGGTGGGTTTAGCACTTAGTTTTAATAATAATAGTAAGAAGAAGAAGAAGCTGGATGTCATGGCTATATGCAAAACAAAGTGGAAAGGGGTAGGAGAGTTTCAGTGGGGGGAAATAAATGGGATTAGGCTAGGGTTTTCAAACAGTTAGAGCTAAGGAAGGAGTAGCAATAACATTATGGCAGGAAAAGAGCTAAGGAAAGAGTAGCAATGGTGTTATGGCAGGAAATAATGTAACAGCAGGAAAAAGAGAGAATATAAATGTATAAATTCTAGGATTATGTGGAGTAAAATAAGGGTGGGATGTTAAAAGTGGATTATAGCAAGTGTTTATACACCTGGAGAAGAGAGGTGTAGAGAGAGAGAGAGAGATTTTGGGAGATGTTGAGTGTGTGCGAGTTTTGAACCAAGCAAGAGAATACTAAAATGGGTAAAACTGTTGTGGAGGGAGTAGTAGGTAAGTTTGGGATACCAGGTTAAAATGAAAATGGAGGCCTTTAATTATATATTACCTGGAGTTTACCTGGAGAGAGTTCCGGGGGTCAACGCCCCCACGGCCCGGTCTGTGACCAGGCCTCCTGGTGGATCAGAGCCTGATCAACCAGGCTGTTACTGCTGGCTGCACGCAAACCAACGTACGAGCCACAGCTTGGCTGGTCAGGAACCGACTTTAGATGTTTGTCCAGTGCCAGCTTGAAGACTGCCAAGGGTCTGTTGGTAATCCCCCTTATGTATGCTGGGAGGCAGTTGAACAGTCTCGGGCCCCTGACACTTATTGTATGGTCTCTTAACGTGCTAGTGACACCCCTGCTTTTCATTGGGGGGATGTTGCATCGTCTGCCAAGTCTTTTGCTTTCGTAGTGAGTGATTTTCGTGTGCAAGTTCGGTACTAGTCCCTCTAGGATTTTCCAGGTGTATATAATCATGTAACTCTCCCACCTGCATTCCAGGGAATACAGATTCAGGAACCTCAAGTGCTCCCAGTAATTGAGGTGTTTTATCTCCGTTATGCATGCCGTGAAGGCTCTCTGTACATTTTCTAGGTCAGCAATTTCACCTGCCTTGAAAGGTGCTGTTAGTGTGCAGAAATATTCCAGCCTAGATAGAACAAGTGACCTGAAGAGTGTCATCATGGGCTTGGCCTCCCTAGTTTTGAAGGTTCTCATTATCCATCCTGTCATTTTTCTAGCAGATGCGATTGATACAATGTTATGGTCCTTGAAGGTGAGATCCTCTGACATGATCACTCCCAGGTCTTTGACGTTGGTGTTTCGCTCTATTTTGTGGCCAGAATTTGTTTTGTACTCTGATGAAGATTTAATTTCCTCATGTTTACCATATCTGAGTAATTGAAATTTCTCATCGTTGAACTTCATATTGTTTTCTGCAGCCCACTGAAAGATTTGGTTGATGTCTGCCTGGAACCTTGCAGCATCTGCAATGGAAGACACTGTAATGCAGATTTGGGTGTCATCTGCAAAGGAAGACACGGTGCTGTGGCTGACATCCTTGTCTATGTCAGATATGAGGATGAGGAACAAGATGGGAGCGAGTACTGTGCCTTGTGGAACAGAGCTTTTCACCGTAGCTGCCTCGGACTTTACTCTGTTGACTACTACTCTCTGTGTTCTGTTAGTGAGGAAATTATAGATCCATCGACCGACTTTTCCTCTTATTCCTTTAGCACGCATTTTGTGCGCTATTACGCCATGGTCACACTTGTCGAAGGCTTTTGCAAAGTCTGTATATATTACATCTGCATTCTTTTTGTCTTCTAGTGCATCTAGGACCTTGTCGTAGTGATCCAATAGTTGAGACAGACAGGAGCGACCTGTTCTAAACCCATGTTGCCCTGGGTTGTGCAATTGATGGGTTTCTAGATGGGTGGTGATCTTGCTTCTTAGGACCCTTTCAAAGATTTTTATGATATGGGATGTTAATGCTATCGGTCTGTAGTTCTTTGCTGTTGTTTTACTGCCCCCTTTGTGGAGTGGGGCTATGTCTGTTGTTTTTAGTAACTGTGGGACGACCCCCGTGTCCATGCTCCCTCTCCATAGGATGGTAAAAGCTCATGATAGGGGCTTCTTGCAGTTCTTGATGAACACGGAGTTCCATGAGTCTGGCCCTGGGGCAGAGTGCATGGGCATGTCATTTATCGCCTGTTCGAAGTCATTTGGCGTCAGGATAACATCAGATAGGCTTGTGTTAACCAAATTCTGTGGCTCTCATAAAAAATTCATTTTGATCTTCGACTCTCAGTCTGGTTAGCGGCTTGCTAAAAACTGAGTCATATTGGGACTTGAGTACCTCACTCATTTCCTTGCTGTCATCTGTGTAGGACCCATCTTGTTTAAGTAGGGGCCCAATACTGGATGTTGTTCTCGACTTTGATTTGGCATAGGAGAAGAAATACTTTGGGTTTCTTTCGATTTCATTTATGGCTTTTAGTTCTTCCCGCGATTCCTGACTCCTATAAGATTCCTTTAGCTTGAGTTCGATGCTTGCTATTTCTCTGACCAGTGTCTCCCTACGCATTTCAGATATATTGACCTCTTTTAGCCGCTCTGTTATTCTTTTCCGTCGCCTGTAAAGGGAGCGCCTGTCTCTTTCTATTTTACATCTTCTGCTCCTTTTTTTTAGAGAAATACGCCTTGTGCATACATCGAGTGCCACTGAGTTAATCTGCTCTAGGCATAAGTTGGGGTCTGTGTTGCTTAGTATATCTTCCCAGCTTATATCGGTTAGGACTTTGTTTACTTGGTCCCACTTTATGTTTTTGTTATTGAAGTTGAATTTGGTGAATGCTCCCTCGTGACTAATCTCATTATGTCGGTCTGGGGCTCCACACATACATGTCTGAACCTCAATTATGTTGTGATCTGAGTATATTGTTTTTGATATGGTGACATTTCGTATCAGATCATCATTGCTAGTGAAGATGAGGTCTAGTGTATTCTCCAGTCTAGTAGGCTCTATTATTTGCTGGTTTAAATTGAATTTTGTGCAGAGATTTAAAAGCTCGTGTGAGTGCGAGTTTTCATCAGAGCTGCCTCCTGGTGTTATTACTGCAACAACATTATTTGCTATATTCCTCCATTTTAGGTGCCGTAAGTTGAAATTTCCCAGGAGCAAGATGTTGGGTGCAGGAGCTGGCAGATTTTCCAGACAGTGGTCAATTTTTAACAGCTGTTCCTGGAATTGCTGGGATGTTGCATCCTGAGGCTTGTAGACTACCACAATGACTAGGTTTTGGTTCTCGATCTTTACTGCTAAAACTTCCACTACATCATTTGAGGCATTAAGCAGTTCTGTGCAAACAAGTGACTCTGCAATGTACAGGCCAACTTCCTTCCCCTTTTGCCTGTTCACTCTGTTGCATCTGTATAGGTTGTAACCTGGGATCCATATTTCATTGTCCAAGTGATCCTTTATGTGGGTCTCAGTGAAAGCCGCAAACATTGCCTTTGCCTCTGCAAGCAGTCCACGGATGAAAGGTATTTTGTTGTTTGTTGCTGGCTTTAGACCCTGTATATTTGCAAAGAAGAATGTCATCGGACTGGTGGTATTGTTGGTACTGAGGAGGGGGATTTTTTTTCTGGCATTAGTATCTGTATCTGTTGATTTGGAGTGGAGGCCATCGACTGTGGTTCCACTCCAGGAATGACTGGATTTGGTGTACGATTTCTGCCATTTCCTGCCAGTTTTTTTTCCTTCCTGGTACTAAAAAACCTCTCCCTCTTGAGTGGCTGTGGCTACCCAGGTTTTCCCATGGCCTGGATGTTTTGTATCTTTTTGCCCCCTTTAGATGGTGTGCCTGGCAATTTAAGTTATAGCACAGTCTTTCCTGCACTGAAGAGGTACACATTTCAGGGTGAAAAAGCTTACAGGAAGGGAGTTTGCATTTTCCTGTTGTCATATGGGCATGGCATTTTCTAGGGTGGTCATAGTTGCATGTCCCATCTGTTTTTCCAGATTTCCCATGCCTGCAGATACCAAGTGTATAGTATGTGCACAGGCTTGGTTTCCGTTTGCCTTGGGTTTCTGTGACTGTATTCCCTGTTGGTGCATGTTTACCTGTCTTATTCCTATCCTCCCTAGCACCAACAATGGAGCTCCCACCAGTTGTTTTTGGTAATATATCCTCACTATTGCTAGTGGAGTCCTCTTGTTTGCTATTTCCTGTGGTATTTCTAGTTTGCAATATTGGTTTTATCTTATCTTTGACTACACTTGTTTCCCCACTACGGCTCCTGTCTCCCATGAGGTCATTTATATGCATTCCTTCCTGCGTATAATTCCCGACTACCTGGACAAAATCTCCAGCTTCACCATTACTGTCTCCCAGGACAGCACCTCCAGCTTCACCCTTACTGTCTCCCAGGACAGCACCTCCAGCTTCACCATTACTGTCTCCCAGGACAGCACCTCCAGCTTCACCATTACTGTCTACCAGGACAGCACTATCAGCCCCACATTTACTGACTACCAGGACATCACCTCCAGCCTTACAGTTTCTGACTACATAGCCAGCATCAAGGGCAGTACCAGTAATAAGTAATACATATTTTAAGTATACAAGTATAAGTATCCTAGGTAGTAGATTGGTAGACAGCAACCGCCCAGGGAGGTACTACGTCTTGCCAAGTGATTGTGAAACGGAAGCCTGTAATTGTTTTACATGATGGTAGGATTGCTGGTGTCTTTTTTCTGTCTCATAAACATGCAAGATTTCAGGTACGTCTTGCTACTTCTACTTACACTTAGGTCACACTACACATACATGTACAAGCATATATATACACACACCCCTCTGGGTTTTCTTCTATTTTCTTACTAGTTCTTGTTCTTGTTTATTTCCTCTTATCTCCATGGGGAAGTGGAACAGAATTCTTCCTCCGTAAGCCATGCGTGTTGTATGAGGCGACTAAAATGCCGGGAGCAAGGGGCTAGTAACCCCCTTCTCCTGTATGTATTACTAAATGTAAAAGGAGAAACTTTCGTTTTTCCTTTTGGGCCACCCTGCCTCGGTGGGATACGGCCGGTGTGTTGAAAGAAAGAAAGAAGTATAAGTATCCTAGGTAGTAGATTGGTAGACAGCAACCGCCCAGGGAGGTACTACGTCTTGCCAAGTGATTGTGAAACGGAAGCCTGTAATTGTTTTACATGATGGTAGGATTGCTGGTGTCTTTTTTCTGTCTCATAAACATGCAAGATTTCAGGTACGTCTTGCTACTTCTACTTACACTTAGGTCACACTACACATACATGTACAAGCATATATATACACACCCCTCTTGGTTTTTTCAATTTTCTTTCTAGTTCTTGTTCTTGTTTATTCCCTCTCATCTCCATGGGGAAGTGGAACAGAATTTTTCCTCCGTAAGCCATGCGTGTTATAAGAGGCGACTAAAATGCCGGGAGCAAGGGGCTAGTAACCCCTTCTCCTGTATAAATTACTAAATTTAAAAAGAGAAACTTTTGTTTTTCTTTTTTGGCCACCCTGCCTCGGTGGGATACGACCGATTTGTTGAAAGAAGAAGTATAAGCATACAAGATATGATATAGCACATAATGAAAGTAGTTTATTAGAATATATAATGGTGGATAAAAGGTCGATGGGTAGACTTCAGGATGTGCATGTTTATAGAGGGGCAACAGATATATCACATCATTATTTAGTTGTGGCTACAGTTAGAGTAAGAGATAGATGGAGAAAACAGAAAATGCCAACAGCAAATAAGAGCAAGAGGTGAAAGTTTATAAACTAAGGGAGAAGGAAGTTAGGGTGAGACAAAAACAACTACTGAGAGAAAGCTGGGCTAATGAGAGCAAAGGTAGTATGGGAGTTGAAGAGGGGTGGGATAGTTTTAAAAAGGCAGTGTTAGAATGCACAGCAGAAGTTTGTGGTTATAGGAGGGTGGGTGAAGGAGGAAAGAGAAGTGATTGGTGGAATGATGAGGTAAATGGTGTGATAATAAAGAAAAAGGTCATTTTTACAGAACAAAGTGAAATAAGAGAGTAAAAGAAAGACAAAGAGAGTGGTGAGGGAGTGCAAAAAGGAAAGCAACTGATAGAGTGGGTAAGGCACTGTCAACAAATTTTGCTGAGAATACAAAAAAATTTTTGGAGATAAATAGGTTAAGAAAGCCTAGGGAACAAATGGATTAGACAGTTAAAAACAAAATAGGGAAGTTAGTAGATGGGAAGTTAGAGGTATTGGGAAGATGGTGGAAATATTTTGAGTAATTGTTAATTGTTGATGAATAAAAGGAGGCAGTAATTTCATGCATTCACCAGGGAGGTATAACATCTTTTAGGAGTGAAGAAGAGCTGGCTGTGAGTGTGGGGGAGATGTGTGAGGCATTAGGTAGAATGAAAGGGGGTAAAGCAGCTGTAACTGATGGGATCATGACAGAAATATTAAAAGCAGGGGGAAGATATAGTGTTAGAGTGGCTGGTACTTTTGTTCAATAAAAGTTTGAAAAAGGGGAAGGTACCTAGGGACTGGCAGAAAGCATGTATAATTCCTTTATATAAGGGAAAGGGGGGACAAAAGAGATTGTAAAAATTATACAGGAACAAACCATACCACGGGTAGGGATAGAACCCGCGATCAGAGAGTCTCAAAACTCCAGACCATCAAGTTCTGATCGCGGGTTCTATCCCCGCCCGTGGTATGGTTTGTTTGCAATCATGTCATTACGATTTCGTGAGTCATAGAGGAACAAGTTTACTGAGTATACCAGATAAAACAGAGAGCATGATTGCAAATGAACAAGGAAGCTTAAGAATGTGTAGGGGATGTGTAGATCAAGTGTTTACATTGAAGCATATAAGCGAACAATATTTAGATAAAGGTAGGCATGTTTTCATTGCATTTATGAATTTAGAAAAGTCATATGATAGGGTGGATTGGGGAACAATGTGGCAGATGTTGCAAATGTATAGAATAGGTAGTAAGTTACTAAATACTGTAAAGAGTTTTTATGGGGATAGTGGGGCTCAGGTTAGGGTGTGCAGGAGAGAGGGAGATTACTTTCCAGTAAAAGTAGGCCTTAGATAGGTGTGAAATGTTACCATGGTTGTTTAACATATTTATAGATGGAGTTGTAAAAGAAGTAAATGCTAGGGTGTTGGAGATAGGGATGGGATTAAATTATGAGGAATCAAATACAAAATTCTCCATGGGGAAGTGGAACAGAATTCTTCTATAAGCTATGCATGATGTAAGAGGCCACTAAAGTGCCGGGACCAAGGGGCTAGTAAACCCTTCTCCTGAATACATTACTCAAGTTAAAAAAAAAGACACTTTTTTTTCTTTTTTGGACCACCCTGCTTTGGTGGGATACAGCTGGTTTGTTGAAAGAAAGAAATATAAAATGGGAGTTATCAGTTACTTTTTCCTGATGATACTGTGCTTTTGGGAGATTCTAAAAAAGAAGCTGCAAAGGTTAGTGGAAGAGTTTGGGAGGGTGTGTAAATAAAGTTGAAAGTGAACATAGATCAGAATAAGGTGATGAGGGTATCAAAAGAGTTAGGCAAAGAAAAATTGGATATCACATTGGAGGGAGGGAGTATGGAAGGAGTGAATGTGTTCAGTTATTTGGGAGTAGATTTGTCAGCAGATGGTTTTATGAAGGATGAGATTAAGCATAGAAGTGATGAAGGAAAAAAGGCAAGTGGCACTTTGAGGTGTCTATGGAGACAAAAAACATTATCTATGGAGGCAAAGAAGGAAATGTATGAAAGTATAGTGGTACCAACACTCTTATATGGGTGTGAAGTATGGGTTGTGATTGCTGCAATGAGGAGGAGGCTGGAGGCAGTGTAGATGTCACGACTAAGGGCACTGTGTTGTATAAATATTATGCAGAGAATTCGTAGTGTGGAAATTAGGAGGAGGTGTGGAGTTACAAAAAATATCACTGTTCAGAGGGCTGAAGAGGGGTTACTGAGGCGGTTTGCCCCGTGGCCTGGTGGCTACAACTCTCGCTTCACACAGCGAGTGTCCAGGTTCGATTCCCGGCATGGGTAGAAACATCAGGTGTGTTTCTTTACACCAGTTGTCTATGTTCCCCATCAGTTTTCTTTACACCGGTTGTCTATTTTCCCCATCAGTAAAATGGGTACCTGGGTGTTAGGCGACTGGTGTGGGTGGCATTCTGTGACAAAATTCACCTAATTTGTCCTAAATGCTCTGCATAAGAAGCGGCTTTCTATATAGTAGTATGTCAGTGATGTCAGCTAGGCCTGTGTACCTTGTACATGTACTTGTAGAAATAAAGATATTATTATTATTATTATTATTATTATTATTATTATTATTATTATTATATTTAGAGAGGATGGAGCAAAAGAGAATGACTTTGAGGGTGTATAAATCTGTAGTAGAGGGGAGGAGGGGTAGGAGTCATCCTAAGAAAGGAAGGAAGTAAAAGAGGTTTTGTGTGCAAGGGGCCTGGACATACACCAGGCATGTGTGAGCATGTTAGATAGGAGTGAATGGAGACGAATGCTTTTTGGGACCTGACAAGCTGATGGAGCGTGAGCAGGGTAATATTTTGTGAAAGGATTCAGGGAAACCAGTTAGCCAGGAGTTGGGAAGTACAATGCCTACACTTTCAAGAAGGGGTTTGGGATATTGGCTGTTTAGTGACTTCTAAACTGTCATATCTGGGCACCTCTGCAAAGACAGTGATTATGTGAGAATTATGGTGAAAGTGTTTCTTTCTTTTTTGGGTCACCCTACTTCACTGAGAGATGGCTAGAGTGTTGAAAAATAAAAATAATAATAATAATAATATTCTCCATGGGAAAGTGGAACAGAATTCTTCCTCCGTAGGCCATGCATGTCGTAAGAGGGAACTAACATGCCAGGAGCAAGGGGCTTGTAACCCCCTTTTCCTGTATACATTACTAAAGTTAATGGTTTTTCTTGTTGGTCCACCCTGCCTCGGTGGGATACGGCTGGTTTGTTGAAAGAATAATAAAAGTAATAAACCCATAGGGGGCATATCACCTGCAGAATGGGAAGCATTCAGATCTGATTCAAGGAAGAAAAGGGTAAGTAGAGTTCCTTGGATCAACAGCCCTTCAATGTTCCTTGAGGGGATGTCAGGCCATAAAAATTAATCTCCACTCAATCTAATTTGAAATGCCCACACAAGCTTGCCAGATGCTGAAGCCCCCAGCACTCAAAACCTTCTTTACCCCCTCCCGTCAACTCTTTGTGATGATCCTCTGCTCCTCTGTCCTTTCAATGCCTGATTCATTAACCTTCATAATTATCATATTCTACCCCATCCTTTCTAAATGCCTAAACCACTCAACTTCTAACCAACACACTATCATCTAATTTCTATGCTCCAAATTCTTTGTATAATATTCGCATCATACATTGCTCTCAAACATGTCATCTCTAGTGCCTTTAGCCTCCTTGTTGCAACATTTCAAGCCCATGCCACACACATAAGTGTTGGTACCACTATATTCTGGTACATTCACTTTCTGCAGGTGCCTCAACACATCACCTATCTTTTTACCCCTCGTCTACTGTATGACTCACCCCATTTTTCATAGATCCAATATCTTAATATACTGTACAACTGCTTCCTTCATACTAACTCCCACTAATTTTTCACTGTCTAGGCTTTTTATTATTCCCATCACCTTGCCATTTCCTATGATCATTTATAAATTCCTTCTTTTCCTTCCAAATTTATCCACTAACCCTTGCAGCTTGTCTAAAGAATCTCTGAAAAGAGCCTTGTCACTGGTAAAGAACAACCCTGACAACTTCCACTTCATATCAGATTCATCATCTTTCAATGCCACACCTCTCAACACCCTTGCAGTTACTTCCTCTACAATACTATCTATAAATATACTACACAACCATGGTGGTGTCACACAGCTGTGACTAAGATCTGCTTTTAATTAATGGAAAATAGTCCTTTCCTCTCCTGAGCCTCACTCTCCTCTTAAAAAACTCTACTGCTTTTAGCAATCAATTTTTCATATATGTATGTAGAGAGAATGGAACAAAACACAATGACTTCAAGAGTGTATCAATCTGTAGTGGAGGGAAGGCGGGGTAGGGGTCGGCCTAGGAAAGGTTGGAGGGAGGGGGTAAAGGAGGTTTTGTGTGCGAGGGGCTTGGACTTCCAGCAAGCATGCATGAGCGTATTTGATAGGAGTGAATGGAGACAAATGGTTTTTTAATACTTAACGTGCTGTTGGAGTGTGAGCAAAGTAACATTTAAGAAGGGATTCAGGGAAACCGGCAGGCTGGACTTGAGTCCTGGAGATGGGAAGTACAGTGTCTGCACTCTGAAGGAGGGGTGTTAATGTTGCAGTTTTATAAACTGTAGTGTAAAGCACCCCTCTGGCAAGACAGTGATGGAGTGAATGATGAAAGTTTTTCTTTTTCGGGCCACCCTGCCTTGGTGGGAATCAGCCGGTGTGTTAATAAAAATAAAAAAATGTATGTATGCAAGTTCTCCATGGGGAAGTGGAGAAGAATCCTTCCTCTGTAAGCCATGTGTGTTGTAAGAGGTGACAAAAATGCTGGTAACAAGGGGCTAGTAACCCCTTATCCTGTATAAATTACTATATTTAAAAATAGAAACTTTTGTTTTTCTTTTTGGGCCACCCTGCCTCTGTGGGATATGGCTGGTTTGTTGAAAGAAGAATAATATATATATGTACAAAATGTTATCAAAAAGTTCCTGGAATGCCATGAAAAAAAATATATAGGCTTACCTAATCACCAAGTTGAAGTTGTCTCCCTGAAGTACTCTCCTTGAGAGGCTGTACACTGATCCCAGTACCTCTGCCACTTCTCTAAACATTTCTGGAACTAATCTTTCCTAATGGTGTCTACATCAGCTTGTGATTTTGCTGAATCTCTGCATCTTTACAATGCCGACCCTTGAGTGATATTTTTATTTTTGTGAAAAAAAGGGAAGTCACAGGGATGGCTAGATGTGGAGATTAGAGACAGTGAGGAATGGCTTCCATGTTGTTTTTTGATCAGAAAATGCTGGTCTTGAGTCAGCAAGTGAGGCACAAATGTAATCAAATTCTATTCATAGTGAAGCCATGTAAAACACAAATAAAAGGTTTAACACTACACAGACTAATTTTTCTATTTAACTGCAAGCTATCCAACTTACTACTGCAACCATCATATTAAAACAATTGTCAGCAATTGTAGTCAAATATAAATACAATTATTCTCAGTAAAGTACCTTGTGTCACACTCTGTATTTAAAAAATTCACTGATATGCAAAAAAAAACAAAAAAAAAAAAAAAATTAAACAGGGAATAATAAAATTTATTTCATTATATTGCAATGAATTCACACATTTCTCACCTGTGGAATGTTATAAAATTCTGGAGTAAATCCAAATTGTTTCCATACTTGATGGTAATTGAATATTATCTTCTGTGCAGAATTAATATCACCTGCAAATACAGTGCAGTATTAGAAAATTATATTATCAATATACCTTATCCAACTTCCATCAACATTAATGTATCACATTTTACTTATCATTACCTTGTCCCATTTTATTCTTCACCATATTTCACTCTCATCATTATTAGCATATCTCCATTTTACTATCATTACCTTATCTTAAATTCATCATCATTACCATTTCCCACTTTTATCACCATTAAAATTTTCTACTTAAATTACCTTCACCAGGTCATACTTTCATAATGATTACCCTGCTTCCCATGTTTATCATTATTACCATTTCCCACTTCTGTTTCATCACCACATTTCTTAAGTATCTGGGCTGGGAGACAGCAACCACCCAGGGAGGTACTACTGTCCTAAAAAAATGAGTGTGAAATGGAAACCTGTAATTGTTTTACATGACGGTAAGATTCATACACAAATAACCCGCACATAGGAGAGAGGAGCTTACAACAACCTTTCGGTCCAACTTGGACCATTTATAAATGGTCCAAGTCGGACTGAAACATCATTGTAAGCCTCTCCTATGTGCGGGTTATTTGTATATTGTTCCAGTCACAGTATTGTGCCTTTTTGTTCTTCATGATGGTAAGACTGCTGGTGTCTTTTTTCTGTCTCATAAACATGTCTCATAAACATTTGTGTATTGTTCCAGTCACGGTACTGTGCCTTTTTGTTCTTCATGATGGTAAGATTGCTGGTGTCTTTTTTCTGTCTCATAAATATGCGAGATAACAGGTATATCTTGCTACATCTACTTACACTTAGGTCACACTACACATGCATAAGCCACATGTGTCATAAGAGGCAACTATAATGCCAGAAGCAAAGGGCTAGTAAACCCTTCTGTATAAATTACTAAATGTAAAAAGACAGTCTTTTGATTTTCTTTTTTTTTGGGGGGGTCACCCTGCTTTGGTAAGATATGGCTGGTTTGTCAAAAATACACCTAAGTATATCACCATTGCCACTTCCTGCTATCACTAAGGCTTATTTTTCTCATTTTCATCATTTTCAACTTTCATTGTTTTTCCCCTTCACCATTATCCTGTTTCCCACTTTCAGAAAATCCACTAATGTGATACACTTGTAATTATACAACAAAAACCAAATGTGGGGACAGAATTTTCCTTCTCAAGGCCCACAAAATCTGAACCCAGAAGTTATTTGGGAAAAATGAAAGTGTATTTAATAGAAGCATTCACCGTTATCACCATCTGCTTAGTCATGCCAAGCAACAGTGGGACTGCCAGACTGGAGAAAAAAAATAATTATGGATATCCAGAAAAATTACCAGCAACAGGGAGATCAGTATAGACATTTACATCATTCCTTATCTGGGATGCAATAAACTATATGTGAAAAAAAATATGGAACATCTAACACAAGTATTCAAGAACACAGATATGCTTGTTGCACACATGACAAAGATAGACATGTAATTCATAATGACAGAACATAATGTTATAACATAGAATAAAACCAAAAGGAAGACAGTTAAAATAGTAAAAATGCTTTGAGATTCTAATAAAAATGATTGACAGCATAAATCAGAATCACACGTGTTTAACATGGCTTCACCTCTTGCAAAACTACAACTGGATTAACTACAACTATTTAAAGTGACATAAGCAAGCACTATTCTTTTCTTCATATCATTTGATCTTGCAAGTTAGACTGGCTCCTAACATTTCCCTCTCTTCCCTGCTGTGACAGATATAAGCTTAGATTTTGGCCTTTCATTCACTAGATTTAATGCTTATTCAGAGTAAAACTTGGTCTACAATAAATCTTTTGCTTAAGATCTCTATTCATATTGCATGATTTCTTACTTTAATCAATTTCATGTTTCCTACTTTGATCAGCATTGCCATTTCTCAATTTTTTATCAGTGTTACTGTTTCCAGTATCATCACTAGTTTCTCACTCATCATCACAGTAATATTTTCTACTGTTATTAGGGTATTTGCTTAAACAAATTACTTTTATATACATTTAAATACAATATGTATGAGTAGTAGGTTGGTAGACAGCAACCACCCAGGGAGGTACTACCGTCCTGCCAAGTGAGTGTAAAACGAAAGCCTGTAATTGTTTTACATGATGGTAGGATTGCTGGTGTCTTTTGTCTGTCTCATAAATATGCAAGATTACAGGTACGTCTTGCTACTTCTACTTACACTTAGGTCACACTACACATACATGTACACGTTTATTTATACACACTCATCTGAGTTTTCTTTGATTTTATCTTAATAGTTCTTGGTCTTATTACTTTTCCTTTTATATCCATGGGGAAGTGGAATAAGAATCTTTCCTCCGTAAGCCATGCGTGTTGTAAAAGTCAACTAAAATGCCGGGAACAATGGGCTAGTAACCCCTTTACAGGAAAAGATTACTAAAAAGAATAAGAAGAAGAAAATTGTCAAAGTGGGAAGTCTGAATGTGCGTGGATGTTGTGCAAATGATAAGAAAGAGATGATTGTGGATGTTATGAATGAGAAGAAACTGGATGTCCTGGCTTTAAGTGAAACAAAGCTGAAGGGGGTGGGAGAGTTTCAATGGAGAGGAATAAATGGGATTAGGTCAGGGGTTTCAAATAGAGTTAGAGCTAAAGAAGGAGTAGCAATAATGTTGAAGGATAAGCTATGGCAGGAAAAGAGGGACTACAAATGTATAAATTCAAGGATTATGTGGAGTAAAATAAAGATTGGATGTGAAAAGTGGGTTATAGTAAGCGTGTATGCACCTGGAGAAGAGAGAAGTGTAGAGGAGAGAGAGAGATTCTGGGAAATGTTGAGTGAATGCGTGGGGAGTTTTGAATCAAGTGTGAGAGTAATGGTGGTTGGGGATTTCAATGCTAAAGTGGGTAAAAATGTTATGGAGGGAGTAGTAGGTAATTTTGGGGTGCCAGGGGTAAATGTAAATGGGGAGCCTTTAATTGAGCTATGTGTAGAAAGAAATTTGGTAATAAGTAATACATATTTTATGAAAAAGAGGATAAATAAATATACAAGGTATGATGTAGCACGTAATGAAAGTAGTTTGTTAGATTATGTATTGGTGGATAAAAGGTTGATGGGTAGGCTCCAGGATGTACATGTTTATAGAGGGGCAACTGATATATCGGATCATTATTTAGTTGTAGCTACAGTTAGAGTAAGAGGTAGATGGGAAAAGAGGAAGGTGGCAACAACAAGTAAGAGGGAGGTGAAAGTGTATAAACTAAGGGAGGAGGAAGTTCGGGCGAGATATAAGCGACTATTGGCAGAAAGGTGGGCTAGTGCAAAGATGAGTAGTGGGGGGGTTGAAGAGGGTTGGAATAGTTTTAAAAATGCAGTATTAGAATGTGGGGCAGAAGTTTGTGGTTATAGGAGGGTGGGGGCAGGAGGAAAGAGGAGTGATTGGTGGAATGATGAAGTAAAGGGTGTGATAAAAGAGAAAAAGGTAGCTTACGAGAGGTTGTTTTTACAAAGCAGAAGTGTTATAAGAAGAGCAGAGTATATGGAGAGTAAAAGAAAGGTGAAGAGAGTGGTGAGAGAGTGCAAAAGGAGAGCAGATGAAAGAGTGGGAGAGGCACTGTCAAGAAATTTTAATGAAAATAAGAAAAAATTTTGGAGTGAGTTAAACAAGTTAAGAAAGCCTAGGGAAAGTATGGATTTGTCAGTTAAAAACAGAGTAGGGGAGTTAGTAGATGGGGAGAGGGAGGTATTAGGTAGATGGCGAGAATATTTTGAGGAACTTTTAAATGTTAAGGAAGAAAGGGAGGCGGTAATTTCATGCACTGGCCAGGGAGGTATACCATCTTTTAGGAGTGAAGAAGAGCAGAATGTAAGTGTGGTGGAGGTACGTGAGGCATTACGTAGAATGAAAGGGGGTAAAGCAGCTGGAACTGATGGGATCATGACAGAAATGTTAAAAGCAGGGGGGGATATAGTGTTGGAGTGGTTGGTACTTTTGTTTAATAAATGTATGAAAGAGGGGAAGGTACCTAGGGATTGGCGGAGAGCATGTATAGTCCCTTTATATAAAGGGAAAGGGGACAAAAGAGATTGTAAAAATTATAGAGGAATAAGTTTACTGAGTATACCAGGAAAAGTATACGGTAGGGTTATAATTGAAAGAATTAGAGGTAAGACAGAATGTAGAATTGCGGACGAGCAAGGAGGTTTCAGAGTGGGTAGGGGATGTGTAGATCAAGTGTTTACATTGAAGCATATATGTGAACAGTATTTAGATAAAGGTAGGGAAGTTTTTATTGCATTTATGGATTTAGAAAAGGCATATGATAGAGTGGATAGAGGAGCAATGTGGCAGATGTTGCAAGTATATGGAATAGGTGGTAAGTTACTAAATGCTGTAAAGAGCTTTTATGAGGATAGTGAGGCTCAGGTTAGGGTGTGTAGAAGAGAGGGAGAATACTTCCCGGTAAAAGTAGGTCTTAGACAGGGATGTGTAATGTCACCATGGTTGTTTAATATATTTATAGATGGGGTTGTAAAAGAAGTAAATGCTAGGGTGTTCGGGAGAGGGGTGGGATTAAATTATGGGGAATCAAATTCAAAATGGGAATTGACACAGTTACTTTTTGCTGATGATACTGTGCTTATGGGAGATTCTAAAGAAAAATTGCAAAGGTTAGTGGATGAGTTTGAGAATGTGTGTAAAGGTAGAAAGTTGAAAGTGAACATAGAAAAGAGTAAGGTGATGAGGGTATCAAATGATTTAGATAAAGAAAAATTGGATATCAAATTGGGGAGGAGGAGTATGGAAGAAGTGAATGTTTTCAGATACTTGGGAGTTGACGTGTCGGCGGATGGATTTATGAAGGATGAGGTTAATCATAGAATTGATGAGGGAAAAAAGGTGAGTGGTGCGTTGAGGTATATGTGGAGTCAAAAAACGTTATCTATGGAGGCAAAGAAGGGAATGTATGAAAGTATAGTAGTACCAACACTCTTATATGGATGTGAAGCTTGGGTGGTAAATGCAGCAGCGAGGAGACGGTTGGAGGCAGTGGAGATGTCCTGTCTAAGGGCAATGTGTGGTGTAAATATTATGCAGAAAATTCGGAGTGTGGAAATTAGGAGAAGGTGTGGAGTTAATAAAAGCATTAGTCAGAGGGCAGAAGAGGGGTTGTTGAGGTGGTTTGGTCATTTAGAGAGAATGGATCAAAGTAGAATGACATGGAAAGCATATAAATCTATAGGGGAAGGAAAGAGGGGTAGGGGTCGTCCTCGAAAGGGTTGGAAAGAGGGGGTAAAGGAGGTTTTGTGGGTGAGGGGCTTGGACTTCCAGCAAGCTTGCATGAGCGTGTTAGATAGGAGTGAATGGAGACGAATGATACTTGGGACCTGACAATCTGTTGGAGTGTGAGCAGGGTAATATTTAGTGAAGGGATTCAGGGAAACCGGTTATTTTCATATAGTCGGACTTGAGTCCTGGAAATGGGAAGTACAATGCCTGCACTTTAAAGGAGGGGTTTGGGATATTGGCAGTTTGGAGGGATATGTTGTGTATCTCTATACGTATATGCTTCTAAACTGTTATATTCTGAGCACCTCTGCAAAAGCAGTGATAATGTGTGAGTGTGGTGAAAGTGTTGAATGATGATGAAAGTATTTTCTTTTTGGGGATTTTCTTTCTTTTTTTGGGTCACCCTGCCTCGGTGGGAGACGACCGACTTGTTGAAAAAAAAAAAAAAAAAAATGTATGCATATTTTACAATGTCTCATTTTTTCCTGCAACTTATTCAACAACATTGTTAGAAAAATGCTGAGAATCAATATTTTTCATGCACTCTTACTTTTTTTTTTTTACATGATGGTAGGATTGCTGTTATCTTTTTTCTGTCTCATAAACATGCAAGATTTGAGGTACGTCTTGCTAATTCTACTTACACTTAGGTCACATTACACATACATGTACAAGCATATATATATATATATATACACCCCTCTGGTTTTTTTTATTTTCTTATTAGTTCTTGTTCTTGTTTATTTCCTTTAATCTCCATGGGAAAGTGGAAAAAATTCTTCCTCTGTAAGCCATTCATGTCATAAGAGGCAATTAAAATGCTGGGAGCAAGGGTCTAGTAACCCCTTCTCCTGTATACATTACTAAATTTAAAGAGAAATTCTCATTTTTCTTTTTGGGCCACCCTGCCTCGGTGGGATACGGCTGGTTTGTTGAAAGAAGAAAGAACATTATAGACCAAGAATATAGTTCTTAAAATCTACATTCCCATTCAAAAACCTAAGATAGACTTAATTTAGCGCTTCCCCCTTGATTATAATAATAATAATAATTTCATGAATACAGTGCTGTATATCTAAGAAAAGAAAAGAAGAGGAGCAAAACTGTATAATATAAGGGAATTAACTACTGTATATGTCAGGCAAAATAACATACCTAATAGAGCAAGCACACCAGGCCAATAGGCTTCAAGGGACTGAAAAACTGCCATTGTTACATATCCTTTAGTCATTGTAGCCCACAAGTACCAGTCTTCATGGTGGAGGTATTTATCTATGGCAGTTCTAGCCTCAATAAAGATGGCCATTAACTCAGGTTTCTGCAGAAGAGCTGCTCCTTTTACAAGATATTCAAAATAGGAGTCAATACCAGCACCTGAAATAAATAATTATATATACTGACACATGTCTGTTGACAGTGTCCAATTTTATGTATTCAGCAAGTCCTCTGTTCAAAACAATGGTACAAGCAAAATATTTCAGTCAAAGATTCCTTTGATCATATACATTTTATAGGAAAAAATCTATGACAGATAGTTATAGAAGTAATAAGCATTTTTTTCTTCTACTCGCAGTAAGGGAAACAAATTAGATTTGCCTTGATAACAATAAGGAGATCAAGGGTGGTATTCCAGTATATCTCCTGACACTCTCAATTATATTACTATTCTAGAAATCAAATGATGATTATCCCTCTCTTCCTTCCCCTTCTTCTACCCCTTCCATCCACCTAACCTTCATCACTTTCCCTTCCATTCTTTCCTATATCCCCTGTTCCTTTCCTGTTTTCCCTTTTCCTCCACTCTCCCTTCATCATTTTCCCTCTCACATCCTCAGACCTGCAGAACCTTCCCACCTGTACAATATGCTGCACATAATGTTAAATCCTGAGGAATACATAATGTGTACATGTTTTCAAATGAATGTGTACTTGCCTATGTGTGATTACAGTAGTCAAAATTTAGCTCCTGGTCCTGCCTCTCGACTTGCCTCTTGAAGGATTCATTCCCTCCTAGCCTCATGGGCCCTATAGTACCTGCTCTTGAAACAATGTATGTATCTTGCCTCCACCATTTCTCTGTCAAGGTCATTCCACTTCCCAACTACCCTGAGTTAGACTAAAGAAATACTGTACTTGTTAACATCCTAGTGGCTCATTTGCCTTATCTACCCTATCAATTCCTCTGAATATTTGGCATAGTGTTAATCTTCCCTGGCTCTTCTGTCCTTAGATTCAATTCTGTTAGCTTCTCCATGCTCATACCCCTTAGCCTTGGTACTAGCCTCGTTGCATACCTTTGCGTTTTCTTCAGTTTCGTAATGAGCTGATATATGTTGCATAAAGGAACTGGAATGATTCTTTGCTAAAATACCTAAAGGCCACTCTTAGATCTGCCAGATGAGCAGTGACTGCAGAGGTTATTTGGTTGATACGAGCCTCTGGCAATACATTAGACACTATGCTCATCTGTAAGTTTTTCTCTTTGAGTGAGGTCTGCAACCTCTGTCCATAGAGTCCATTCTCCTTGTCTGATTTTCTGGCTCCTGCTCAATTCTACATTTACTGGGATGATATCAGGCAGCCATTTATCTAGGCAATCTGGCAGTTTGTCCAAATCTATTTACAGCCTTTCCCTCTGTCCCATTTTAATTTTCCTCATTAGTATACCTGTGTGTTTATAGTACAATACCATACTTAAAATTATTAAAAAATATTCCAGAATGAAACAAAGAAACTTAAAATAAATCCACCCTATCATATGCTTTTTCCAAAGTAAAAAATGTGAGAAACATCTTACTCTTATCTAAGTATTTCTCACTCATAGGATATGCTTAACTGTGAACACCTGATAAACACATCCTCTTCCCTACCTAAACTGACTCTGTAATCCTAATTTTATTGTTTTCTTTTTATTTCTCTCCATAATAATTCTGCTGTAGACTATCCATTATACTCTGTATTTCTTATACTCTTTATTGCCCCCATTTTATTTATACAAAAAAATTATATATGCTCTGCCAGTCTTTAGGTACCTTCCTTTATTTTATAGCTATACTGAACAGTATTGAACAAATGCACCAGCCATGCTAAAACTATCAGTCTTAACACCACCCATCCCCACTTCTGTAACTTCCTTTGATCTTGCCCACTGCCTCATCTGCTTCCTCCATGCTCACCGTCACCTTTTCCATCCTCCTAATAGTTCCTATTCCTCATTGCTACACACATGAAATCACAGCCTCTCATACACCAATATTTAACAACTACTCAAAAATATTCTCACCATCTCTTCATTACCTCCACTTTCCCATCCAATATCACACCACTCATATTCTTAATTATGGAGTCCCTTGGTTCCCAAGCTTTTTTAATTTTTATCTCTCTCTCTAAAATTGTTTATTCTCACCACTCTTTAACCCTTAGACTGTGGCAGATCCAGAAATAAAAATTCCTATGTGGCACAACTTTGAAAATCATGTTTCTTATTGAATGGAAGAGCCTAGGTTTCTAAAAAAAAGAACTACGAAAAAGAAAACTAAAACATCCAGTTTTATGGCGTGTTGACAGTGGCATAAAAATTACCTGCAGATAATGTCAGCATTACTTTGCATAACATACAATGTTAGGACAATGAATGTATTTCAAGGTGGTTTTTCCTCTGCTCTGCTTACCTAATTTTTACACTGTAAACATTTACATATGATTACTCTTTCTCCCTTATCACCCTTCTTACCTTATTATTCTAGCAGCTATTCTTCTTCCCTTCTATAACCACAAATCATTACTACACATACTATTACTTCATTCTTACGTCTTTATCATACTTCTTCAAATTTCTCAATATTCTCTTACCTCAACCCATCTGTCTCTCATGAGTTTCTCATACCTGTCTCTTTTAGTTCATTTACTTTCACTGCTCTTCTACAGACTGACACCACACTGCTCTTGTAACTCAATTATACCTAGTATATTTATCTTCTTAAAATATGTAATGCCTATTACCAAACCTCTTTCTAAATACATTTCAATTAAAGATCTCAATATCTTCAGTTCATGGCACTTCAAAATTCCCTGTGTATACAATAAAACTGCTTCATTTGGCAGTAGGTTGGTACAGTACTACCATGCTGTCATTTGAGCATGAAACAGAAGCCTGCTAAAAGTTCTGCACCCTGGCTGGACCACTAATCATTTCTTTGTCTCATGAACATGTAAGATGACACTATTTAACCCCTTGACTGTCGCAACCCCAAATCCTGAGGTGTCTCCTAGTGTTGCAAAATTTAAAAAAAAAAAAATTATTTTTTCTTATGAAATGATAGAGAATCGTTTCCCAATTGTAATGACACCAAAAGAACTAAATTTGATGGAAAACTGACGGAATTACGCTCTTGCAAAGTTAGCGACCTCGGCGATATTTACGAATTGGTGATTTCACCCACTTTCAGTCCTCTTTTCGGCTAATTCCATTGCTCCAGTCGACCAAATTCGTAGCTATTTTTTTTAGAACTCCATTTTTTCTATCGATTGAGTACAAGAAACTGCCCATTTGCTGATTTCAACTACCCAATAACGTGGTCAGAAATTTGCAATTTTGCCAATTTCACGAAAATTAAAAAATATGACAATTTCAAAATAGGGTCCAGAATCAACAATGCAGACATTCCTGGCTCTAAAATAACATTTTCTTTGTTCATCAGTCACGTCTCCAGGCCCCTCTGATATTACTCTTGCTTTTTATTTTGAATTTTTACTCAAACAAAAAATAGAAGATTTACTGTTATGCAGACTACTGCAATATTGTAATAATTGTATAAATAATGTCAACCCATTCATGACTGCATATCAGAATGGCTACTTGGACATTTATTGGAAAATGACATCATTTGTTTACTTTTGATCATCGGCAAAAATCAAACATTTCCTCTACTTTGAGCTCCATTTCAAGGTTCTTTTCATAGTAAAACCAATCAAAATCACCTCTATTTCTATAATATATTTTCCATTCTATCAAATGAGACCAAGAAAACAAGAATACAACCATAAATACTATACAAAAATAGACCACAAAGTCGGCATTTTAATTAAAAAAAAACGGCCAGAGTTTTTTTTTCTCATTATGCACTGCGTGCTGCAGGATTTCTTTTATATGGTGCACACTGACCACACAGACCCATTCTCTCACATGTGGGCCTACCAGCTTTCTCCTGCTTGATTTAAAGCCACTAGAATTTATGAGTATATATACGTCAAAAACGGTGGCTCATAAGACGTATATATACTACCAAAACAGTCAAAGGGTTAAGGATGTGCTATATCTCAAGCTGAGTTCATGTTACAGTGCATGCATGTATGATACTGTCTGTACAAGTGTGTACAGCCTCTCCTCACTTAACGACAGAGTTCCGTTCGTAAGATCACGTCGTTTATCAAATTCGTCGCTAAGTGAGGAGCATACTATAATGGTTGTGAGTGTGTCAACCATTTTTGATATTGATTTAATGTTGCCTTTGCACTATTTATAACATTTCTGGTATATAGTGGACCCCCGAGTTTTGTGATTAATCCGTTCCAGAGAGTCTGCCGAGTGGCGAAATTCACAATTGGCGAATTTATTTTCCCCATAAGAAATAATGGAAACCCAATTAATCCAATTTATACAGCCAAAAGTATTAACAAAAAATAATTTGTTTAAAGATTAAATATAGATTTACATACAGAAAACAATGACAAATAAATGTAAAGCACTAATAAAATGGATAAATGAACATTTAACATCACACTTAACCTTTATTGATTCTTGTTGGTGTAGGAGGTAGGCAGGAGGTAAGAGGAAGGCGAGTTTATTATGCTTCAATATGACGCTAATATCATCTCTACGGCTTATTTATCTATCACAATTCATCTAATATGGCATTATAAACAATATTAATAACATAGAAACATGATATATACTCTAGAATGAATAAAATATGTCATAACATATGAGAGGAGTAAATGGTGTAAGTGTTGTTGTTGGGTTTAAGGGCCGCCACTGAGAGAAGCCGTGTCAGTGGCGGTGGAGGCTTTGGCCACCACCACCATCACACTTTGTTTATTTATTTATTTATTTATTTATTTATTTATTTGAACATGATACAAAGCAGTGCAAAAAAATATACAATTGTTAAGTGCAGCCCTTGTATGCAGAGCATTATTGGCAGGCTTAAAATTAACTTAAGTTTAACTAAGCAATGATATATTCAGTGGTAAAACATTATTGTAAACAGATAACAATTAAGCACAAATGAATATTTCAAAGACAGGTCATATGGTCATTTACCGTGTTGCTGTGTATTCAGTAGAATGGAGTATTCTGTTAGGTAATGTAATTAAAAGTTACAAAGCTTGATTGGGTCACAGGTTAAACATTTATGAGACATATATATTTTTTTTTTTCAACAAGTCGGCCGTCTCCCACCAAGGCAGGGTGACCCAAAAAGAAAGAAAATCTCCAAAAAGAAAATACACAAAAAGAAAAATACACAAAAAGAAAATACTTTCATCATCATTCAACACTTTCACCTCACTCACACATAATCACTGTTTTTGCAGAGGTGCTCAGAGCACAACAGTTTAGAAGCATATACATATAAAGATGCACAACATATCCCACCAAACTGCTAATTATTCAGTATTTATTTAGTTGAGGGTGAGTAAGTGATTTTTAAGAAGAGGCTTGAATTTATAAGCTGACTGTGTTTCTTTCATAATCACAGGTAATGAATTCCAGATTTTTGGGCCTTTTATGTGCATTGAGTATTTGCATAGTGCGAGATGGACACGAGGAACATCAAAGAGTGGTCTGTGCCTTGTGTTATGGTCATGTGTTCTGTTGAGGTTGGTAAGGAGACATTTGAGGGGGGGGTTTATATCCGAGTTAAGTGTTGTATGTATGTAGTAGGTACAGTAATAAGTATGGATGTTTTGTACGGTGAGTAGGTTTAGAGTTTTGAATAATGGTGGAGTGTGCTGCCTGTAGTGGAAATTTGTTATCATTCTGACTGCAGCCTTTTGTTGGGTAATTAGTGGTCTGAGATGGTTTATTGTTGTTGAGCCCCATGCACAAATTCCATAGGTGAGATAGGGGTAAATAAGCGAGTGATATAGGGCCAGGAGGACTGACTGTGGAACATAGTACCGTATCTTCGATAGTATGCCTACGGTCTTGGAAATTTTCTTGGAAATTTGTTGTATATGTGTTTGAAATTTGAGTCTATTATCAAGGTAGATTCCTAAAAATTTTCCCTCAGTGAGCTTTGTAATAGGTGATCCGTTTATCATTATGTTAAGAGGGACATCTGTAGCTCTGTTACCAAACTGGATGAAGTAGGTTTTGTCAATGTTGAGAGTAAGTTTGTTAGTCCTCATCCAAGTAGATATTTTCTGTGATTCGGTATTCACAGTATTGGCTAGCATGACTGGGCTCGGGTGAGAGAAGACGTATGTAGCGTCATCTGCAAACAGTGTGGGTTTGAGTAGTTGCGATGCATTTGGTAGGTCATTTATGTAAATGAGAAAGAGAAGAGGGCCAAGGACACTTCCCTGTGGGACACCAACTGTAATTGCCTATGCGGAAGAGTTTGCCCCATTTGTGTACACATATTGACTTCTGTTGCTGAGATATTACTTTAGGTAGTTGAGGGAGTGCCCTCTTATACCATAGTGCGACAATTTTAAGTGAAGCAAGTCATGGTCAACTGTATCAAAAGCTTTACGTAAATCAATGAAGATCCCCAGTGGGACTTCTTTTTTCTCTAGTGCAGTGTATATTTGTTCTAGCATGAGTATAATAGCATCATTCGTATTTTTAATAGGCCTGAACCCAAACTGGCAGGGGTTGAGTATGTTGTGGGAGATGAGGTAGGAATAGATTTGCTTATGAATTAATTTTTCGAAGATTTTAGAGAGAGGGTGTAAGTTGGATATTGGCCTGTAGTTATTCAAGTCTGTTTGGTCTCCTCCTTTATGGATCGGGGTGACCCTCACTAATTTGAGAACTGTAGGGAAGGTAGAGGATTCGATGGATTTGTTAAAGAGTGTTGCAATGATTGGTGACAGCACTTGTTATGCTTTTTTGTATATAAAGGGTGGTAAGGTATTTAAATCTCCTGTCTTGTTTTTTAGTGTGTTGATAATAAGGGAGACTTCTGTTGGGTTAGTCAGAGCTAGGAACAGTGTGTTCGGGTAGTTGCCAGTGAGGTAGTTATTGGGTGGGGTATCTGAGCTTGGGATTTTATTGGCAAGGTTTTTTCCTATGGTGGAGAAGAAATCATTGAGTCTGTTTGCTGTTTCAGTTGGTGGGAGTTGGGGTTCTTCTGGTTTTGTTAGTTCAATTGCACTATTTTGTGGTATCTTTTTTGTTCCTAGAATTTCTGATAGAGTTTTCCAGGTCTTTTTTATATCACCTTTTAAGTCGAATAATCTGTTCTCATAATACAATTTTTTAGCCCTTCTTATCAGGCTGGTTAGGATTGACGAGTAACGTTTTGTTTGGTCTCTGGTTATGTGACCCATTCTGTACTGTTTTTCGTATACCTGGAGTTTACCTGGAGAGAGTTCCGGGGGTCAATGCCCCCGCGGCCCGGTCTGTGACCAGGCCTCCTGGTGGATCAGAGCCTGATCAACCAGGCTGTTACTGCTGGCTGCACGCAAACCAACGTACGAGCCACAGCCCGGCTGGTCAGGAACCGACTTTAGGTGCTTGTCCACTGCCAGCTTGAAGACTGCCAGGGGTCTGTTGGTAATCCCCCTTATGTATGCTGGGAGGCAGTTGAACAGTCTCGGGCCCCTGACACTTATTGTATGGTCTCTTAAGGTGCTAGTGACACCCCTGCTTTTCATTGGGTGATGTTGCATCATCTGCCAAGTCTTTTGCTTTCATAGTGAGTGATTTTAGTGTGCAAGTTTGGTACTAGTCCCTCTAGGATTTTCCAGGTGTATATAATCATGTATCTCTCCCGCCTGCGTTCCAGGGAATACAGGTTTAGGAACATCAAGCGCTCCCAGTAATTGAGGTGTTTTATCTCCGTTATGCGCTCTAAACCCTGCTGAACCTGCCTAGCATGAGCCAATGGGCTTGCTAATGTGTTCCAATATAATGCTCTGAATCAGTCTAGTCACTCGAGTCAATAAAGAATAGTTAATTAAACCTATATACCATGGGCCAGTAGGCCTACTACAGTGCTCCTTTATGTTCTTATATTTATGTTCTTATATAGGTGCTTTGTATTTATGGATTTGAGGATGCTGGGTGTTAGCCAGGGACTGTTCAGTCTCTTAGCTGTCATCTGTTTAGTATTTTTTAGGGCAGTGCTTGTTATAGAGGTATTGGGTCTTTTTTAGAAAATTATTAATACATTCGTCAGTATCTGTATAGATTTCTAGCTCAGTGTACCAGTCAATGTTTGTCACTGCTGTTGTGAAGTTATTAATGGCTGCCTCATTGTGAAGTCTGAAAGTGACTTTAGTAGTGTCTTTGGGTAATTTGCCTAGATTAGTGATGAGGAATGTAGGGTAGTGGTCTATGGTATTATCTGTGATTATGCCTGATTTTAAAGGGGATATGGTGTTGGTCCATATGTGGTCTAGCAGGGAAACACTAGTCTCTGTAATTCTTGTAGGTTTTGTTACTGTTGGTAGCAACAAGCAGTTACTCATAGTGTTTGTGAATTCAGTAACATGTGGGTCCTGGTATTGCAGGAGATTTATATTGAAATCACCTGAGTGTAGTAAGTGATCTTTATTCATGCGTGCATCAGTTATCATGCTTCCTAGGTTTTCACTAAAACGGCTAATGTTTGACTGTGGTACTCTGTAGATGTTTATCACTGTGAGAGGTTTTTGTAGGTATTTGGATTTGAATTTAGCTATTATATATTCCTCATGTTCATCCCTTGTGCAAGTATTAGTGATACATTCTAGTTGGTCTGAGTAGTATGTAGCTGTGCCACCCCCTTGTTGATCTGGCCTACAGTTGTGTATGGTTGTGTAACCAGGAATGGCATAGACATCTGTTGTATCAGGCTTTAGCCAGGTTTCGGTGAGAGTAATGATGGACATACTGGCATGCAGGGAATTTAGTAATGCTATGAGGTCATCATAATGTTTGCTTAAAGATCTGATTATTATTATTTTTTTATTATCACACTGTCCGATTCCCACCAAGGCAGGGTGGCCCGAAAAAAAAAACTTTCACCATCATTCACTCCATCACTGCCTTGCCAGAAGGGTGCTTTACACTACAGTTTTTAAATTGCAACATTAACACCCCTCCTTCAGAGTGCAGGCACTGTACTTCCCATCTCCAGGACTCAAGTCCGGCCTGCCGGTTTCCCTGAACCCCTTCATAAATGTTACTTTGCTCACACTCCAACAGCACGTCAAGTATTAAAAACCATTTGTCTCCATTCACTCCTATCAAACACGCTCACGCATGCCTGCTGGAAGTCCAAGCCCCTCGCACACAAAACCTCCTTTACCCCCTCCCTCCAACCTTTCCTAGGCCGACCCCTACCCCGCCTTCCTTCCACTACAGACTGATACACTCTTGAAGTCACTCTGTTTCGCTCCATTCTCTCTACATGTCCGAACCACCTCAACAACCCTTCCTCAGCCCTCTGGACAACAGTTTTGGTAATCCCACACCTCCTCCTAAGTTCCAAACTACGAATTCTCTGCATTATATTCACACCACACATTGCCCTCAGACATGACATCTCCACTGCCTCCAGCCTTCTCCTCGCTGCAACATTCATCACCCATGCTTCACACCCATATAAGAGCGTTGGTAAAACTATACTCTCATACATTCCCCTCTTTGCCTCCAAGGACAAAGTTCTTTGTCTCCACAGACTCCTAAGTGCACCACTCACCCTTTTCCCCTCATCAATTCTATGATTCACCTCATCTTTCATAGACCCATCCGCTGACACGTCCACTCCCAAATATCTGAATACATTCACCTCCTCCATACTCTCTCCCTCCAATCTGATATCCAATCTTTTGTCACCTAATCTTTTTGTTATCCTCATAACCTTACTCTTTCCTGTATTCACTTAATTTTCTTCTTTTGCACACCCTACCAAATTCATCCACCAATCTCTGCAACTTCTCTTCAGAATCTCCCAAGAGCACAGTGTCATCAGCAAAGAGCAACTGTAACAACTCCCACTTTATGTGTGATTCTTTATCTTTTAACTCCACGCCTCTTGCCAAGACCCTCGCATTTACTTCTCTTACAACCCCATCTATAAATATATTAATCAACCACGGTGACATCACACATCTTTGTGTAAGGCCTACTTTTACTGGGAAATAATTTCCCTCTTTCCTACATACTCTAACTTGAGCCTCACTATCCTCGTAAAAACTCTTCACTGCTTTCAGTAACCTACCTCCTACACCATACACCTGCAACATCTGCCACATTGCTTCCCTATCCACCCTGTCATACACCTTTTCCAAATCCATAAATGCCACAAAGACCTCTTTAGCCTTATCTAAATACTGTTCACTTATATGTTTCACTGTAAACACCTGGTACACACACCCCCTACCTTTCCTAAAGCCTCCTTGTTCATCTGCTATCCTATTCTCCGATTTACTCTTAATTCTTTCAATAACAACTCTACCATACACTTTACCAGGTATACTCAACAGACTTATCCCCCTATAATTTTTGCACTCTCTTTTGTCCCCTCTGCCTTTATACAAAGGAACTATGCATGCTCTCTGCCAATCCCTAGGTACCTTACCCTCTTCCATACATTTATTAAATAATTGCACCAACCACTCTAAAACTATATCCCCACCTGCTTTTAACATTTCTATCTTTATCCCATCAATCCCGGCTGCCTTACCCCCTTTCATTTTACCTACTGCCTCACGAACTTCCCCCACACTCACAACTGGCTCTTCCTCACTCCTACAAGATGTTATTCCTCCTTGCCCTATACACGAAATCACAGCTTCCCTATCTTCATTAACATTTAACAATTCCTCAAAATATTCCCTCCATCTTCCCAATACCTCTAACTCTCCATTTAATAACTTTCCTCTCCTATTTTTAACTGATAAATCCATTTGTTCTCTAGGCTTCCTTAACTTGTTAATCTCACTCCAAAACTTTTTCTTATTTTCAACAAAATTTGTTGATAACATCTCACCCACTCTCTCATTTGCTCTCTTTTTACATTGCTTCACCACTCTCTTAACCTCTCTCTTTTTCTCCATATACTCTTCCCTCCTTGCATCACTTCTACTTTGTAAAAACTTCTCATATGCTAACTTTTTCTCCCTTACTACTCTCTTTACATCATCATTCCACCAATCGCTCCTCTTCCCTTCCGCACCCACTTTCCTGTAACCACAAACTTCTGCTGAACACTCTAAAACTACATTTTTAAAACTACCCCATACCTCTTCGACCCCATTGCCTATGCTCTCATTAGCCCATCTATCCTCCAATAGCTGTTTATATCTTACCCTAACTGCCTCCTCTTCTAGTTTATAAACCTTCACCTCTCTCTTCCCTGATGCTTCTATTCTCCTTGTATCCCATCTACCTTTTACTCTCAGTGTAGCTACAACTAGAAAGTGATCTGATATATCTGTGGCCCCTCTATAAACATGTACATCCTGAAGTCTACTCAACAGTCTTTTATCTACCAATACATAATCCAACAAACTACTGTCAATTCGCCCTACATCATATCTTGTATACTTATTTATCCTCTTTTTCTTAAAATATGTATTACCTATAACTAAACCCCTTTCTATACAAAGTTCAATCAAAGGGCTCCCATTATCATTTACACCTGGCACCCCAAACTTACCTACCACACCCTCTCTAAAAGTTTCTCCTACTTTAGCATTCAGGTCCCCTACCACAATTACTCTCTCACTTGGTTCAACGGCTCCTATACATTCACTTAACATCTCCCAAAATCTCTCTCTCCTCTACATTCCTCTCTTCTCCAGGTGCATACATGCTTATTATGACCGACTTTTCGCATCCAACCGTTACTTTAATCCACATAATTTTTGAATTTACACATTCATATTCTCTTTTCTCCTTCCATAACTGATCCTTCAACATTACTGCTACCCTTTCCTTTGCTCTAACTCTCTCAGATACTCCAGATTTAATCCCATTTATTTCCCCCCACCGAAACTCCCCTACCCCCTTCAGCTTTGTTTCGCTTAGGGCCAGGACATCCAACTTTTCATTCATAACATCAGCAATCATCTGTTTCTTGTCATCCGCACTACATCCACGCACATTCAAGCATCCCAGTTTTATAAAGTTTTTCTTCTTCTCTTTTTTAGTAAATGTCTACAGGAGAAGGGGTTACTAGCCCATTGCTCCCGGCATTTTAGTCGCCTCATACGACATGCATGGCTTACGGAGGAAAGATTCTTTTCCACTTCCCCATGGACAATAGAAGAAATAAAGAAGAACAAGAGCTATTTAGAAAAAGGAGAAAAACCTAGATGTATGTATATATATATGCATGTGCGTGTCTGTGAAGTGTGACCAAAGTGTAAGTAGGAGTAGCAAGATATCCCTGTTATCTAGCGTGTTTATGAGACAGAAAAAGAAACCAGCAATCCTACCATCATGCAAAACAGTTACAGGTTTCTGTTTCACAGTCATCTGGCAGGATGGTAGTACTTCCCTGGGTGGCTGCTGTCTACCAACCTACTAGTTAAAGACAGTTATGTTGTTGTTGGCTCTGAGGAATGCCTTTGATTGTTCTGCTGTGTAGTTTATCTGGAGAGAGCTCCGGGGGTCAACGCCCCCGCGGCCCGGTCTGTGACCAGGCCTCCTGGTGGATCAGAGCCTTATCAACCAGGCTGTTACTGCTGGCTGCACGCAAACCAACGTACGAGCCACAGCCCGGCTGGTCAGGAACCGACTTTAGGTGCTTGTCCAGTGCCAGCTTGAAGACTGTAGTAATTACAGTTACTGTTTGATTCATTTAAGTCATTCAATAAGAGGTTGCTATCAGGATCAATGCTTGTAATCATAAGATTCAGAGTGAATCTATAGTAAGAATAAAGTATAGGACAAAGTAAATATTCTAAAGCTAAAAAATAACACCTGAATTATTTTAACAAATGTAAAAATGTGAGCTAAGCTAGTTCTTTAAAGCTAAAATAAGGGAGACAATATAAAAGAGACTAAAATAATTTGTGGTGGACAAATAAAGTGATGATCAAATAAAAGAGCTTGGGAATATAATAGTAGGTAGTTCTTTAAAGGTAGTTCTTTGAAGTTAAAATAAAGAGACAATATAAAAGGGACTAATATAAGTTGTGGTGAACAAATAAAGTGGTAATCAAATAAATGAGCTTGGGAATATAATGGCAAAAATAGTGAACTTATTACACTTTAGCACCTGAGAATAGCACCTTGATTATTATAACAATTGCGAATATATGAACTAAGGTAGTTATATAAAGCTAAAATAAAGGAGAAAATAAAAACTAAGTAATGGTAAACAAAGTTAAATGGACACTTAAAAATGGACACTTAAACACTGTATGTAATTTATAAATAACAAATATTTACATTTTAATTTATAAATAAGAAATCGGCAGGCCGGACTTAGAGTCCTGGAGATGGGAAGTACAGTGCCTGCACTCTGAAGGAGGGGTGTTAATCTTGCAGTTTAAAAACTGTAGTGTATAGCACCCTTCTGGCAAGACAGTGATGGAGTGAATGATGGTGAAAGTTTTTCTTTTTCGGGCCACCCTGCCTTGGTGGGAATCGGCCAGTGTGTTAATAAAAATAAAATAAAAATATTTACATTTTAATTTATAAAGAAGTAAGTTTATTCAGGTATACACAGATACAGTTCATACATTGATTATCATACATAGCAGCATATGTGTAAAGTACCCAGGATAACCCAAAAAATTCAAGAGTGACATATTTCCATTGGTGTCCTTTTATATTTACACTTATATTTACTTTTATACTTACACTTTTATATTTACACTTACCTTGGAGATGTTAGTTTAATTAGTTAGTCTGATGAAGGAGATGTTGGAAGAGGTTTAGGGTGGTGGAAGATAGCAGGGCGGTGTATGTTCAGCGGTCCTATACACATCCAACAACATTGGAGAGTTACTCTCATGTTGTTTTTCTATCGCTTACTCACTTAACTTACTTGCTACACTGTTAATTCTACACTTTATTGCTGGCTGGAGCTATAGCCTTTATCAATAATTGCTGCTTTAGTATCATACATATTGTATGATACTAGCATCATACAATATGTATCATATATATTGTATGATACTGAATCACTGCAGAAGGCACATTCTCCCCTCTCTCTTCCTCCTCTACTTTAGTACTTTGCTATGAGTTTTTTCTTGAATTCTATTGTGTTTCTCACCTTTACCAAAGGGCTGGCAGTAGGAACTTTATTTGGGCCCATGGTGGCTCATTTAGCAGTTGCAAGCACAAAAAAACAATGAATTATTATGAAATGTGTTGCATGAACCCCTGGAGTGATGGTCACATGCTGGTAAACAATGGCACACTGAGTGTGAATAGTGCCAGAGACTGGCTTTGTGTGCGCACAGATGGCAGAGGTGCACCAGAAGGTAGCCGAATCACGAGTCCAATCACGAACCACGAAGCTAAATTTTGCCAAAAAAACTTGCCGAAAGTCAGATTTCACGAAAGTCGCGGCCGCCAAACGGCGGGGGTCCACTGTATTTGTAAATGTTTATACAGCAGTGTACTGTATATTGAAATAAACAGAATGAAGGAAATCAGCTCTAATATACATTATTTAGGTATGAATACTGGTCAGAGAGCCTATTGTAAGTCCAAGGCATCGGTAAACGAGTACATCGCAAAGTGAGGAGAGGCTGTATATCAAATCACGCACCTTAGTGAATAGACTTGAAATTTTGTCACATTAATTTATTCCCAAAACTTCAAAGTACCCTGAAAGAAAAAACTCAGGATGGGTCCACAACATTCTAATTATTATTACTATACATATTTATGAAACACTAAAGCAGTTAGCATCGTACAACACCAGAAGAATGGGAGGTGTTGTAAAGTTAAGCCAAAGAAGGGAAGGTTAGTGCCAATTCCTTGAATTAAGAGTTCTTCAACAGCATCAAGGCACTTTCCTTGTAAGAAGGCACTGATCACCAGATGTGCTAGAATAAAATTAGTCCTGTGTGAGGAAGCTAGTTTTAACCCTTTCAGGGTCCGTCCCGTAGATCTACGGCTTTACGTTCAGGGTCCAAACCGTAGATCTACGCCATGAGCTCAGCTCACTCTGATAAACTGTGAGTGGTACATTTGGGCCTAGATATGAGAGAATACATCTATGTGGTATGTGTGCACCACATAAAACAGATCCTGCAGCACACTGTGTATAATGAGAGAAAAAAAATGAAATCATGATTTTTCGATTAAAACAGCAACTTTGCAGTGTTTTTTCGTATGTTTTTTATAGTTGTATTTGCGATTTCTTGGTCTCATTTGATAGAATGGAACACATATTACAGAAATAGAGATGATTTTGATTGGTTTTAGCACTGGAAATGGCTTGAAACTGAGCTCAAAGTAGCAGAAATGTTAAATTTTTGCCTATATTCAAGAGTAAACAAACGACCTCACACGTCTAATACACATCAGCTGGTGGGTCTAATATACATTCACAAATATGGTGATGATATTTATACAATTATTACAGTATTGCATAACAGTAAATCTTCTATTTTTTGGTGTGAATAAAAATTCATTATGTGAATAAAAAATCAAAATGGAATTTATTTGTAAAGCCTCAAAACATAACTAATGAACAGAGGAAATGTTAGTTTAGTGCCAGGAATGCCTACATTGTTCATTCTGAACCCTATTTTGAAATTGGAATATTTTGAACTTTGTGTTAAATTGGCCAAATTAACAATTTCCGATCACTTTATTTTGTAGTTGAAACAGTTGACTTGGCGATTTCTTGTGCTCAATCGATAGAACAGAAGTAATACTAGTGAAATAGCTAAGAATTTGGTTGATTGGAATAATGTAATTGGCCTAAAATGGGAGTCAAAGTCGGCAAAATCGCCGATTCGTAAATATCGCTGACACATCAAAATTCGCGAGAGCATAATTTCGTCAATTTTCCACCAAATTTCGTACTTTTTGTTTTATTACCTTCACAAAAAGATTCTCTACGATTTCATAAGAAAAAATAACAAATTTTTTTTTTTTAAATTCTTGGACACTGGTGCGTGACTCCAGATTTGGGCCTTGGACCCTGAAAGGGTTAAGGGGGATAATACTTTTGATTACATTTTTTTCAGTAAATAGTACAGTTCTGTAACCTACCTATTCCAGAATCCTGAGCTGCCCATCTTCCTGTTAAAACATCAATGTGATTGCCAACAAGGTTAATTGAAGAACGGTGATCCCAAATACCATGCAGAGCACGCATAGCCACCTAAAAATCAAAACATCAAATCACAAAAAAAAAATGTATTCAAGATTAATCTCAGGTTACAGTTATTAGAGCCAATGAATATGTTCTTAGGTATTAATATTTAGAGTACAGTAAGACTTCTCATTTATGAAGGGATTCAGGGAAACCAGTTAGCCGGACTTGAGTTGTAGAGGTGGGAAGTACAGTATCTGTACTGGAGGAGGGGGTGTTGATATGATGCAGTTTTTTTAACTGTAGTGAAGGCATTCCTCTGGCAAGAGTGATGGAGTGAATGATAATGAAAGTGTTTCTTCTTTTTCAGGTCACCCTGCCTTGGTGGGAAACAGCTCCTTTTAACAAACTGGCCATATCCTACCGAAGCAGGGTGACCCAAAAAGAAAAAAAGCTTCTCTTTTTAACTTTAGTAATGTATACAGAAGAAGGAGTTAAGTGCCCCTTGCTCCCAGCACTTTAGCTGCCTCTTAAGACATGCATGGCTTATGGAGGAAGAATTCTTTTCCACTTTCCCATGGAGATAAGTGGAAATAAAGAAACACACCCACAACATAAGAACATAAGAAAGAAGGAATACTGCAACAGGCCTACTGACCCATGCAGAGCAAGTCCATGACCCCCGTCCCCAGATTAGCCCAATGACCCACCGAGTCTGGTCACCTCCACTCAAGGAAGGAGCACGGCACCAGACCCAGCAGCACAAGCTAGTCAGGTCCAACTCGCACCCACCCACACCCAGATGGGCATGTATATACAGTGGAACCTTGGTTTTTGTCATAATTCATTCCAGAATGTCTGACGAAAACCGAATTTGACGAAAAATGAAGCAATATCTTTCATAAGAAATAATGTAAATCCAATTAATCCATTCCAGACACCCAAAAGTATTAACAAAAAATACATTTTATAGAGAATAACTATAGTTTTACATACAGAAAACAATTAGAAATAAATATAAAGGACTAATGAAATGTATAAATGAACATTTAATATCACTTTTACCTTTATTGAAGACTCTTGTTGTTGGTGTATGGAAGACACGAGGAGGGGAGACGGAGGAGAAGAGGTTATTGGTTGGAAGAGAAATCTCCCTCCATAAGGACTTTCAGGTATCAAGTCCCTATCCGGGGTTACTTCCCTTCTTTGTCTTTTACTGGCACTGGACCCTTGTCACACAAAAAATCTGTCCAGAGAGGTCTGTTTCTGGCATCTCCAAGATTTGCCTAAAATGGGACAAGGCACTGTCACTGAACATGTTGCAGACACGGCTTGCAACAGCTTTGTTAGGGTGATATTTCTCCATAAAACTTTTCAACTCACTCCACTTTGCACATGTGTCCTTAATCACTGAAGAAGGCACATTCTCCCCTCCCTCTTCCTCCTCCTCTGAAGCAATTTCCTCAGTTGCAATCTGTTCTGTTCCAGTTGAAGATGTTACAGCTCTTCAGTGGTTAGCTCTTCCCTGTGGTCATCCACCAACTCTTCCAAATCCTGGCCACTCACATCCAACCCCATGGACTTCCCCAAAGCTCCATGGTGGCTTATTTAGCAGTCACATTCAATAAACAAGCACAAAAAACAATGGATTATTACGAAATGTTTTGGATGAACGAGCAGGGTAATGCTCACTCGACGAGAAACAAAGCTAGACTGACTCAGAACGTGTGGGATGCTTTGTGTGGGCACGAGCAGGCAGACACGTTCAGTATGGGAGACCAACAAAAACTGAGGTGATGAACGAAAACTGGGACAAAATTTTGACGAAAAAAGTCGTTGAAAACCGAATTCAACGAAAACCAAGGCAAACGAAAACTGAGGTTCCACTATGTATGCATGTACATGCATGTGTAGTGTGACCTAAATGTAAGTAGAAGTAGCAAGACATACCTGTTATCCTGTGTGTTTATGAAACATAAAAAGACACCAGCAATCCAAACATCATGTAAAACAATCACAGGTTTCCGTTTCACACTCACTCGGCAAGATGGTTGTACCTCGCTGGGTGGGAAACCAGTTATTATAGATTTAACCAGACTTGAGTCCTGGAAATGGGAAGTACAATACCTGCACTTTAAAGGAGAGGTCTGGGGTATTGACAGTTTGGAGGGACTTCTAAATTATCGTACGTAAGTGATATGTATGAGTGAGGTGAAAGTGCTGAATGATGATGAAGGTATTTTCTTTTTGGGGATTTTCTTTCTTTTTGGGTCACCCTGCCTCGGTGGAAGACGGCCGACTTGTTGAAAAAAAAAAATTAAATATAGGTACACAGTCCTGCTTTGTGCATAAAGCAAGCAAATTTTTTTATCAAGTTGGTTTCCCCTCAGAAAATTTCCTTCCATGCTATGGGAATTTTCATTGTTTTAGGGAGGCCTAGCTTCACTCCTGTTCATGCCCACCCATGTGACCAATTTATAGACAACTCACTAACTCTCACCCTCTCACACACACACTCATGTGCATGCACAAACAAACACAAACTCACTCTCTCCATATTTTGGATATTTTCATCACTCCATATCATTTAAGGTATTAAAATAACACTGAAAAGGTCTACCAGTCATGCTGGAGCAGCAAAGAAAAAGCCTGAGTATGAAAACACACCTATTTTGTAGAAAACAGAAGTGATAGACATGCTGAAAGGCGGTGCTCATGAGGGTGAGGTGGCCTGTGTATTTGGTGTTAGAGATGTGACACTTTGTTCGATTTGAGACAATGAGGTGAAAATAAGAGCATATGCTTTGAGTAGCCCTGATACTAACATGTTAAAAAGAATGTTCAAGAGGTCAATACAGTTAAATAAAATGGAAAAATTAGTGAGTGATTGGACAAAACAGAAAAACAAGAAAGGTGTCCTACTTCGTTCCCTTATAATATATGGGAGAAAGAAGAAACGCTTTTATCATCATTCACTCCATCGCTGTCTTGCCAGAGGCATGCCTACACTACAGTTAAAAGAAAAAACTGCAACATATTAACACCCCTCCTTATCATACTATAATAAAGTATGTGAGTAGGAAGGAAAGCCTGCAAAAAAAAAAAAAAGTGTTCATTCAGAGCAGGGTGGTTTCAATTTCAAAATGCCACATCAGCTTTATGACATTAAATTTCATGGAGAAATTACTTCTGATGACCATGCTGCTGATAGAATTGGCAATAAGAAGGTAGTAGTAGATTCTACACAATGGGGAAAGGGGATGTATTGTCCCACTGGGATTTTGTCCTAACCCTGCGGGTCATTAGCTCTCTTGCAGTGCTTGTCAGTTCTCTTGGTCCTATATACTATCTCCACTATTACTGCTACTATTTCTTCACTAATACTCCACTCTCTGCCTCTTTTTTCACTACTACTACCTTTTTATTGTCACCTCTATCACTGCTACATTACTACTATTACTACTACCACTACTACAATAACACTACTCCCTCCTCCAGTTTTACCACTCCCAACCCCACCCCCTCTCGTATATATTTTAGCTTCCTTCACGTTTCTCTGTGTGACTAGGTAATGATCCAAGTCAAACCCAAATGTTCTCATAAGATTCAATCTGCTATGTCTAGGTTCTGTGTATACTGTGCCAGTCATGGTATTGTTCCATTTTTATTATTTTAGGGTTTCAAAAGAAATGAATGCTAGGGTATTGGGAAGAGTTGCAATGATTGGTAAAGGAATTTTGGAGGGTATGCAAAAGAATAAAATTAAAAGGGAACACAGAAAAGAACAAAGTGATGAGAGCAACAAAACGTATAGGCATTGAAAGGTTGGATATCAGACTGGAGGGAGAGACTATGGAGGAAGTGAATGCATTCAGATACTTGGAAGTGGACGTGTTGGCAGAAGGGACTATGAAAGATACATAAAAGACGAGGGGGGGAGGGGGAGATACGTGGTATGTTGAGGCATCTGTGGAAAGAAGTACATTTATGGTTACAAAAATAGGAATGTACTAGAGTATACTGGTATCCACACTTTCAGATGGGTATAAGGCATAGATTTTAAATTTTGCTGTATAAAGGAGGCTGGATGAAGTGGAGACATCATGTTTAAGAGAAATGTGTTTTATGTAGAGAATTCCGTGAATGGAGATTAGAAGATGGTGTGGGGTTACCAAAAGGAGAAAGGGTTGTTGAGGTGGTCTGGGTATTTAGAGAGGATGGAGCAGAACAGGATGACTAAGAGGGTAAATAAATTTGGAGTGGAATGAAAGAAGGGTAAAGGGTCATCCCAGGGTATGAGAGGGAGAAAGTGAGGTTTTGACTGCTAGGGGCTTAAAATCCAACAGGCTTGTGTGGGCATGTTAGATAAGAGCGAGCTGAAACAGGCTTTTATGGCTTGATGTGCTGTTGGAGTGTGAGCAATGTAACATTTATGAAGGAATTTATGGAAATAGGTTTGTCAGACTTGAGTCCTGGAGGTGGGAAGTACAGTGCCTGCACTCTAAAGGAAGGGTGAAGGTGTTGCAGTTCAAAGGGTCTTATGAACTGTGATGCCAACACTCTTCTAGCAAAACAGCAATTGAATGAATGATGGTGAATGTGTTTCCTGTTTTTCAAGTCACCCTACCTTGGTAGGAGACTGCCAGTATGATTAAAAAAAAAAAATTAGTATTGTACATTAAAAAAAGCTCTCATTGAAGCACGTTGTATGGACACACTGCTCAATGCTTGCAGTATACATTTGCCATCTTCAAATATTCACTACACGAACAACCTCATATCAATTAATGCCTTATTAAAACTATAGCACACTTATTATGAATGAAATATTTAAGATAAAATATTATGTATTACCAATATGTACGTATTGTGTATTTCAAATGCACTTAATTTCCTTACCTCCTCATACACTGGATCACCCGTAAGTCTGGAAAGTGTGCCAAATTCTATAATATATGTGCCTACACCAGCTGTACAGGTGATAGGTGTCTCACCCTCTGGCACACCATCTCTCAGATTCACTGTGCCATATGGCATTCCTGTTAATAATAATACGAATGTTAATGCAAAATGGTGAATAATTAAATAAAGGAAAAAATTATTAAACGCAATAAGGACAAAAATTGAAAAATTGAACCAACAGTATTATCCCATTTTGTATACACTAACAACTATACACATCCAAAGGTAAGAAGAAAAGAGGAAAGAAACTGAAAATTGAATAGTACACAAGAGCAAGGAAGAACCAGGTTCAGGTTTAAAAAAAAAAAAGTGTGAAAGACACAATACAAAGAATTAAGGATGAAGACAATATCATAAAATCAGAGGCAAAAATTTTTTATATATTAAACATGGAGTTCCAGAATGCATTCACAAAAGAGGACTTACTTGATATTGTGGATTTAAACCCCCAAAAAAGTCACCATATGAAATGGAGAACATTGTAATACAATAGGTCCTAACAGTGTTCTGCATTTATGAAACTGGCACTTTTGAATTAATTAATTACTTATTAATTCTGATCAGCAGCTATAATCATTGCATACATTCAAAGAGAATTTTTTATTTTAACACAGTGGCCATCTCCCAGTGAGGTAGGGTGACCCAAAAAATTAACACTTCCACCATTATTCACTCCCTCACTGTCTTGCTAGAGACATGCCGATACCACAATTCAAATGCTCCTCAAAACTGCATATATCCCCACTCCTCCTTCAGAGTGCAGGCACTGTAGTTCCCACCTCTAGAATTCAAGTACACCTAACCTGTTTCCCTGAATCCCTTCATAAATGTTACCTTGCTCACACCACAACAGCATGTCAAGTCATAAAAACTACTTGCTTCCATTCACTTCTAACACACTCACACATACTTGGTGCATGTCTAAGCACCTGGCATGTAATATTTCCTTTACCACCTCCCTCCAACCTTTCCTAGGACTACTATTATCACCAACACTAATGCTTACCACCTTCAAGAATCCCCTACCTTTCAGGCATTTCACTTTACTTTCTATACACATCTTCTGTGTCCTTGCATTGTACCGTTTGTACTCACTTAACCCTTTGACTGTCGCAAGCCCCTTTCTGAAACTGTCATTCTATGTCGATAAATTTTGGGAAAAAAAAAAAAAAAAAAAATTTTCTTATGAAATGATAGAGAATCTTTTCCCGATGGTAATGACACCAAAAGTTTGAAATTTGGTCGAAAACTCACGGAATTACGCTCCCGCGAAGTTAGCGGTCTCGGCGACATATGCGTATCAGCGATTTCACCGACTTTGAGCCCTGTTTTCAGCCAATTCCGTTGTTCCAGTTGACCAAACTCATAGCTATTTCTTTAGAACTCCATTTTATCTATCAGCTGAGTACAAGAAACCACCCATTTTCCAATTTGAACTACCCGGAATAACCTCCAGGTAACCCAATATAGTGGTCAGAAATTGGCAATTTGGCCAATTTCACACAAATTAAAAAAGATGCCAATTTCAAAATAGGGTCCAGAGTAAACAAGGTAGACATTCTTGGCACTAAAATAACATATCCTCTGTTCATTAGTCACATCTCTAGGCCCCTCTTATATTATTTTTGCTTTCTATTTAGATTTTTTGGGAGCAAGGGGCTAGGAACCCTTCTCCTGTATATACTACTAAATGTAAAAGGAGAAACTTTGGTTTTTCCTTTTGGGCCACCCCGCCTCGGTGGGATACGGCCGATGTGTTGAAATAAAGATTTAGATTTTTTATTCATACAAAAAAATACAAAATTTACTGTTATGCAGACTACTGCATTATTGTAAAAATGGTATAAATAATATCAGTGCACTAGAGAAAGAATATTAGACTCCCCAGTTGACGTGTATTGGACGTCTGGTATGATTTGTTTACTCCTGAACATTGGTAAAAATCGAACATTTCCGCTACTTTGAGCTCAGTTTCAAGGTCGTTTTCATCATCAAAGTAATGAAAATCATCTCTATTTCTGTAGTCTGTTTTCCATTTTATCACCTAAGACCATGAAATGCAAATACAACGATAAATACTATACGAAAATACACCTCAAAGTCGGCGTTTTAGTCCAAAAAAACGATCAGTTTTTTTTTCTCATTATGCACTGTGTGCTGCAGGATTTTTTTTATGTGGTGCACACTGACCACACAGACCCATTCTCTCACATGTGGGCCTACTAGCTTTCTCCCGCTTGATTTGAAGCCGCTAGAATTTTTTTTTTTTTTTCAACAAGTCGGCCGTCTCCCACCGAGGCAGGGTGACCCAAAAAAGAAAGAAAATCTCCAAAAAGAAAATACTTTCATCATCATTCAACACTTTCACCACACTCACACATTATCACAGTTTTTGCAGAGGTGCTCAGAATACAACAGTTTAGAAGCATACACATATAAAGATATACAACATATCCCTCCAAACTGCCAATATCCCAAACCCCTCCTTTAAAGTGCAGGCATTGTACTTCCCATTTCCAGGACTCAAGTCCGACTATATGAAAATAACCGGTTTCCCTGAATCCCTTCACTATACAGTGGACCCCCGCTTAACGATCACCTCCAAATGCGACCAATTATGTAAGTGTATTTATGTAAGTGCGTTTGTACGTGTATGTTTGGGGGTCTGAAATGGACTAATCTACTTCACAATATTCCTTATGGGAAAAAATTCGGTCAGTACTGGCACCTGAACATACTACTGGAATGAAAAAAGTTCGTTAACCGGGGGTCCACTGTATATTACCCTGCTCACACTCCAAAAGATCGTCAGGTCCCAAGTACCATTCGTCTCCATTTACTCCTGTCTAACATGCTCACGCATGCTTGCTGGAAGTCCAAGCCCCTTGCCCACAAAACCTCCTTTACCCCCTCTCTCCAACCCTTTCGAGGACGACCCCTACCCCTCCTTCCTTCCCCTATAGATTTATATGCTTTCCATGTCATTCTACTTTGTTCCATTCTCTCTAAATGACCAAACCACCTCAACAACCCCTCTTCTGCCCTCTGACTAATACTTTTATTAACTACACACCTTTTCCTAATTTCCACACTCCGAATTTTATGCATAATATTTACACCACACATTGCCCTTAGACAGGACATCTCCACTGCCTCCAACCGTCTCCTCGCTGCTGCATTTACCACCCAAGCTTCACACCCATATAAGAGTGTTGGTACTACTATACTTTCATACATTCCCTTCTTTGTCTCCATAGATAACGTTTTTTGACTCCACATATACCTCAACGCACCACTCACCTTTTTTCCCTCATCAATTCTATGATTAACCTCATCCTTCATAAATCCATCCGCCGACACATCAACTCCCAAGTACATATCTGAAAACATTCACTTCTTCCATACTCCTCCCCAATCTGATATCCAATTTTTCTTTATCTAAATCATTTGATACCCTCATTACCTTACTCTTTTCTATGTTCACTTTCAACTTTCTACCTTTACACACATTCCCAAACTCATCCACTAACCTTTGCAATTTTTCTTTAGAATCTCCCATAAGCACAGTATCATCAGTAAAAAGTAACTGTGTCAATTCCCATTTTGAATTTGATTCCCCAAAATTTAATCCCACCCCTCTCCCGAACACCCTAGCATTTACTTCCTTTACAACCCCATCTATAAATATATTAAACAACCATGGTGACACTACACATCCCTGTCTAAGACCTACTTTTACCAGGAAGTAGTCTCCCTCTCTTCTACACACCCTAACCTGAGCCTCACTATCCTCATAAAAACTCTTTACAGCATTTAATAACTTACCACCTATTCCATATACTTGCAACATCTGCCACATTGCTCCTCTATCCACTCTATCATATGCCTTTTCTAAATCCATAAATGCAATAAAAACTTCCCTACCTTTATCTAAATACTGTTCACATATATGCTTCAATGTAAACACTTGATCTACACATCCCCTACCCACTCTGAAACCTCCTTGCTCATCCGCAATCCTACATTCTGTCTTACCTCTAATTCTTTCAATTATAACCCTACCGTACACTTTTCCTGGTATACTCAGTAAACTTATTCCTCTATAACTTTTACAGTCTCTTCTGTCCCCTTTCCCTTTATATAAAGGGACTATACATGCTCTCCTCCAATCCCTAGGTACCTTCCCCTCTTTCATACATTTATTAAACAAAAGTACCAACCAATCCAACACTATATCCCCCCCTGCTTTTAACATTTCTGTCATGATCCCATCAGTTCCAGCTGCTTTACCCCCTTTCATTCTACGTATTGCCTCACGTACCTCCCCCACACTTACATTCTGCTCTTCTTCACTCCTAAAAGATGGTATACCTCCCTGACCAGTGCATGAAATTACTGCCTCTCTTTCTTCCTTAACATTTAAAAGTTCCTCAAAATATTCTCGCCATCTACCTAATACCTCCATCTCCCCATCTACTAACTCCCCTACTCTGTTTTTAACTGACAAATCCATACTTTCCCTAGGCTTTCTTAACTTGTTTAACTCACTCCAAAATTTTTTCTTATTTTCATTAAAATTTCTTGACAGTGCCTCTCCCACTCTATCATCTGCTCTCCTTTTGCACTCTCTCACCACTCTCTTTACCTTTCTTTTACTCTCCATATACTCTGCTCTTCTTATAACACTTCTGCTTTGTAAAAACCTCTCATAAGCTACCTTTTTCTCTTTTATCACACCCTTTACTTCATCATTCCACCAATCACTCCTCTTTCCTCCTGCCCCCACCCTCCTATAACCACAAACTTCTGCCCCACATTCTAATACGTACTGCATTTTTAAAACTATTCCAACCCTCTTCAACCCCCCCACTACTCATCTTTGCACTAGCCCACCTTTCTGCCAATAGTCGCTTATATCTCACCCGAACTTCCTCCTCCCTTAGCTTATACACTTTCACCTCCCTCTTACTTGTTGCCACCTTCCTCTTTTCCCATCTACCTCTTACTCTAACTGTAGCTACAACTAAATAATGATCCGATATATCAGTTGCCCCTCTATAAACATGTACATCCTGGAGCCTACCCATCAACCTTTTATCCACCAATACATAATCTAATAAACTTTCATTACTTGCTACATCATACCTTGTATATTTATTTATCCTCTTTTTTCATAAAATATGTATTACTTATTACCAAATCTCTTTCTACACATAGCTCAATTAAAGGCTCCCCATTTACATTTACCCCTGGCACCCCAAATTTACCTACTACTCCCTCCATAACATTTTTACCCACTTTAGCATTGAAATCCCCAATCACCATTACTCTCACACTTGATTCAAAACTCCCCACCCATTCACTCAACATTTCCCAAAATCTCTCTCTCTCTCTCTCCTCTACACTTCTCTCTTCTCCAGGTGCATACACGCTTATTATAACCCACTTTTCACATCCAATCTTTATTTTACTCCACATAATCCTTGAATTAATACATTTATAGTCCCTCTTTTCCTGCCATAGCTTATACTTCAACATTATTGCTACTCCTTCTTCAGCTCTAACTCTATTTGAAACCCCTGACCTAATCCCATTTATTCCTCTCCATTGAAACTCTCCCACCCCCTTCAGCTTTGTTTCACTTAAAGCCAGGACATCCAGCTTCTTCTCATTCATAACATCCACAATCATCTCTTTCTTATCATTTGCACAACATCCACGCACATTCAGACTTCCCACTTTGACAATTTTCTTCTTCTTATTCTTTTTAGTAATCTTTACAGGAAAAGGGGTTACTAACCCATTGTTCCCGGCATTTTAGTTGACTTTTACAACACACAAGGCTTACGGAGGAAAGATTCTTATTCCACTTCCCCATGGATATAAAAGGAAAAGTAATAAGACCAAGAACTATTAAGATAAAATCAAAGAAAACTCAGATGAGTGTGTATAAATAAATGTGTACATGTATGTGTACATGTATGTGTACATGTATGTCACCCTGCCTCGGTGGGAGACGGCCGACTTGTTGAAAAAAAAAAAAAATGTATGTGTAGTGTGACCTAAGTGTAAGTAGAAGTAGCAAGACATACCTGTAATCTTGCATATTTATGAGACAGACAAAAGACATCAGCAATCCTTCCATCATGTAAAACAATTACAGGCTTTCGTTTTACACTCACTTGGCAGGACGGTAGTACCTCCCTGGGTGGTTGCTGTCTACCAACCTACTACCGCTAGAATTATTGAGTATATATACGTCAGAAACAGTGGCGCATAAGACGCATTTATACGGCGTAAACAGTCAAACGGTTAAAGCTCCTGGTGAACAAAACATAGCCAAAATGTCTTACTAGCTTGCTTACTCCTCCCTCCTTGCATCACTTCTACTTTGTAAAAACCTCTCATATGCAAACTTTTTCTCTTACTACTCTCTTTACATTATTCCACCAATTGCTCTTCTTCCCTCTCTCACCCACTTTCCTGTAACCACAAACTTCTGCTGAGCACTCTAACACTATATTCTTATACTTTCCCCATACATCTTCTATCCGACTGCCTATACTCACACTAGCCCATCTGTCCTCCAACAGTTGTTTATATCTTACCCTAACTGCCTCCTCCTTCAGTTTATAAACCTTCACCTCTCTTTTACTTGCTGCTTCCATTTTCCTTGTATCCCATCTACCTTCTACTCTCACTGCAGTTACAACTAAAAAGTGATTTCATATATCTGTGGCCCCTTTATAAACATGTATATCCTGAAGTCTACCCAACAGTCTTTTATCTACCAAATCAGTTATTATAATAAATTATATGACCTCTAGTCTATTAAACATCTGCCAATCCATGAAATATTACTGCTTGAACCATTATTTGTAATACTGTTTTTATTATGTGCATCTTCAAGATTATTATTCTTATAAACCTCCACCTTGGCTACCTCGTATTATTTTTTTTTTTTTTTTTTTTTCAACAAGTCGGCCGTCTCCCACCGAGGCAGGGTGACCCAAAAAAGAAAGAAAATCCCCAAAAAGAAAATACTTTCATCATCATTCAACACTTTCACCACACTCGCACATTATCACTGTTTTTGCAGAGGTGCTCAGAATACAACAGTCTAGAAGCATACACATATAAAGATACACAACATATCCCTCCAAACTGCCAATATCCCAAACCCCTCCTTTAAAGTGCAGGCATTGTACTTCCCATTTCCAGGACTCAAGTCCGACTATATGAAAATAACCGGTTTCCCTGAATCCCTTCACTAAATATTACCCTGCTCACACTCCAACAGATCGTCAGGTCCCAAGTACCATTCGTCTCCATTCACTCCTATCTAACACGCTCACGCACGCTTGCTGGAAGTCCAAGCCCCTTACCCACAAAACCTCCTTTACCCCGTCTCTCCAACCCTTTCGAGGACGACCCCTACCCCGCCTTCCTTCCCCTATAGATTTATATGCTTTCCATGTCATTCTACTTTGATCCATTCTCTCTAAATGACCAAACCACCTCAACAACCCCTCTTCTGCCCTCTGACTAATACTTTTATTAACTCCACACCTTCTCCTAATTTCCACACTCCGAATTTTCTGCATAATATTTACACCACACATTGCCCTTAAACAGGACATCTCCACTGCCTCCAACCGTCTCCTCGCTGCTGCATTTACCACCCAAGCTTCACACCCATATAAGAGTGTTGGTACTACTATACTTTCATACATTCCCTTCTTTGCCTCCATAGATAACGTTTTTTGACTCCACATATACCTCAACGCACCACTCACCTTTTTTCCCTCATCAATTCTATGATTAACCTCATCCTTCATAAATCCATCCGCCGACACGTCAGCTCCCAAGTATCTGAAAACATTCACTTCTTCCATACTCCTCCTCCCCAATTTGATATCCAATTTTTCTTTATCTAAATCATTTGACACCCTCATCACCTTACTCTTTTCTATGTTCACTTTCAACTTTCTACCTTTACACACATTCCCAAACTCATCCACTAACCTTTGCAATTTTTCTTTAGAATCTCCCATAAGCACAGTATCATCAGCAAAAAGTAACTGTGTCAATTCCCATTTTGAATTTGATTCCCCATAATTTAATCCCACCCCTCTCCCAAACACCCTAGCATTTACTTCCTTTACAACCCCATCTATAAATATATTAAACAACCATGGTGACATTACACATCCCTGTCTAAGACCTACTTTTACTAGGAAGTAGTCTCCCTCTCTTCTACACACCCTAACCTGAGCCTCACTATCCTCATAAAAGCTCTTTACAGCATTTAATAACTTACCACCTATTCCATATACTTGCAACATCTGCCACATTGCTCCTCTATCCACTCTATCATATGCCTTTTCTAAATCCATAAATGCAATAAAAACTTCCCTATCTTTATCTAAATACTGTTCACATATATGCTTCAATGTAAACACCTGATCTACACATCCCCTACCCACTCTAAAACCTCCTTGCTCATCCGCAATCCTACATTCTGTCTTACCTCTAATTCTTTCAATTATAACCCTACCGTACACTTTTCCTGGTATACTCAGTAAGCTTATTCCTCTATAGTTTTTACAGTCTCTTTTGTCCCCTTTCCCTTTATATAAAGGGACTATACATGCTCTCTGCCAATCCCTAGGTACCTTCCCCTCTTTCATACATTTATTAAACAAAAGTACCAACCACTCCAACACTATATCCCCCCCTGCTTTTAACATTTCTGTCATGATCCCATCAGTTCCAGCTGCTTTACCCCCTTTCATTTTACGTAATGCCTCACGTACCTCCCCCACACTTACATTCTGCTCTTCTTCACTCCTAAAAGATGGTATACCTCCCTGACCAGTGCATGAAATTACTGCCTCTGTTTCTTCCTTAACATTTAAAAGTTCCTCAAAATATTCTCGCCATCTACCCAATACCTCCATCTCCCCATCTACTAACTCCCCTACTCTGTTTTTAACTGACAAATCCATATTTTCCCTAGGCTTTCTTAACTTGTTTAACTCACTCCAAAATTTTTTCTTATTTTCATTAAAATTTCTTGACAGTGCCTCTCCCACTCTATCATCTGCTCTCCTTTTGCACTCTCTCACCACTCTCTTTACCTTTCTTTTACTCTCCATATACTCTGCTCTTCTTATAACACTTCTGCTTTGTAAAAACCTCTCATAAGCTACCTTTTTCTCTTTTATCACACCCTTTACTTCATCATTCCACCAATCACTCCTCTTTCCTCCTGCCCCCACCCTCCTATAACCACAAACTTCTGCCCCACATTCTAATACTGCATTTTTAAAACTATTCCAACCCTCTTCAACCCCCCCCACTACTCATCTTTGCACTAGCCCACCTTTCTGCCAATAGTCGCTTATATCTCACCCGAACTTCCTCCTCCCTTAGTTTATACACTTTCACCTCCCTCTTACTTGTTGCCACCTTCCTCTTTTCCCATCTACCTCTTACTCTAACTGTAGCTACAACTAAATAATGATCCGATATATCAGTTGCCCCTCTATAAACATGTACATCCTGGAGCCTACCCATCAACCTTTTATCCACCAATACATAATCTAATAAACTACTTTCATTACGTGCTACATCATACCTTGTATATTTATTTATCCTCTTTTTCATAAAATATGTATTACTTATTACCAAATTTCTTTCTACACATAGCTCAATTAAAGGCTCCCCATTTACATTTACCCCTGGCACCCCAAATTTACCTACTACTCCTTCCATAACATTTTTACCCACTTTAGCATTGAAATCCCCAACCACCATTACTCTCACACTTGATTCAAAACTCCCCACGCATTCACTCAACATTTCCCAAAATCTCTCTCTCTCCTCTACACTTCTCTCTTCTCCAGGTGCATACACGCTTATTATAACCCACTTTTCACATCCAATCTCGTATTAGTATTAAGATTAATTAAAGATTTTAATAAAAGTTAACCACTCTTATCTTGTCTAGATTTAAGCAGTTATTATGTACAGTAGGGCTCCACTTATTTGGCAGGTTAGGTTCCAGGCTACTGCCGGAAAGCAGACTTCGCCGGAAAGCAGAACTCCATTTTTTCCCATTTATAAATGCACATAAATGCCAGATAACAAGTTTACACTAACATATATTAAGTTAGCAATAGAACTAGGCATTAAAAAGTAAAATACACACACAGTACACTCATTATTTACCTCAAAATATTTGTAGTCTTAATGTAGGGCAAGAGATGAGTAGTATTTACTTCCCACCCTGCCTTGGTGGGAATTGGCCAGTGTGTTAATAATAAAAAAAAATAATAAAGTCAGGTGTGGTAGCCCTCCTGGCCACCCCACCCCACACATACTATGCTACGATGCTTAAAGCTCCCTAGAGCGATAAAATGCATATACAGTACACGTATTACTTACCTTAAAATATTTGTAGTCTTAATGGTCTTAATGTTGGGTGAGAGGTGAAATGTATTTATTTCTAGAAAGTCGTGCAGAAAGTATAGCATCCTGCCTGGCCACTTATACCTACTATGACATTAAGCTCCCTAGAGCAATAAAATGCACATATAGTACACTCATTAATTACCTTAAAATATTTGTAGTCTTAATGTTGGGCGAGAGGTGAGTTTTATTTGTATGAAATCAGGTTGGGAAGTATGGGTAGCCAGGAAGGGCAGCCCACCCCACCCCACTCACACATAATGTAAACAATCCAGAAGAATGCGTCTGCTTTTCGTCACTTTACATTGTGTACAAGTTGTCTCCACGCTGATACAGCAGAATAAATAAAGAGAAACACTCCCATTCTCATGTAACACCATTTTTAGAAGAAATGGCACCCTGAGTGAAGGCATACGAAAGGAATAATTTTCTAGTTACCCTCAGTAATATTATAGTGACACATTTTCTCTGATGTTGGACTACAAGTTGCCCGGCTACCACAAGTCCTACAAGTTGCCTGGTTACCACAAGTCCTACAAGTTGCCTGGTTACCACAAGTCCTACAAGCTGCCTGGCTACCACAAGTTGCCTGGTTACCACAAGTCCTACAAGTTGCCTGGTTACCACAAGTCCTACAAGTTGCCTGGTTACCACAAGTCCTACAAGCTGCCTGGCTACCACAAGTTGCCTGGCTACCACAAGTCCAACAAGTCACCTGGCTACCACATATCATATTTATGTTAATTCATTTTACTGTGGGGTGTATTTAGATGCATTAAGTAAAATGTCTATATTAATGTTTATATGATATTTAATGCTCCTTAGTGTGATTATTATTGTGCTATTATTATCATTATTAATATGGCATCTTCAAGACTAATAAGACACTCTTAGTGATTTTAATGTGTACCTGCATGCCAGCACAGTGTGTAAGTTTACTTAGGTACAGGTACACATACGTATAATTATCAGTTATAGCAATAATGTAGGTATGTAGTCTGCCTGAGCTACATACCTATACCTACCTACATAGCTACACGATATTTAATGTGGCCCAGAGCCATATTACCATCAACATACCATGTTCACTGAGTTTAATCGTTTTTAACCCTTTCAGGGTCCGTCCCGTAGATCTACGGCTTTATGTTCAGGGTCCAAACCGTAGATCTACGCCATGAGCTCACCTCACTCTGATAAACTGTGAGTGGTACATTTGGGCCTAGATATGAGAGAATACATCTATGTGGTATGTGTGCACCACATAAAACAGATCCTGCAGCACACTGTGTATAATGAGAGAAAAAAACTTAAATCATGATTTTTAGATTAAAACAGCAACTTTGCAGTGTTTTTTCGTATGTTTTTTATAGTTGTATTTGCGATTTCTTGGTCTCATTTGATAGAATGGAAGACATATTACAGAAATAGAGATGATTTTGATTGGTTTTAGCACTGGAAATGGCTTGAAACTGAGCTCAAAGTAGCAGAAATGTTAAATTATTGCCGATATTCAAGAGTACACAAACGACCTCACACGTCTAATACACATCAGCTGGTGGGTCTAATATACATTCACAAATATGGTGATGATATTTATACAATTATTACAGTAATTCATAACAGTAAATCTTCTATTTTTTGGTGTGAATAAAAATTCATTATGTGAATAAAAAATAAAAATGGAATTTATTTGTAAAGCCTCAAAACATAACTAATGAACAGAGGAAACGTTAGTTTAGTGCCAGGAATGCCTACATTGTTTATTCTGGACCCTATTTTGAAATTGGAATATTTTGAACTTTGTGTTAAATTGGCCAAATTAACAATTTCCGATCACTTTATTTTGTAGTTGAAACAGTTGACTTGGCGATTTCTTGTGCTCAATCGATAGAATAGAAGTAATACTAGTGAAATAGCTAAGAATTTGGTTGATTGGAATAATGTAATTGGCCTAAAATGGGAGTCAAAGTCGGCAAAATTGCCGATTCGTAAATGTCGTTGACACATCAAAATTCGCGAGAGCATAATTTCGTCAATTTTCCACCAAATTTCGTACTTTTTGTTTTATTACCTTCACAAAAAGATTCTCTACGATTTCATAAGAAAAAATAACAAATTTTTTTTTTTTAAATTCTTGGACACTGGTGCGTGACTCCAGATTTGGGCCTTGGACCCTGAAAGGGTTAACAACTACCTTTAGATGCCATCATAAACAAATGGAGAAGTAATGAATAATTCATGCCGAGAATTGTAAACAAAAGCGTTATGTATTAAGGAGAGTGACGTAATATTTTCCCTACACCCGGCTACCACACCTCCTTGGTATATACACATAAAATGACTATATGTTATGTAACGTGTTTCTTATATAATTTTGGAGAAAATATCATAGGTGGATTAATGAAAATGTCTATATTGACGTAAAATTAGACATTTAATGTGCCCAAGAGTGATTATCATTACATAATAGAGAGATGTACTCATGGAGAATGTAAACAAACCCACTTGCCGTATAGAAAGTTTTGGTCATAATTTGAGATCACCGTATTAGTGAAACGCCGTAAGGCGAAACGCCGAAAAGCAGGGCCCTACTGTATTAGGATTAGTCTGACCAAGATGCCCCGGCATGATAGTGGCTTTCTTTGGACTTAGCAAACCAAAATTGTAATTACACATTGTAACCTTTACAGAGAAATAAATCTTTTACTTTACTTTTACTTTACTTTACTTTTTATATCAATTAAACACAAACGATGACATAAAAATTAAAAGATTAGAATCTGCTAAAAAAAAGATGAATTATGCAAAAACTGAGGCCAAAATCAAAGTACAGTATTTTAATTTACCAAGTAACAAGAGCTGAAAACAACATTAAACTATTTTTCAACATAATCCAAAAAAAAAAAAACTAGAACTAAGCGATATTATAAATGATAAAAGTACTGATACTGTGAAACTGAAATAAAGCTGGAAAAAACATACAACATTCTACATGAGGTAGCATTTGTGGGAAACTACTCAACATTAAGACTAGCAATGCTCAAAAAAAAAAAAAATAAATAAAAATACAAGCTTCAGTCACTGAAATCCATAACACTAATAATTTCAAAATCATGTCAACTGATAAGGACCATGGTTCAACTCTTGGGCAGGCCAAGATATAGTGGCAATTCTCCTTGAACCCACTACTCAATTTCACCTAGCAGAAAAATGGTACTTGGTGTTAGCCCATTGTTGTAGGTCACATTCTGGATGGAAAGTGGAATATCATAGGCAATTCACATTGTGGAAGGAAGGTAGAGATGGTAGTACTGTATGCCATAGCTAGTGCTGGGCTTTGAAATAAGCTGAGGTAAAACAACAGCTCTTAGCCTTTAAAGTGAGCTGAGTAAATCTCATGTGTAAAAGCCAGGTAAGTCAGAATGTATTCTCCGAGTTTAACAAAGCAACTGTATAGGGGTAGTGCATACTGTACAGGGAGGTGTACCAACATAAAAAAAAAAAATATGCATAAGCAGATTTATGCAAAGCAAGTTCATGCAAAGCCAAGGAGACCAGGTATTGGGCAGAGTATATCTGCACCGTATACATAAACTACCCTAAAAAACAGTTGACCCGTAATCTAGTTAATTAAACATAAAAAAATATGCACATTATATAACTCCAACCTCAATGTCTAACCTGTTGGTGTATCAAAAGCAGGAAGAAGTTTATCAGCCACATCCTTTGATATCCTCAGAAGTGGTCCTGCACAGGGCCACCCATCCTCTACATCAACACCCATTCTGTACAGCGAATTAACGATTCTTAATTATTTTCACTGAAAGGTACAATGTACTTATACTGTGTTATATTTACACAATAAATATTTTCCATGTAATGCAGCAGTATTTCACTAACATATTTATATGCAGCATGGTAATACCAGTCTCTAATAATAAGTAAAATTAATACAGTGGACCCCCGGTATTCGATATTAATCCGTTCCTGAGAGCTCATCGAATACCGATAATATCGAAAACCGAATCAATTTTCCTCATAAGAAATAATGAAAATCAAATTAATCCGTGCAAGACACCCAAAAGTATGAAAAAAAAAAATTTTACTACATGAAATATTAAGTTTAATGCAATAGAATAATTACAATAACAATAAAATAATTGACACTTACCTTTAATGAAGATCTGGTGATGATTGATGGGATGGAAGGAGGGGAGAGGTGTTAGTGTTTAGAAGGGAAATCCCCTTCCATTAGGACTTGAGGTAGCAAGTCCTTTTCCAGGGTTACTTCCCTTCTTCTTTTAATGCCACTAGGACCAGCTTGAGGGTCACTGGACCTCTGTCGCACAACAAATCTGTCCATAGAGCTCTGTACCTCCCGTTCCTTTACTATTTGTCTAAAATGGGCCACAACATTGTCATTGTAATAGCTGTGTTAGGGTGATTTTCATCCATAAAGGTTTGCACTTCAACCCACTGTGCACATATTTCCTTAATTTTTGAAGTAGGCACAATGTATTCCACAACTGGTATAGGCTTCTCAGGGTTAGCCCCAAACCCTTCAAAATCTTTCTTAATTTCCATACTAATTCTCACCCTTTTTACCACAGGGATGGCACTAGAAGCTTTCTTGGGGCCCATGGTGACTTATTTTGCAGAAACAAGCACCAAACACAGTGATAATATGGATAATATGGAATGTACTGAATGTATCCTTAGATGCGTGCACACTGGCTGGCTTGTAAACACTGACACACAAGGGGCAGTTCAGGCCACATGTGGACAGGTCTCGTATGAATCATATCGAATACCGGGTTTTCAATCGAATACCGAGGAAAATTTTTTGCGATATAATGCATCGAATACCGGATTTATCGAATACCGATGCCATCGAATACCGGGGGTCCACTGTAGTCGAATTTCTGTTAATTCATTTGTAACTTCAGTAAATATACAGTAACAATTAATAATATTTGAGTCCATAGATATTAACTTATTGTTACATTAAACACAAAGAAAAATCTTAGTAACTATCTTTCAACCTTATTACATATTCATTTGCATAGTGAAACATAAATGCAATATGGATTCATAAAAAAAATAAAATTAATACAGTAACCTTCCTCTCAGGAATACCAAATAATGAGGAAGGGAACAATAATATAAATAGAAACTTTAAACAGTATAAACTCAAACTATTGTATTCTTTGCTTAGTGTGTACATGTTGCACACTTTGCATTAATTTTTATTACATATTTACATTACATTGTAGGTAGTAGGTTGGTAGACAGCAACCGCCCAGGGAGGTACTACCGTCCTGCCAAGTGAGTGTAAAACGTAAGCCTGTAATTGTTTTACACGATGGTAGGATTGCTGGTGTTTTTTCTGTCTCATAAACATGCAAGGTTTCAGGTACGTCTTGCTACTTCTGCTTACACTTAGGTCACACTACACATACATGTACAAGCATATGTATACACACCCCTCTGGGTTTTCTTCTATTTTCTTACTAGCTCTTGTTCTTGTTTATTTCCTCTTATCTCCATGGGGAAGTGGAACAGAATTCTTCCTCCGTAAGCTATGCGTGTTGTAAGAGGCGACTAAAATGCCAGGAGCAAGGGGCTAGTAACCCCTTCTCCTGTATATATTACTAAATGTGAAAGGAGAAACTTTTGTTTTTCCTTTTGGGCCACCCCGCCTCGGTGGGATACGGCTGGTGTGTTGAAAGAAAGAAAGAAAGATTTACATTACATTGTAGGTAGTAGGTTGGTAGACAGCAACCGCCCAGGGAGGTACTACCGTCCTGCCAAGTGAGTGTAAAACGAAAGCCTGTAATTGTTTTACATGATGGTAGGATTGCTGGTGTCCTTTTTTCTGTCTCATGAACATGCAAGGTTTCAGGTACGTCTTGCTACTTCTACTTACACTTAGGTCACACTACACATACATGTACAAGTGTATATATACACACACACCCCTCTGAGTTTTCTTCTATTTTCTTTCTAGTTCTTGTTCTTGTTTATTTCCTCTTATCTCCATGGGGAAGTGGAACAGAATTCTTCCTCCATAAGCCATGCGTGTTGTAAGAGGCGACTAAAATGCTGGGCGCAACGGGTTAGTAACCCCTTCTCCTGTATAAAAATTACTAAATTTTTGGGCCACCCTGCCTCGGTGGGATACGGTCGGTTTGTTGAAAAAAAAGAAATTTACATTACATGGTTCACATTACAGGAGGGCCTCGCATATACAGCTACCTTTTTTTTTCAGTGTTCCACATTTTCGTTGGCTTTCAATCGAGTCGTTGTTCATTATGTTCGGTGATTTACCACTTTCCCACTGTTATCGCAGTTTTCATACAATTGTGTAAGGGAAGGACAACTACCACCATATTTTAAGACAAGTATTGTATCTACATACTGTGTGTTTATTTTACTTTTTTATCTTTTTTTATGCCTAGTTGTATTGACCACTTAATGTATGATAGTGTAAACACATTCTCAGGCATTTTAGATGCACTCAATAATAAAAAAATGGCTCTTTTCCACCTGCCAATGGTTTTGGCTTATTGTTTGGGGCCATGAACCTTCGAGCGGCACAAATGGGGCCCTCCTGTATATGGTTTTCTGATGGCTAGAAACTAACCCAATAGCAAGATTCATCAAGCTGTTCCACCTGTGAGTTACTTTCTTTTAGGAGAGGGAGCATGGACACAGGGGTCATCCCACATACACTAAAATCAACAGACATAGCCCCACTCCACAAAGGTGGCAGTAAAGCAATTGCAAAGAACTACAGACCGATAGCACTAACATCCCATATCATAAAAATCTTTGAGAGGGTTCTAAGAAGCAAGATAGCCAACCACCTAGATACCCATCAATTACACAACCCAGGGCAACACGGGTTTACAGCAGGTCACTCCTGCCATTCCTAGCTACTGGACCACTATGACAAGGTCCTGGATGCTGTACAGGATAAACAAAATACAGAAGTAGTATACACAGACTTTGCAAAAGCTTTCAACAAGTGTGACCGTGGTGTAATAGCACACAAAATGCGGGATAAAAGAATAACGGGAAAAGTTGGTAGATGGATCTACAAAGAGTAATAGTAAAGAGAGTAAAGTCCCAGGCAGCCATGGTAAAAAGCTCTGTTCCACAAGGCACAGTACTCGCTCCCATTCTATTCCTCATCCTCATTTCTGACATAGACAGAGATATGAGCAATAGCTCTGTGTCTTCCTTTGCAGATGACACCGGGATCACCATGGCAGTGACCTCCATCGAAGACACTGCGAGACTTCAAGCGGACATCAACCAAATCTTCGAATAGGCCACTCAAAACAATATGAAGTTCAACGAGGAGAAATTTCAGCTACTCAGATATGGAAAACTTGAAGAAATTAAAAATGTGTCAAGGTATACCACAAATTCTAACCATACAACAGAGCAGAAAAGTAATGTGAAGGACCTGAGAGTGATAATGTCAGAGGATCTCGCCTTCAAAGACCACAACAATGTATCTACCTCATCCGCTAGGAAAATGATAGGATGGATAATAAGAACCTTCAAAACTAGGGATGCCAAGCCCATGATGATTCTCTTCAAATCAATTGTGCTCTCTAGGCTGGAATACTGCTGTACACTAACGGCCCCCTTCAAGGCTGGCGACATTGCAGACCTGGAGAGTGTACAAAGAACTTTCACGGCACACATAAGTGCGATAAGGCACCTAAACTACTGGGAACAGTTGAAGGTCCTTGATCTGTATTCCCTCGAATGCAGGCGAGAGAGATACAGGATAATATACACTTTGAAAGTCCTGGAGGGATTGGTACCAAACCTGCACACGAAAATCACTCCATATGAAAGCAAAAGACTCGGCAGGAGATGCAGCATTCCCCCGATGAAAAGCAGGGGTGCCACGAGTACACTGAGAGACAACACAATAAGTGTCCGGGGCCCAAGACTGTTCAATTGCCTCCCAGCATACATAGACCCCTGGCTGTCTTCAAGAAGGCACTGGACAGACACCTAACCAGGTTGTGGTTCGAACATCAGCTTGCATGCGACCAGTAGTAACAGCCTGGTTGATCAGACCCTGATCCACCATGAGGCCTGGTCTCAGACCGGGCCGCAGGGGCTTTGACCCCCGTAACCCTCTCCAGGTAAACTTCAGGAATCCATGACCAAAAATTTCATAAGCAGACTTACCAACTGTGATGCAATTAAGTGGATTGAATGCTATCCAAGAAGAAAAGCACATTCAAGCTGCCAAAAGTATTTCACATTTCAGCATAAAGCTCAGTCTCAATTATCATAATCTTTACATAAACACAATTAGACTGGCCACATTTGATGAATCAGCACAGTGGGTAACTACTGATAAATGATTATGAACAGAACACATGTCAATGAAGGTTTTTATGATGCTGAAAATGCTTAAATGCTTAAACAGAAATATGAACACATTCACTCAATGTTCAATACATATACCAGAGAGCAAAGTTATTTATTTTCAAATTAAATATTGTATATAATTCAATCCTAGCAAAATTAAGATTAACTTAAGTCTATTTTCTTCAACAGATTTATTAAAAATTAATGTCATGGATCAAGATTTTTTTCAGAACTAATTAGCCATGCCAAGAGACAATTATACTGTATAGTAATACAGTGGTACCTCGGGATACGAACAGCTCAAAACTCGAACAATTATGTAAGTGCTTTTGTAAGTGTATTTTTTGGGGTCTGAAACAGATTAATCTAATTTACATTATTCCTTATGGGAACAAATTCGTTCGGTATCAGCACTCGAAACAGCCTTCTGGAATGAATTAATTTTGTATCCCAAGGTATCACTGTACTATATGAATCAAGTTTCCATTAAATTAGATTGACAGTGTGTCAATATTGGATACAGAGTACAATACACTTACTTCTTAGACATGAGGTGCCCACTTAGAAGACCACCAAGTATTCTTATGCTTGTTTCAAATACAGAAACATTGATGTTTACATCAAAATTTGCCTTCTCTATAATCAGCTCCACCACTCGCTGAAATTCAGTTTTATTTTCCATGACACCCAATGTGTCTAGGGCATCAATTAATGTCAGGGAGTAACTGGGTGAAAAGGAAATACAGCATGAAAAATTAATATTACATAATATTTTGGTTTAACTCATGAACTATGTTCCTATCAACACAGTGTGACCTAAAGAATATATGACATTCACAGTCTCCTACTCTTAGTTGCCTTTCCAACTTAATAAAAACCACTACCATGCAATTTTGACTGACCAAACCAAGACACTGTGCTTCCTGACTTCCAAAACCAATTTATATAATGTATTAGGAAACACTAAAAATACTGTATTTATAATGAAATACAGTGGAACTCCGGTTTTTGTACTTAATCCTTTCCAGAGGGTCATTCTAAATCCGAAATGTACGGCAACTGAAGCAATATTTCCCATAAGAAATAATGTAAATATAATTAATCTGTTCCAAATACCCAAAAATATAACAAAAAATACATTTTATAGAGAATAACTATAGTTTTACATACAGAATACAATGAGAAATAAATATAAAGGACTAATGAAATGGATAAATGAACATTTAACATCACTTTTTACCTTTATTGAGGCCTCTTGTTGGCGTATGGAAGACGGCGAGAAGGGAAGAGGGAGGAGAGATTATCTCTACCACCATCACTACCACCCTCTACCATCATCATTAACACCATCACTACCACCCTCTACCACCATCACTACCACCCTCCACCAACGAGAAACAAAGCTAGACTGACTCAGAACGTGTGGGATGCTTTGTGTGGGTGCAGGCGGACACGTTCAGTACAGCAGACTACTGTTAACTCAACGAAAACCGAGGTGATGAAGGAAAACCGGGACAAAATTTTGACGAAAAAAGTCATCGAAAACCGAATTCAATGAAAACCAGGGCAAACAAAAACCGAGGTTCCACTGTACCATACACAGTACACCTACCTATTTACTTCTAGGCGAACAGGAGCAGGAGGCATAACCAGATTTATCTACAGTAGACCGTCGTTTAACACGGTTTTGTCTGGCACATTTTGGCTATAGCACAATTGAAGAATTGCAGCATATTTTTGTTAAACACTTTGCAAAATTAATTTAACACAGTTGCAGGAGGGGGAAAAATTTTGAGTGCGTGGTCGCCTGTGGGGCGGGATGAGCTGTGGGCCACATCACTGAGTCAACGGGGGGAGACCTACCACCATCCCCTGCCAGCATCAGCCACCCCCACCACCCTCCCAGCCTTCAGTTCGGTTCATACGTGTCTTGGACGAACCTGTGCCAGTAGCTCGCTGTGTTTGTTTAAATACATATTAATTGCCATATCTTAAATCTGCCAAGCAATCATGGCACCCAGAAGTCATACAAGTGTTGCTGAAAGTTGCAAGAAAAGGTTTAAGGTTTTAAGTCTTAGAATTAGTGAAGAAAGCATATACTATATTAGACAAGAGGTAGCCTGTAGCTGGAATGAAGAGTCATTTTGTACACAAAAAGAATGAGGTAAATATAAGTTTGAGTGATGACTGATTGGCTGACTTACTGATTGACTTGACTGACTGACTGACTTGACTGACTGATTTGACTGACTGACTGACTTGACTAACTGATTAACTTACTGACTTGACTGACTTACTGACTGACTTGACTGAATACCCTGACTTACTGACTGACTTGACTGAATACCTTGACTGATTTACTTAATGACTTAAGCCTATCGGCTTACGCACCAGGGATTTTGACGTACTAGTATGCCTAAATTCTAGCACCCTCAAATCTAGTGAGAGAAAGCTGGTAGGCCTACATATGAAAGAATGGGTCTATGTTGTGGTCAGTGTGCGCGGTATAAAAAAAATCCTGCAGCACACAGAGCGTAATGAGAAAAAAAAAATTTGACCGTGTTTTGGGATTAAAACCGACTTTGCACTGTATTTTCGTATGGTATTTATTGTTGTATTCTAGTTTTCCTGGTCTCATTTTATAGAATGGAAGACATATTACAGAAATTGAGATAATTTTGACTGGTTTTACAAAGAAAACTACCTTGAAATTGCACTCAAAGTAGCAGAAATGCTCAATTTTTACCAAAGTTCAAACGTAAACAAATCATGCTATGCATCCAATACACGTCAACTGGTGAGTCTAATATTCTTTCACAAGTGCACTGATAATATGTATACCATTTCTACACCAATGCAGTAGTCTGTATAACAGTAAATCTTCTATTTTTTTGTGAGAATAAAAATTCAAAGTGGACGTGACTAATGAACAGAGGAAATGTTATTTTAGTGCCAGGAATGTCTTTCTTGTTTATTCTGGACCCTATTCAGAAATTGGCATCCTTTGAAATTTGTGTGAAATTGGCAAAATTGATAAATTCTGACCACTGTATTGGATAATTGAAATCGGTAAATGGGTGGTTTCTTGTACTCACTCGATAGAAAAAATGGAGCTCTAGCGAAATAGTTATGATTTTTGTCGACAAGTACACTGGAATTGGCCGAAAGTAGGGCTCAAAGTGGGCAAAATCGCCGATGCGTAAACATCGTCGAGACCTCTAACTTTGCGAGAGCATAATTCCGTACATTTTCCATTAAATTTCATACTTTTGGTGTCATTATGATCGGGAAAAGATTCTCTATCTTTTCATAGGAAAAAATAATTTTTTTTTTTTGAAAATTGGCCGACCCTGAGAACAAGTCTCTGAGAGGGCCTGTCGACCCTGAAAGGGTTAAAGTTAGACTTTTTCAATGAAGAAGACCTGAAACAGTGTCTAGAGCAACTGATGCCTTACCATCAATTGCATAATGTACTGTAGGGTAAAATAGAACAGGAATCCCTTACAGAATTTACACACACTCAAGTACAACCATTGACTTCAGTACCAGTACTTCTACCATCCACCTCAGCCCAGTAGGGCCCCAGCATAACTCTCCACAATCATCCACAAACACCAGCACCCACAATTTAAGGTAATAAATACTATTATTTTTGTTGTATTTGTAATGTTATGCAGTAAAAACAACATAATACATCACAACAATGAACTACAATTACATATTCACTTTTATTTTTGTAATATCTGTTGGCCTAAAAAAAAAATTGCTTGACTTTTTGGGGGCTCCCAGGAACATCACCCTATTTTTCCCTTAAGTTCTTCTGTTTGTCTAACACGGTTTTTGCCTAACACGGTGTTTTCAGGAACATAACTACTATGTTAAATGAAGGTCTACTGTACATTTAGAAGTGTTAAAACGAGTAAAAAGTAAGGCATATCTTTACCTGCCCCAAGTGTCATGACCATCACATGACAGTGGTCGTAATTCATCATAGGGATAGGCATACTTGATGTAACCTTCATAAGCATGATAAAACATCCCACGAACTTCTTCCCTGAAAATAAGGAATGATGGTTACATGTTTATGCAAATACAGTATTGTATATTATTGTACTGGGATGCCATATTTTCAATTATGAAGTACCACATTAAAATATATTCAGGACATTAATAATTACAGAAATGCATAAAAAAATTCTGTATACAGTAAGACAGATTTACAAGCAACAGATTTACAAAAAAAGAAAAAAAGTTAAAACATTTTTTCTTGGATAGATAATCTCAAGTGAATCTGTGAGTCATCTTATATTATTCCAACTCCAGGCGGACATTAGGGATTACCTGGAGTTTACCTGGAGAGAGTTTCGGGGGTCAACGCCCCCGCGGCCCGGTCTGTGACCAGGCCTCCTGGTGGATCAGCGCCTGATCAACCAGGCTGTTGCTGCTGGCTGCACGCAAACCAACGTACGAGCCACAGCCCGGCTGATCAGGAACTGACACTGTTGTTTAGTTTTGTTATATTGTGCCAGAGTTGCTTGGGTTGGCTGTAAGAAAATTATTGTATTTTAAATAATTATTTAGTATACTATACACTCAGAATGACCTCTACACAAAAATAGTGCAAAGCACTACATCTGTAGGTGGAAGGTGATGCGAATTTCACTGTTCATGTATGTTGTCACAGCGCTGAATTCTACATGGCCACCTCTGATAGATTTAGCCAAGCATTCTGACTGTTGCCAAAAGAGCAGCTAAAAACAGCCACTAAAAACAGTCAGCATCATGAAACCAACACCACAGTACACACTATACTGTGTGGCCCATGTGACAAAATTTATGTTGGGGAAACCTCCAGAAGTATTACACAATGAATCTTTGAACATTGTAGTTGTTGTCAGAGAGATTACTTGAATAATGCTTGTGTTATCCATCACAACACCTGTGAACATCTCAAGTACATCACAAAATGACAAACCAGTCATCAGGAAATCTGACCTTCATAAGAGAAGTTGTTTAGCTATCACTCACTGCTACCAACAATATGTACAGTGTATACATACATACATGCACATGTATATAATTAATTCAGAATACAGGGAGTTTCATCATATCCATAATACTAGAGCAATGCATTTCATCCATGTAGAACACAGCCATCAGTTAGGTCCGCCCTGCCGCTCCATTCCACGCACCTGGCCTTGTGCTGCACCCAAACTCTGCCACGACATAAACTCTGTGATTCTTGGAGTTCAGCTTACTACTACTATTACTTGGTGGAACTTGGGCATTAGTTTACATTTTACAATACACAGAACCTTTCTACATCACAGAGTAAGTACTTCTTGTGGAAATTGTTATTTAATTTGGATGTGCAGCATGTCTGAGTCAATCAATGCTTAGTAACAAGTCTTGTCAGGCGATTTGACAAACATAAACACCACCACGCCAATACTGATGGCAGAATAAAGTTAAGCTAAGTCAGGTTATTTTAGATTGGGTTAGGTGGGTTTCATCAGTACAAATAGGCTATATTTTTTTACAATTTGCACAAAAAAATTGGTTCTACAAACCAACTGGTGCTGTACAATTCAAATTACAAATAAGGGCTGAGGAGCATTCATCTACTGAGTTCTCTGTATTGGACTAACCTGCCCCTGGTGGGCGAAACTTATCCACATTAAATGTCTTCATATATGTATAAGGCTCTTCGTCTGACTTTTTTGGGTTATCCTTGGTAATCTACACATGTGCTGCTATGTACGATAATTTACGTAACTGTATTTGTGTACCTATACCTGAATAAACTTACACATTTTACCTACCGAAAGATAGCCGACTGTGTGACATCCTGGTGAAGAGAACCAAGAACCCAATGGAAATAAGCCACACTGATTGATTTTCTTGGGTTATCTGGGTTATTAATCCTCCAGGATAATACAGTAATGAGAATAAAATTTATAAGGCGTTGGTAAAATCTGCATTCATATTATACCATATGTTGTAGAGACAAATGAAAATCATAAGAATATAGTATTGATAACATTAAGTGTAAAATATATAATAACTTACCTTAATTTAATTCTCTCTTTTTCTGTCATTCCAGTTGAAAATGACATTAAAAAACATACTTGCAAATACACAAATAAAAAGGTCATCTTGTTGCGGTTTATAAGAGCCACTGATAGTTCTCGAAGTACCGAGACCTGCTTCCCGATGGGAAGAAAGTATTGCCCAAAACTGAGCGAGGAACGAATAGGGAACAGTAGTTCCCTTTACAAATAGAAGTAGGAACAAACAAGTTCCCAATTACTTCGGGTGGATTCTCTTGCCTAAGCCCAAGCAGAGCAGGACACCTACACTCTCCCCTGAATTTAGTAACCGGCTTCCCATTAAAACCGTAAAATTTCCGTAAACAGACGGGAACCGATGAATGGTGCCCCCGTTGTTAAATGTCTCCAGATGACAGATCTAGACAAAGACAAACGTCCCAGGGAAAAATGAGGAAATTTGTTACCGATGATCAGGCGAGCGTGAGACGTCTACACTCTACTAAGGTTAGCGAGGAAGTCCAAAATAATGTCATCGTCTTCCGGATACGCTGAAGTGTTTCTAGTTCTTCTAGTGAAGGAATAGTGCCCAAAGTTGGTTGGGAAATGGGAAAGGAACAGGAGTTGACTTAGTGATAACAAAAACTGAAACAAAACGTTTGCAATTAGGTTAAACAGAATCCACGTTTAAGGAGAAGCAAAGCTAGAAGCCCATATTCAAATGAGTCAGCAACAGGCTTCTCCAGGCCTAAGAAACTTGCATAGCTGAAAATAAAGAGCTAATATATGGCGCTCCAGACCAATTTTCTAGTATAGTTTGTTTTAGTTTCGCCGCCTGAAAGGTTACTTTACTGTGCACCCCCATCCTGTAATCAACAACGAAAAAACAATGTAATTACAGAGGCAACAATGGATTTTTTTTTTTTTTATCAAACTTGAAACAAAATTCCAGGGAGAGAATTGGGAAATTTGCTCAGAACAGGTAGAGCGAAACACATCTACACTATTATTATTATTATTATATTTTATTTACTACAAGTACATGTACATGGTATACAGATCTAGCTGACATCAATGACATATTACTATATAGCAAGCCCCTTATTATGCTGAGCATTTCGGGCAAATTAGGCCAGTGTCCCAGGATGCGACCCACACCAATCGACTAACACCCAGGTACCCGACTCACGAAATCGTAATGACACGATTGCAAACAGGCCCGGTGGCCTGGTGGCTAAAGCTCCCGCTTCACACACGGAGGGCCCGGGTTCGATTCCCGGCGGGTGGAAACATTTCGACACGTTTCCTTACACCTGTTGTCCTGCTCACCTAGCAGCAAATAGGTACCTGGGTGTTAGTCGACTGGTGTGGGTCGCATCCTGGGGGACAAGATTAAGGACCCCAATAGAAATAAGTTAGACAGTCCTCGATGACGCACTGACTTTCTTGGGTTATCCTGGGTGGCTAACCCTCCGGGGTTAAAAATCCGAACGAAATCTTATCTTAACAAACCATACCCCGGCCGGATTGAACCCGCGGTCAGAGAGTCTCAAAACTCCAGCCCGTCGCGTTAGCCACTAGACCAGCTAGCCACAATAAGATTCGTCCAACTAGGTATATTTCTACACCATAGGAAGGTTAGCACAGGCACCACTGTGACCCAGGTACCCACTTTACTGATGGGGAACATAGACAACAGGTGGAAAGAAACACGCCCAATGTTTCTACTCTGGCTGGGAATCGAATCCAGGCCCTTGTCGTGTGAAGCCAGAGCGTTAGCCACCAGAGCCACGAACGTTGGTGCTGAAGTCCTGGCCTAAACTTCCTGCCCATCCATTCTCCGTTATAATAATAATAATAATAATAAATTTTTATTTCTACAAGTACATGATACAACTTTCCTAAGAAATAGAACACAAAAAGATATATGCAAGTTGTGTACTACTTTCAACTTGTCCAATTGATTTTCCCATGCTGCAATTTGAGTCAATTACTGTTTACTATATATAATAACAGATGTACAACTTTAACAAACAATTATTTATCTGTCTAGTATTAATTAGTCTATAACCCATTAAATTTACTCTGCCCGTAATGCCTAGGCATGATAGTGGCTCTCTTTGCGCTGCAAATCATTATTGTAATTACTCACTTTAAACTACCTATCCACAACATGTCAATCACATTGTAAACTTGCAAAGAAATAAAAATTTGAAATGAATTTGAATTTAGGTAAGGTTTGTCAGCAATTATTACTACAGAAAAAGCGCCCTTCCTCCAAAATTTGCACCAGTCAACTATAGTGATAATATAGCATTTATTGTGGTGGAGACGGAAAAAAAAAATAGAGAAGCTAGATACAGCGATTGATAAACAAGGGTGGAGGCTCGACCGTTCGTCATTGTAGGAGTGCCAGCAGTCACCGGCTCTTCAACACGCAAGTTATACTTTTGTATCAACCCTGGACTGGTTTCAAACGGTTTCGTTGTGCACCACCTAGCAGGTTATTAATAGAATATTCAAGAGGTTGCTAGTAGAATTGCAGTAAATCAACCATTCAAATCATTATGAAGCTGTGTGTAGTCTGTGGTCAGTCAAACAAACGGGCTTCCACATGCATAAATTGTCATTTCTGTGGAAATTGGTGTCACGCCCCTTGTGCAGATATCCAAGAACTAGCTACAAGCAGTATTAAAACAGGGAAGTGTTTTTGGGTATGCCCAAATGAGATAAATCTGTGGACTAAAATCACAAGGGTATTAAAAGAGGTCAACATCAAAGCTGCTTTCATAGAAAACCTGGAAGCTTTCTACAACAGATGGGAACATAAAAAGTCCGGGCTGAATGGTACTGCCCTTGATACTGGCCATGTAGTCAGAAACTGTAAGGCTGGAGATGATGTCCTGGTAGTCAGTAAATGGGGGGCTGATAGTGCTGTCCTGGGAGACAGTAATGGGGAAGCTGGAGGTGCTGTCCTGGGAGACAGTAATGGTGAAGCTGGAGGTGCTGTCCTGGGAGACAGTAATGGTGAAGCTGGAGATGCTGTCCTGGGAGACAGTAATGGGGAAGCTGGAGATGCTGTCCTGGGAGACAGTAATGGTGAAGCTGGAGATTTTGTCCAGGTAGTCGGGAATTATACGCAGGAAGGAATACATATAAATGACCTCATAGGGGACAGGAGCCATAGTAGGGAAACAAGTGTAGTCAAAGATAAGATAAAACCAATATTGCAAACTAGAAATACCGCAGGAAATAGCAAACAAGAGGACTCCACTAGCAATAGTGAGGATATATTACCAAAAACAAATGGTGGGAGCTCCATTGTTGGTGCTAGGGAGGATAGAAGTAAGACAGGGAAACATGCACCAACAGCGAATACAGTCACAGAAACCCAAGGCAAACGGAAACCAAGCCTGTGCACATACTATGCACTCGGTATCTGCTGGCATGGGAAATCTGGAAAAACAGATGGGACGTGCAACTATGACCACCCTAGGAAATGCCATGCCCATATGACAACAGGAAAATGCAAACTCCCTTCCTGTAAGCTTTTTCACCCTGAACTGTGTACCTCTTCAGTACAGGAAAGACTGTGCTATAACTTAAATTGCCAGGCATACCATCTAAAGGGGACAAAAAGATACAAAACATCCAGGCCATGGGAAAACCTGGGTAGCCACAGCCACTCAAGAGGGAGAGGTTTTTTAGTGCCAGGAAGGAAAAAAAACTGGCAGGAAATGGCAGAAATCGTACACCAAATCCAGTCATTCCTGGAGTGGAACCACAGTCGATGGCCTCCACTCCAAACCAACAGATACAGATACTAATGCCGGAAAAAAAATCCCCCTCCTCAGTACCAACAATACCACCAGTCCGATAACATTCTTCTTTGCAAATATACAGGGTCTAAAGCCAGCAACAAACAACAAAATACCTTTCATCCGTGGACTGCTTGCAGAGGCAAAGGCAATGTTCGCGGCTTTCACTGAGACCCACATAAAGGATCACTTGGACAACGAAATATGGATCCCAGGTTACAACCTATACAGATGTGACAGAGTGAACAGGCAAAAGGGGGGGGGTTGGCCTGTACATTGCAGAGTCACTTGTTTGCACAGAACTGCTAAATGCCTCAAATGATGTAGTGGAAGTTTTAGCAGTAAAGGTCGAGAACCAAAACCTAGTCATTGTGATAGTCTACAAGCCTCCGGATGCAACATCCCAGCAATTCCAGGAACAGCTGTTAAAAATTGACCACTGTCTGGAAAACCTTCCAGCTCCTGCACCCAACATCTTGCTCCTGGGGGATTTCAACTTAAGGCACCTAAAATGGAGGAATATAGCAAATAATATTGTTGCAGTAATAACACCAGGAGGCAGCTCTGATGAAAACTCACACTCACGCGAGCTTTTAAATCTCTGCACAAAATTCAATTTAAACCAGCAAATAATAGAGCCTACTAGACTGGAGAATACACTAGACCTCATCTTCACTAACAATGATGATCTGATAAGAAATATCACCATATCAAAAACAATATACTCAGATCACAACATAATTGAGGTTCAGTCATGTATGCGCGGAGCCCCAGACCGACATAATGAGATTAGTCACGAGGGAGCATTCACCAAATTCAACTTCAATAACAAAAACATAAAGTGGGACCAAGTAAACCAAGTCCTAACCGATATAAGCTGGGAAGATATACTAAGCAACACAGACCCCAACTTATGCCTAGAACAGATTAACTCGGTGGCACTCGATGTATGCACAAGGCTTATTCCTCTAAGAAAAAGGAGGAGTAGATGTAAAACAGAAAGAGACAGGCGCTCCCTTTACAGGCGACGGAAAAGAATAACAGAGCGGCTAAAAGAGGTCAATATATCTGAAATGCGTAGGGAGACACTGGTCAGAGAAATAGCAAGCATCGAACTTAAGCTAAAAGAATCCTTTAGGAGTCAGGAATCGCGGGAAGAACTAAAAGCCATAAATGAAATCGAAAGAAACCCAAAGTATTTCTTCTCCTATGCCAAATCAAAATCGAGAACAACGTCCAGTATTGGGCCCCTACTTAAACAAGATGGGTCCTGTTAGGTAAGACACATATGCAACAGTTAGGTATCTTTATTTCAGACAACGGAACAATGCTCTTCTCCAGACTGAGGGACTGACCACCTCAAAACTTTAAGGGTGATGGACTGATTACATCGTCTTCAAGTATCTTCTGCTTCTATCAACCTTTCTGTACTCGACTGAAGAAGCCTACTATGTAGGCGAAACGTTTCGAAATAAAGATACCTAACTGTTGCATATGTGTCTTACCTAACAATCTGTCGGTATTTCATACCATTTTAATGTTCAAGATGGGTCCTACACAGATGACAGCAAGGAAATGAGTGAGCTACTCAAGTCCCAATATGACTCAGTTTTTAGCAAGCCGCTAACCAGACTGAGAGTCGAAGATCAAAATGAATTTTTTATGAGAGAGCCACAAAATTTGATTAACACAAGCCTATCCGATGTTATCCTGACGCCAAATGACTTCGAACAGGCGATAAATGACATGCCCATGCACTCTGCCCCAGGGCCAGACTCATGGAACTCTGTGTTCATCAAGAACTGCAAGAAGCCCCTATCACGAGCCTTTTCCATCCTATGGAGAGGGAGCATGGACACGGGGGTCGTCCCACAGTTACTAAAAACAACAGACATAGCCCCACTCCACAAAGGGGGCAGTAAAGCAACAGCAAAGAACTACAGACCAATAGCACTAACATCCCATATCATAAAAATCTTTGAAAGGGTCCTAAGAAGCAAGATCACCACGCATCTAGAAACCCATCAGTTACACAACCCAGGGCAACATGGGTTTAGAACAGGTCGCTCCTGTCTGTCTCAACTATTGGACCACTACGACAAGGTCCTAAATGCACTAGAAGTCAAAAAGAATGCAGATGTAATATATACAGACTTTGCAAAAGCCTTCGACAAGTGTGACCATGGCGTAATAGCGCACAAAATGCGTGCTAAAGGAATAACAGGAAAAGTCGGTCGATGGATCTATAATTTCCTCACTAACAGAACACAGAGAGTAGTCGTCAACAGAGTAAAGTCCGAGGCAGCTACGGTGAAAAGCTCTGTTCCACAAGGCACAGTACTCGCTCCCATCTTGTTCCTCATCCTTATATCCGACATAGACAAGGATGTCAGCCACAGCACCGTGTCTTCCTTTGCAGATGACACCCGAATCTGCATGACAGTGTCTTCCATTGCAGACACTGCAAAGCTCCAGGCAGACATCAACCAAATCTTTCAGTGGGCTGCAGAAAACAATATGAAGTTCAACGATGAGAAATTTCAATTACTCAGATATGGTAAACATGAGGAAATTAAATCTTCATCAGAGTACAAAACAAATTCTGGCCACAAAATAGAGCGAAACACCAACGTCAAAGACCTGGGAGTGATCATGTCGGAGGATCTCACCTTCAAGGACCATAACATTGTATCAATCGCATCTGCTAGAAAAATGACAGGATGGATAATGAGAACCTTCAAAACTAGGGAGGCCAAGCCCATGATGACACTCTTCAGGTCACTTGTTCTATCTAGGCTGGAATATTGCTGCACACTAACAGCACCTTTCAAGGCAGGTGAAATTGCCGACCTAGAAAATGTACAGAGAACTTTCACGGCGCGCATAACGGAGATAAAACACCTCAATTATTGGGAGCGCTTGAGGTTCCTAAACCTGTATTCCCTGGAACGCAGGAGGGAGAGATACATGATTATATACACCTGGAAAATCCTAGAGGGACTAGTACCGAACTTGCACACGAAAATCACTCATTACGAAAGCAAAAGACTTGGCAGACGATGCACCATCCCCCCAATGAAAAGCAGGGGTGTCACTAGCACGTTAAGAGACCATACAATAAGTGTCAGGGGCCCGAGACTGATCCACCACAGGACAAGTGTTTCCTGACGCGGTTCTTAATCATATGATGACCCACAGCTGGAGCTTTTGGTCATCTGACCGAGGTCTTCCGCTGACTTACCGGTCCACCCCTTCAAAAATTAATGGAACACAAAGAGTTAATAGTGAACAGAGTAAAGTCAGAGGTGGCTACAGTGAAACGCTCTGTTCCATAAGGTACAGTATTCACTCCCATCCTGTTCTTCATCCTCATATCTGACATAGACAGAGATGTAAGCCACATATTATTATATTATTATTAAAATCAAGGGGGAAGCGCTAAACCCGGAGGATTATACAGCGCCTGGGGGGGATGTGGAAGGCATTCAGGCTTAATTCGGGGAACTGGAGCACAGATCCAATTCCATAAATCTAGAACCCCTCACCAACATCAAGGAACCTTCCTTGAGGGGGATGTAAGCCACAGCACCGTGTCCTCCTTTGCTAACGACACCCGAGTTTGCATGACAGTGTCATCAATCGAAGACACTGCAAGTCTCCAAGCGAACATCAACCAAATGGGCCACAAAAAAAATATGAAAGATCAATGAAGACAAATTTCAATTACTCCGCTATGGAAAACTCGACACAATAGAGCGAAAAACTAATGTGAAGGACCTGGAAGTGAAAATGTCAGAGAAACTCACCTTCAAGGATCACAATAATGTATCCACCACATCTGCTAGTAAAATTCAATTCCTGGAGTTTACCTGGAGTTTACCTGGAGAGAGTTCCGGGGGTCAACGCCCCCGCGGCCCGGTCTGTGACCAGGCCTCCTGGTGGATCAGAGCCTGATCAACCAGGCTTTTGCTGCTGGCTGCACGCAAACCAACGTACGAGCCACAGCCCGGCTGATCCGGAACTGACTTTAGGTGCTTGTCCAGTGCCAGCTTGAAGACTGCTAGGGGTCTGTTGGTAATCCCCCTTATGTGTGCTGGGAGGCAGTTGAACAGTCTCGGGCCCCTGACACTTATTGTATGGTCTCTTAACGTGCTAGTGACACCCCTGCTTTTCATTGGGGGGATGGTGCATCGTCTGCCAAGTCTTTTGCTTTCGTAGTGAGTGATTTTCGTGTGCAAGTTCGGTACTAGTCCCTCTAGGATTTTCCAGGTGTATATAATCATGTATCTCTCCCTCCTGCGTTCCAGGGAATACAGGTTTAGGAACCTCAAGCGCTCCCAATAATTGAGGTGTTTTATCTCCGTTATGCGCGCCGTGAAAGTTCTCTGTACATTTTCTAGGTCGGCAATTTCACCTGCCTTGAAAGGTGCTGTTAGTGTGCAGCAATATTCCATTGTAAGGATTACAATGCTGAGTTTACAGAAATTTGGTTATTGTGTGGTTTACATGTAGTAAAATAGTGATTACAGAGTGTACCACTAGAACGCTTAGCATGGCTAGGCATTTCGGGCAGACTTAGTTTTATTCTTAATTTTAAAATATTACAAATTATGAGGTAAGTTGGTATTATGGCTAAGTGACTAAATACTAGTTTGTGAGTTTAGCAATGTAAATGCTTTTGTTTTGGCACAGTACATAGTTTCAGTATTGGAGTATCACCGGATTCATTATTTTAAGATTGAGATTAATATTTCTGTTTATGGTCAAATGAGTCAGTGAGTGTAAGTGTGAACCACCAGGTGGTATTCATGTAGTTAGTTGACAGGGTGTATCAGGGAGATAAGATGTTTTCTAATGGTAGTTTTGAAGGTGATGAATGTGTCTGCAGTTCTAGAGTTCTCAGGTAGGGTATTCCAGATTTTAGGGCCTTTGACATACATTGAATTTTTGTAAAGGTTTAGTCGGACACGGGGAATGTCGTAGAGATGTTTGTGTCTGGTGTTATGCCTGTGGGTTCTGTCACAACTATCAAGAAAGTGTTTTAGGTCAAGGTTGATATTAGAGTTTAAGGCCCTGTAGATGTAGATTGCACAGTAGTAAGTGTGGATGTACTGAACAGGGAGTAAGTTTAGGTCTATGAAGAGTGGGGGGGGGTGTTGCCAGGGATGGGATTTAGTGATTATTCTTACTGCAGCTTTTTGTTGGGTTATTATTGGCTTTAGGTGTGTTGCTGCAGTTGATCCCCAAGCACAAATAGCATAGGTGAGGTATGGATAAATAAGTGAGTGGTATAATGTGAGAAGGGCATTTTGCGGCACGTAGTATTGTATCTTGGAGAGGATCCCAACCTTTTTGGAGACTTTTTTGGTTATATGCTGGATATGGGTGCTGAAATTCAGGTTGTTGTCAAGGTATAAGCCTAAGAATTTGCCCCCATTATTTTTGGTAATTAGAGTGTTGTCAATCTTAATGTTAATTTGTGCATCTCCTGCTCTGCTACCAAACATAATATAGTAGGTTTTGTCAGTGTTAAGCGTAAGTTTATTGGCTGTCATCCAAGTCGATATTTTGATCAGCTCCTCATTCACAGTGGTGTTGAGGGTGGCAAGATTAGGGTGAGAGATGACATAAGTCGTGTCGTCAGCAAAGAGAATGGGTTTCAGGTGTTGGGATACGTTTGGAAGGTCATTGATGTATATGAGGAAGAGCAGGGGACCAAGGACACTTCCCTGCGGAACTCCAGTATCAAGTGGCCGTGTTGCTGATGCCGTGTCTTTAATGGTGACATACTGATACCTATTAGTAATGTAAGATTTGAAATAAGCAAGCGCATGGTCTCTTATACCGTAATGATCAAGTTTGTGGAGTAGGATGTCGTGGTCTACTGTGTCAAAAGCTTTTCTTAGGTCAATAAAAATTCCTAGTGGATATTCCTTATTTTCCAATGCTGTGTAAAGCAGATCTAGCATTTTTATGATTGCATCATTAGTGCTTTTATTTTTCCTGAATCCAAATTGGCAGGGGTTGAGTATGTTTTGAGCCGTTATAAATGAATACAGTCTCCTGTGCACGAGTTTCTCAAAGATTTTGGATAGCAATGGTAAGTTAGATATTGGCCTATAGTTGTTTAAGTCTGTAGGATCACCACCTTTATGTATTGGTGTAACCCTTGCCATCTTGATAGGATGGATAATGAGAGCCTTCAAAACTAGGGATGCCAAGCCCATGATGATCCTCTTCAAATCACTTGTTCTTTCTAGGCTGGAATATTGCTGTACACTAAAGGCCCCTTTCAAGGCAGGCGAAATTGGAGACCTGGAGAATATACAGATAACTTTCAAGGCACGTATAAGTACAATAAAGCACCTAAATTATTGAGAATGGTTTAAATCCCTTGATTGGTACTCTCTGGAATACAGGCGAAAAAGATACATGATAATATACACTTGGGAAAATCCTAGAGGGTTTAGTCCCAAATCTACACACGAAAATCGCTCCCTACGAAAGCAAAAGACTTGTCAAGAGATGCAACATCTCCCTCAATAAAAAGCAGGGGCTCTACGAGTACACTAATAGAAAACACAGTAAGTGTCAGGGGACCAATACTGTTCAACTGCCTCCCAGCATACATAAAGGGGATTACCAATAGACCCCTGGCTGTCTTCAAGAAAGCACTGGACAGGCACCTCAAGTCAGTACCTGACCAACCGGGCTGTGGCTTGTACTTCGGTTTACATGCGACCAGCAGTAACAGGTCTGGTTGATCAGGTCCTGATCAACCACGAGGCCTGGTCACGGACTGGGCCGCGAAGGCGTTGACCCATGAAACTCCCTCCAAGCATTTATAGAGAAGCGCTAAGTCTGTAGGAATCATGCAGTGACTGAGGGAATGCGAGGTCGTCAAGTATAATCCAAGGAAGGGAAGAGTAGGTCTAATTCCTTAGATTAAAAGGTCCTTATCAGCTTCTAGCAACTTTCCTTGAGGAAAGCTGCAGTACTGTCCAGGAAAGAATGACTTAAAATCCGAGTGAAAATTGAGAAAGGAACAAAGGTTTCCTTGGGAAATAGGAACGGCAGTAAGTGTTCCCAGTTAGGTTAGGTGGTTCCCACGCCTGACAGGTAGAACAAGAAGCCCAGCCTCCACATACGTCAATAACCGGCGTCCCAGAGCAACTATGGAAATTCACAAAGCGGAAAAGTAGTGAGGTGTTCCAGTTCATTGTAGCGACTCCGACTTTGATTCATGTTTTTTTTTTTTTTTTTGCATCCATATTTTACGTTTTATGTATTCTCTTCCGAGTCACAGGCAGGTTAGCCAATACGTAAATGCTAATGTCCACACACTACACTTCTCCTTTTCCCGGGTATATTCTATAGTCTAGAAAAAAAGCATATTGCACTCTCGAAACTTCGTCTCGATAAGTAGTACTCCGGCAATTGCAATTTGTGTCAATTATATTCAGACTTCCAGGACCGAGGCTCATACCACACAAGCCGTCGCAGCTCTTACAAGCAATAAATTAAATAAATCATTATGTTTGTCATCAGTGAGTTATCCTAGGTTATTTTTTTCATCAGTTACTAAATTAGTTCATGGTTGAAATTTAAACTTATGCACTAAACCTAAAAATAAATAATTAATAATAGCATTACGCCCCGAGCGACTGCCAAACGGTTAAGAATATGATGAGAACAATCATCCAGGTGAGAGACTGATGTCCAGGAGCATGACAAAATTGATGAATTAGCTACACAAGCATTAAATAAAAAGAATGTTGAAATCAAGTCTGGTTTTTCAAAAAGAAGCTTCCGAAACACTGTGGAACAGTACAGATAGGAACTAGCAGATCTATTATCCATCATAACCTGGAGTTTACCTGGAGAGAGTTCCGGGGGTCAACGCCCCCGCGGCCCGGTCTGTGACCAGGCCTCCTGGTGGATCAGAGCCTGATCAACCAGGCTGTTGCTGCTGGCTGCACGCAAACCAACGTACGAGCCACAGCCCGGCTGGTCAGGAACCGACTTTAGGTGCTTGTCCAGTGCCAGCTTGAAGACTGCCAGGGGTCTGTTGGTAATCCCCCTTACGTATGCTGGGAGGCAGTTGATCAGTCTCGGGCCCCTGACACTTATTGTATGGTCTCTTAACGTGCTAGTGACACCCCTGCTTTTCATTGGGGGGATGTTGCATCGTCTGCCAAGTCTTTTGCTTTCGTAGTGAGTGATTTTCGTGTGCAAGTTCGGTACTAGTCCCTCTAGGATTTTCCAGGTGTATATAATCATGTATCTCTCCCGCCTGCGTTCCAGGGAATACAGGTTCAGGAACCTCAAGCGCTCCCAGTAATTGAGGTGTTTTATCTCCGTTATGCGCGCCGTGAAGGTTCTCTGTACATTTTCTAGGTCAGCAATTTCACCTGCCTTGAAAGGTGCTGTTAGTGTGCAGCAATATTCCAGCCTAGATAGAACAAGTGACCTGAAGAGTGTCATCATGGGCTTGGTCTCCCTAGTTTTGAAGGTTCTCATTATCCATCCTGTCATTTTTCTAGCAGATGCGATTGATGCAATGTTATGGTCCTTGAAGGTGAGATCCTCCGACATGATCACTCCCAGGTCTTTGACGTTGGTGTTTCGCTCTATTTTGTGGCCAGAATTTGTTTTGTACTCTGATGAAGATTTAATTTCCTCGTGTTTACCATATCTGAGTAATTGAAATTTCTCATCGTTGAACTTGATATTGTTTTCTGCAGCCCACTGAAAGATTCGGTTGATGTCCGCCTGGAGCCTTGCAGTGTCTGCAATGGAAGACACTGTCATGCAGATTCGGGTGTCATCTGCAAAGGAAGACACGGTGCTGTGGCTGACATCCTTGTCTATGTCGGATATGAGGATGAGGAACAAGATGGGAGCGAGTACTGTGCCTTGTGGAACAGAGCTTTTCACCGTAGCTGCCTCGGACTTTACTCTGTTGACGACTACTCTCTGTGTTCTGGTTAGGTAATGAAATGTGTCAGGTCAAACATGTCTATGGAGAAAGTAACAATGTCAACAGATTGCAATATGTTGTTACTGCTAGAGTAAGACTAGGTTATAAGTATTTCTGACTAGTTTGTATGGAGATGTTAATGTCATAATATACGTAGTGTATGGACAAAGACAGGGCCATACACTCAAATTCAAACTTCCAAACATCTAACTTTTCGGAGACACCTCCATGCAAACCTTACATGATATGACAAAACCCCTCATTGCTAATGATAAGATATCTGAATCTGAAATCTTGTGGTTGTATCCACATTTCACATAGACTACATACAGATTGCAACCCAGCTATGACAAATGCTTTTTATTAATAGTAATAAGAAACCATTTTTTAAGACTATATTCCTTACTGTACTGTGTACGACAGCTATATGAAGTAACTGAAAAATATGAAATAATTAGCATTTCTTTTTAGTAATGAAACAGTGATCAGTAGGGTTTGACAAAGACCCACTGTGATCTCTGTAATTCCGTCTTTTAGCACTTACTACTCACAGGATGAGCTGCGGGTGTACGATAAAATAGCCTCTCAGATAGCACAACTTACCTAACTGTACAACAGGCAGAGTACAATGACGGCAGTCATTTAGGGAAGAGACTGATATGCCCAGCAGGCAAAATATGATGATGGCAGTCATCCAGAGGGAGAGAATGATATACCCAGCTGGCAGAGTATGCTGATGACAATAATCCAGGGAAGAGAATGATATGCACAGCAGGCAGAGTATGATGATGACAACCATCCAATGGAAAGAATGATGTACAGGCAAGGTTTGAGGAGGACAAGCATTCATGGGAGACAATGATAGGTCTAGCAGGCAGACTGTGATGATGACAGGCGTCCAGGGAGAGAAGGATGAGTACAACAGAGTACGATGAGGACAAGCCTCTAGGTACACGCCTAGGTAATCTAATGATATCTTAGTTGATACTGCTCTCCCCAAGGGCGATGCCCTTATTCCTGGTGAGGGCACCATCTGGTTCATAGTCGATTTATAGGGTATTACACTCGTCTTACCGTTTAACATAAACTGAATAAGATTACGCTCATTCTACTTTTTAAGTTCTCCCTGATGTGAAGTAGTAACATGTTATAGGTACAGACTTGTGCCCAACTCATAATACATAAGATAAGATAAGATTTCGTTCGGATTTTTAACCCCGGAGGGTTAGCCACCCCGGATAACCCAAGAAAGTCAGTGCGTCATCGAGGACTGTATCTTATTTCCACTGGGGTCCTCAATCTTGTCCCCCAGGATGCGACCCACACCAGTCGACTAACACAAAGGTACCTATTTGCTGCTAGGTGAACAGGACAACAGGTGTAAGGAAACGTGTCGAAATGTTACCACCCGTGTGTGAAGCGGGACCTTTAGCCACCAGGCCACCGGGCCACAGGCCACATGACCTGTGGACAAAAAATATCACACAGACTATTTGAGCTGATGGCTGTGAAAACTTGTTTTCACCATTCTTACAGGATTCATTACATTTGTAACTTGTGAGTTCATTACCTTTGTACCTAGTTCAGCTATCAAAACTTTGGGGGCCCAGTCCCTGGACCCATTACGTACCTCTGTAATCTGTAAATACCTTTGTAACTTGTCATGATTGTGACCAGACCTACCTGGAGTTTATTACCTTTGTAAATTGTGAGTTCATTACCTTTGTAAATTGTGAGTTCATTACCTCTGTAACTTGCTCAGCTATCAAAACTTTGGAGTCCAGTCCCTGGACCAATTATGTACCTCTGTAATCTTTTGACTACCGCACACAGGATGGGTATGGGGTGCATAATAAACATATTAAACTCATGATCATATACATAAATTCGTGAAAAAAGAAATAAAAAATATTTCATGCTACCGAAAAATAGTGCTAAACTCTGGCAATATTGTAATGCAAATCTCATTTCTCCACGATATTTCTAAAGCGAATAATCGTAGGTACAACATTGGACATGACGTCAAAGGCCATGTAGTTTTTACATATCTATTGAATTTTTGGTAATTTTTTGTTTACCGATTTTACATTTTTGTATGTATTGTCTCTAAAAGTAATGAAAAACATTATTTGGCATCATTACTAAGGGGGTTAAACTTGGCCGTGGCATGGAGGAGATGAGATGTTTTCTAAATTACCGTTCAGTAAGCGAGCTAAAAATGACGTATATTTATGCTATTTTTAACATTTTCCTTATTCCATTTACTAAACGTTTTGCAAATATGATTAACGAGAACAGTAAGTAGCATATAAACGTAATACAGACAGCCACAGTAGAAAAACCGACAAGTATACTTTATATCAAGGCTCCCCAGTGACAATAAATCACTTTGTATGACTTTTTTTTTTTGGAGGGGGGTTATCCTAGGTAATCTACACATATGCTGCTACGTGTGAAAATTTATGTAACTGTATTTATATGTACCTATACCTGAATAAACTTAGTAAACATCTCAGACAGCCGGGTTCACTATGGTGCTTCAGAAGGCCCGTTTAAATACGGTGCTTCAGTAGGCCGGATTCACTACGGTGCTTTAGGAGACTGGGCTAAATACGGCTGGGTTCAGTACAGTGCTTCAGGAGGAGACCGGGTTCAGTACGGTATTTCAGGAGACCGGGTTCAGTACGGTATTTCCAGAGTGGTGGCCCCTCAGCTCTACAACAAGAAAATGCGACACCGGGCTGGTCTCTTGGCTGCTGTATATCACAGATTTAACCAGTGTCGCTTTTTCTCACCACAGTTCCGCAGGATCTTCGACATGTCATTGCAGAAAGTTGTAGTGACTCACGAGAGTGAGACACCCACGGTGTGTCTCTCATTTAGGTATAAGGAAGACAGATTAAAGGTAGACAGAATTTTCAATCTGCAAAGGTCCACTCAGGAAGACCTGGGTAATATATTGACCAGGATAAGTGGAAATATACAGAAAATTGCCTTCAAGAAGAACAAGAAGAGCAGTATTGATATTGAAGAGATTCCTGTGAAAATGTTAAGATTAGATAATGAGGGAATAGTATCAGAAGATACGACTTGTTATGACTCATTTGTTGGCAGTTATAATAATCATAAATTATTAATAGGAGACAATCATTATATCATTGATCTTAACCCACCTATTATAAAGTCAATGGATTTACCCAAGAACATGATGGCTGGTTTTCCCGTTTATCCAAATAAATTCGAGACTGTATATGCAGAAAAGGAACATTGTGTTTTCAGGTGGTTTAAGAGTGATCTAAAATTTGAGACTGAAAAAGTTGCCAAGGCAAATCTTAATAAAATCAAGTGGATTGAGGTGAACGTTGGAGTTGCTTGTATGACAACAAGTGAAGACGTTGGTAGGCTGCTAAAGGTAAACTTCAGTTATATATTTCTGTACACTTCATACATTACTCTTCAATATAATACTCCAAAAGTCACCTTGCAGAGCAGGGATAGCATGTTAGGCTCTTTAGGTTGAGTCCTAGGCAGAGAGAGAAGGAAGGGCAAGTTTCCTTATACCTGCACACCTTAAGCTAAGTTGTCTATCGTCATAAAAAAAATAGGTATCACAATAGGTATCACATAAAAGACCTGAGAGTGATCATATCAGAAGATCTTACCTTCAAGTCGCATCTGCTAGAAAAATGACAGGATGTATAATGAGAGCCTTCAAAACTAGGGGTGCCAAGCTTGTTCTATCTAGGCTGGAATGTTGCTGCACACTAACAGCACCTTTCAAGGCAGGTCAAACTGCTGACCTAGAAAATGTACAGAGAACCTTCACGCCATGCATAACTGCGATAAAACACCTCAGTTACTGGGAATACTTGAAGTTCCTCAACCTGTATTCCCTGCAATGCAGGCAGGAGAGATACATGATCATATACACTTGGAAAATCCTGAAGGGATTAGTACCAAATTTGCACACAAAAATCACTCCCTATGAAAGCAAAAGACTCGGCAGATGATACAACATCCCCCAAATGAAAAGCAGGGGTGCCACTAGCATGATAAGAGACAACACAATAAGTGTCAGGGACCCAAGACTGTTCAACTGCCTCCCAGCATACATAAGGGGAAATACCAATAGACCCCTGGCTGTCTTCAAGCAGGCACTGGACAAGCACCCAAAGTCAGTACCTGACCAGCCGGGCTGTGGTTCATACGACTTGACTCACGAAATCGTGGCTAATGCGATGGTCTGGAGTTTCGAGACTCTCTGACCGCGGGTTCAATCCCGGCCGGGGTATGGTTTGTGGTTCATACGTCGGTTTACGTGCGGCCAACAGTAACAGCCTGGTTGATCAGGCCCTGATTCACCGTGAGTCCTGGTCACGGACCGGGCTGCAGGGGCACTGACCCCCGGAACCCTCTCCAGGTATATTCCAGGTATACATATTGCAGTGTATCATCCACATAGGTTTAATGCAATTTCACCAGTGTTACCAAGTTGTCGATTGGTCAGGAAAACTCTCCATTGTTTTCCTTCTCGCACAGAGTGCCACACATACACTATACATACTGCACTGGGGTAACTGTAGCGATCTCTCAAAATTTTCTATCATGTTAATGCTATTATGTTTTTAAATGATAAATTCTTTTTAAATTTTGTGTGATAGTATTGTTTGTTGTGTGTATAATACTTGCTATTGTGAAAGATTTTGTTCTTTTAGAAAAATTTTGGCTTGTCACTGTTAACCCTCAAGGGAGGTTACTTGATGATGGTGAGATCCTCTTGATCTAAGGAATTGGAACTGTTTTCTCCATTCTTTGTTAAAATCTGAATGCCTTCAATTCCCCAAGGCACTGTATGACCCTTATGGGTTTAGCACTCCTTCCATGAATATTCATTAATAATAATAATAATAATAATAATAATAATAATAATAATAATCATTTTTGTTGTTAGTGTTTATGGTTGTATATACCCCTACAAGTCTCCCACACTCTTACAACTCTCTCCTACACACTTACAAATCTCTCCCACACCATTACAAGTCTCCCACACTCCCACAACTCTTTTCCACACCCCTACAAGTCTCCCACATCCCACAACTCTCCCACACTCCTACAGATCTCTCCCACACTCCTACAGATCTCTCCCACACCCCTACAACTCCCTCCCACACCCCTACAACTCCCTCCCACACCCCAACAACTCCCTCCCACACCCCTTCAGCTCTCTCCCACACCCCTACAACTCTCTCCCACACCCCTAGAACTCTCGTCCACACCCCTACACTCACACAACTCTCACCCCCCACACCCTTGCAACTCCCACATCCCCACAACTCCCTCCCACACCCCTACAACTCTCTCCTACACTCCTACAACTCTCTCCCACACCCCTGCAACTCCTCTCACACCCCTACAACTTTCTCCTACACCCCTACAACTCACCCACTCAATTATAACACCCCACACTCCCACACCCTCACAACTCCCACAACTCTCTCTCACACTCCTACAACTCCCACACCCCTACAGTTCCCTCCCACACCCCTACAGTTCTCTCTCACACCCCTACAGTTCTCTCTCACACCCCTACAGTTCCCTCTCACACCCCTACAGTTCCCTCCCACACCCTTACAATTCACTCCCACACTCCTGAAATTCCCTCCCACACCCCTACAACTCCCATAAAACCTACTCCCACACCCCCTTAACTATTATGTCCCCTTAAGTTCCATACCACCACAACTCATACCCACTTCCCAGGAACTCACTCCCACACCCCACAACTCACTTCCACTCCCCCATAACTCCCACACCCCCATAACTCACTTCCACTTCCCCACAGCTCACTCCCACAATCTCATATCTCATTACCATCCTCCACAACTTACCCCACAACTCAGTCTTTCACCCCCACTACTTAGTCCCTCACCCTCTCAACTCATTCCCACACCTGTTGTGGTCAGAGTAGTATACTGTTGTTGCAGTTGTTATGTCTGAATAGTTCCTTGTTGCTTGTGAAGATCAAATCCAGTGTATTTTTATTTCTAGTGGTATCAGTTATCTGTTGGTTCAATACAAACTTTTCATAAAACCTCTTTAGTTCCCTGGCATGTACCTTCCAGGTGCCAGATCAACCAGGCTGTGATGGATATGTGGGCCAGCAGGCTGTCAGCAGCAACAGCCTGGTTGACCAGGCAAGTGCCAGATGAACCTGGCCCAAGGCCAGTCTCTGAGAGTAGAAAGGCTAATGAGTCTCATCAAAGGTATATCAAAGGCACCTCCCACAACTCATTCTCTGACTCCCACAACTCATTCCTTCACCACCATAACTCACTGCCACACTCCAACAACTCATTCTCACACCCCCCATAACTCAATCCCTCGCCTCAACAATTTATTCCTACACATCATCAGCTCATTCCCACACCCACAGTGCATCTTTCCACATCCATACAACTCACACACAGCTCACTCCCAACTCACTCCCAGCTCACTCCCAACTCACTCCCAGCTCACTTCCTTACCCCCATTACACCTACACCCCATGAACTCACTATATCATTGTACTACCAATTTTTAAAGGGGTGGACAGGTAAGCCAACAGAAGGTGTCAGTCAGTTGACCAAATGCTCATGTAGTGGGTCATCATATGATTAAAACCTGTGTCAAGAAACACTTGTCCTGTTTCTTGACAAATTTTCCCTAACCTAACTCACTGGTGGCTGAAAACATTTTCTCAATAAAACGCCATGAACTGCAAGTTGTGTCTTATTAATATACAAACTCACCTCTCCATCTCCACAACTCATTCCCATCCCACAACCTTCAACTCCCTCAGCCTTTTAACTCTTAACCCCTTCAGGGTCCAAGGCCAAAATGTGAAGTGGTGCCCCAGTGTCCAAGAATTTAAAAAAAAAAAATTAGTTATTTTTTCTTATGAAATGCTTGAGAATCTTTTTGTGAAGGTAATAAAACAAAAGGTATGAAATTTGATGGAAAATTGACAAAATTATGCTCTCGCGAATTTTGATGTGTCAGCGATATTTACGAATCGGCGATTTTGCAGACTTTGACTCCCATTTTAGGCCAATTACATTATTCCAGTTGACCAAATTCTTAGCTATTTCACTAGTATTACTTCTATTCTATCGATTGAGCACAAGAAATCGCCAAGTCAACTGTTTCAACTACAAGATAAAGTGATTGGAAGTTGGTAATTTGGCCAATTTAACACAAAGTTTAAAATATTCCAATTTCAAAATAGGGTCCAGAATAAACAATGTAGGTATTCCTGGCACTAAACTAACATTTCCTCTGTTCATTAGTTACGTTTTGAGGCTTTACAAATAGATTCCATTTTGATTTTTTATTCACATGAATTTGTATTCACACCAAAAATAGAAGATTTACTGTTATGCAATATTGTAATAATTGTATAAATATCATCACCACATTTGTGAATGTATATTAGATCCACGAGCTGGCGTGTATTAGATGTGTGAGGCCGTTTGTTTACTCTTGAACATCAGCAAAAATTTAACATTTCCGCTACTTTGAGCTCATTTTCAAGCCATTTCCAGTGCTAAAACCAATCAAAATCATCTCTATTTCTGTAATATGTCTTCCATTCTATCAAATGAGACCAAGAAATCGCAAATACAACTACAAAACCATACGAAAAAACACTGCAAAGTCGCTGTTTTAATTGAAAATCATGGTCTCATTTTTTTTTCTCTCATTATACACAGTGTGCTGCAGGATTTGTTTTATGTGGTGCACACATACCACATAGATGTATTCTCTCATATCTAGTCCCAAATGTACCACTCACAGTTTATCAGAGTGAGCTGAGCTCATGACGTAGATCTACGGTTTGGACCCTGAACGTAAAGCCGTAGATCTACGGGATGGACCCTGAAAGGGTTAAACTGTCCAAATGTAGATCTACGCTTTTTCAACATTTGAAAGTATGTAAAAAACGTAGAACTTCTTTTTGTTTTTTTTTATTTGAAAACGTGTAAAAAAAACTTTGATCGATGTTTTTTTGTTATATTTGAAAATATGTAAAAAAACGTAGATCTACTTTTGGAGCACTACCCATGTGAACATAGATCTGTTTGGACAGTTTAAGGGTTAAATCAATCATGCAATCACATAGATGCAAAACTCATATCACATTTGTATAATAAATCCAAACCTCTTAAGCTTGGTTGACCAGAGTAGCACTAGATAAGCCTGGCCTATAGCCTGGTCTGTAGCCAGGCTACAAGAATAAGAAAGCTTTTGAAATCAGCCACAGGCGTATCACAGGTATGGTACACTGTCAGCTTCACAGGACACTATTATAAAAAAAAATAATAATTTAGGATTTTGTTATTCTTGAATGCCAGTTCTTTCAAGAAATTTGTAGGCTTTACTCTCCAAACCATAAATGCAACAACAAAAATGAAGAAAAAAATATTTAAGTTTGTATTCAAAGGTGACACTATAATCATTAGGATTATAGGCTTTAGAAAAGAGATGTGTTTTCACTTGAGACCTGAAAGCATGAACAGATTCCTGACTCTCACCAGACACTGTTGAACAATCTAGGAGCTACATAAGAAATGGTTCTTTCTGCAAATGATTTCTTCCAACAGCATGAGGACCAATCAGTCTAAAAGGGTTTATGGCAATTCATTAAAACTTTCCCAAGCCCAGTGTGAAAGGTAGAAGTAAATCAGCAAGATACTTGGGTTCATTAAAATTAATAGTTGTAAAAGTTAATAAACAGGTTAAATTCAATTCTTTCCTTGACAAGGAGCCAGTGCAACTCATACAATTCACTACAGACTGAAGTTTTTTTAATCAGCTAAATCAATGGTTCCCAAACTGGGGGTAAATTACCCCCTGGGGGTAATTTAACCATTTTTGGGGGTAATGGAGGGGTGACAGAAAAAAAGTTATGAATTCTGAAAATCAAGAAAACAATGCGGTACCCGGTATGAGGATTATTGTTAACTTTGTCTTAGTATATAAAGTTGTAAAGTAAACCTATTATAAGTAAGTAATAAAGTTAAACCAAATAACAATAAACATCAAAAACTAATATACAGTATTAGAAAAGAAGAAATATATAGCTAAGTGTGTGGAAACCCAAAAGTATTTTGACAAGTATGCTTCAGGACAAAAGTCACTCAGTAGCCCAGATCGACCTGTCCAGTACGCGTCACTCACTTCCTGAGGCTGCCTCTATTTCACACTGTCAGTTTATCTGTGAGCATCAGCCGAGGTAGACATAAGCTGGTATGTATGTGTACTGCCCTGTGCAGTATATAGTTAGTATTTACCCACTGTTACTGTGAATTTGTAGCTATTATTAATTTTATATATAATGTATGTGTGGTTCTTACGTTTTCAATGGTTTTGCTAGGATTAGCAGAGTATGTGAGGCTGTATACGTTCACGTTTAGCCATATATATCAATAATAACAACATTTTGTGAAAGGGGTAACATGCTTTATGTGGCATGTTAAATTGGGTAACAAGCTGAAAAAGTTTGGGAACCACTGAGCTAAATAGTCAAATTCACAAACAATCAGTTGCAAAATTAATATCAAATGGAATCAAATGTGTGGATAAGGACCTAGATATTTGACTTATCAAGATTTTCTGACTGCATAGAGATTAAAAATGTGAAAGTTGCAAGATACTGTATAACAATTCGGTTACTGTGTCTAACAAATGACAATGAAGAATACAGATAAACACTCAGATTCCTTAGGCTGCAAAAATCTTTGTCTTATCCTCATTTAGTTTCAGTTTTCTATCTGCCTTCCAAGTTTGAACATCCATCAAAAGAGAAGTAGAGTTTTACGGTTTCCACATTTAAAACTTGTATAGTATAGACTTGTTCATCATCAGCATAAAAATGATAAACCCCATGGTTATCCAACAATACCAGTCCAAGAACAGAACTCTAAAGAATGCCATAAGGCAAAGGAGATAGCTTAGATACAGAATCATTAACTAATACTTGATATGATCAAACAGTTTAAAAAGCAACAGTGCTGTATCCCTGAGGCCACAGCTAGAAAGTTCACTTATTAGTAATCCATTAGCAGCGATACCTCTCCTAAACAAGTGTTCATTACCAAGTCATTGTAACCTTCACTCAGCTAAGATTGATGTTTTCTAAATATGTTACAACTGATACATGTATGTGCAGTATATACGTATGTACATTACTGTATTTTGTAATATAATTAATATTATGGAATTTAACGTTAATCTTCTGACATTTAAATAGGTGGTTGCCACTCCTTTTCTGGGTGAAAGAAAGGGAGAAAATGTTGAGGTTATGTCAACAGTACTGGTGTCTGCATGCCCCGGTGAGTGTCCCTTTGAGCGAAGGCACCACTTCACCAGAACTCTGGCTGGAGAGAACAGGTATGCTCTCAGATGAGTTTTTTTTTTTTTATGTTATTTCTAATATCTTTTGGTTCAATGCAAACTTGTCATAACAGGTGCCAGGTCAACCAGGCTGTGCTGGATATGTGGACCACAGGCTATTACATTATATATTGCTCTAACTTACATAGTTATGCAATGCATTTTGGGAAGATTTATGATTATAAATACATTAAACTAGTTATACAACAGACAGATTACATAAATGTAATAAGCTTTCTAGCTATCAAGATAAATGTACTCAAAGATGTATCATTGACAGTACTGCAAATTATCAGAAGATTTCATGAATATGGATAAATTAAGATGAAATGTCAACATTTGAAGTGTTTTGATAGTTTTAGTGTTCTCAGCTTGCGTGTCATCAGCTACAACATACTGGCTGAACTCTACACTGACTCAGATCATGCACGCTCGGTTCTATTTTCGTCCTGTCCTCCTTATGCTCTTGATATGGACTACCGTAAACAGCTACTTACTAAGGAACTCTTGGGTAAGATACTAATTCTTATGTTACGCAGTGCTTTATTAAGTATCTTGATCTATACTATAGATGCTTTCTTCAGTCTTCAAAATAGGTGGTTAACTGTAAAAAATAAAAGTCTTCACTAAAAATCCAAACTGCTTTTATGATTACAATTATATATTAATGCTGATAAAAGATATATTAAACTCACTAAATGTAGTGCAAATGAAACTGCAAGTCTGGGAACAAGGTGAGGTAGAGCAGAGTATGTGGCAAGAATTAATCTTTATATATAGTACAGTAAACCCTCTTATAATGAATGGGTTACACTCCTGAAAATTGGTGCGTAATGTAAAAAAAAAACTGAAATGAAGAATGTGTGGGAATAATAGGGCTATATTCCAGACACCTCCAAATTTGACAAACAACTTTTTTGCTATTGTACTGTAATAATTACTACAGCACAGATTACTTTACATTCCCATAGTGCTTTCTTGTCGACATAGAAGAATGTGGAGAGGGTTGATGTGAACCTGCTGGGTAAGGGTGGATTGTTGGTTTTCAGACCAAAAGGCATGGACAGTCTCTGTCACATGTGCACTGTCTTGAAGCATGTCTAAAACCTCCACCTTTTTCTTTTTGGCACCTCCAACATCATTAATATTCTTCTTGGGTGCCATGGCTAATATCCAGACATGAGATGGAGTGATGAAAATATCCAAAATGGTTTGAGCTATTTAAAGCTTTCAGAAATCATTGGTGTGAGTGGCATTGTGGGAGGGATGGAGCTGTGCCTCACCAAACACTTGATTTTTAGGCTCAACTTGAATGAGGAGGGCAAAATTCCATGGTATGTAGTACCCATATTTTTGCAAATAACTTGATGCTGCAGGACTCTACAGTGTAGGTTGTAGCAAAATTTTGTATGCTAGCTGATTGTTTCATACTTTATGAAACTTAATATCAAGAATTTTTTTGCTGTATTAAAATTTTTGGTTGCACTTTTTTATTTGCTTTGTAACAAAAAATGCTTTATGTTTATTTCATTATTAGAGGGTTTACTCTGTGTGATATAGCAGTCTTTGTTTCATAGTTTGATGTTTGAACTTTCATTTGAAACCAAGAAATAGACACTATTTCTATTGTTTACTATGAAAACTTGTAAAGCAAATTCTTTTTTATGTATTTTACACTTAAAACTTTCCATATAACTGTTCAGGAATTTTATTTAATGTCTGCAGGTTAACCCTTTGACTGTCGCAACCCCCAATCCTGAGGTGTCTCCTGGTGTCGCAAAATTTAAAAAAAAAAAAAATTATTTTTTCTTATGAAATGATAGAGAATCTTTTCCCGATTGTAATGACACCAAAAAAAAACGAAATTTGATGGAAAACTGACGGAATTATGCTCTCGCGAAGTTAGCGACCTCTGCGCTGTTTACAAATCGGCGATTTCGCCCACTTTGAGCCCTATTTTCGGCTAATTCCATTGTTCCAGTCGCCCAAACTCATAGCTATTTCTTTAGAACGTTTTTTCTATCGATTGAGTACAAGAAACTGCCCATTTACCGATTTCAACTACCTAATAATGTGGTCAGAAATTTGCAATTTGGCCAGTTTCACGAAAACTAAAAAATATGACAATTTCAAAATAAGGTCCAGAATGAACAATGCAGACATTCCTGGCTCTAAAATAACATTTTCTTTGCTCATCAGTCATGTCTCCAGGCCCCTCTGATATTACTCTTGCTTTCTATTTTGAATTTTTATTCAAACAAAAAATAGAACACTTACTATTATGCAGACTACTGCAATACTGTAATAATTGTATAAATAACATCAACCCATTCATGACTGCATATTAGAATGGCTAGTTGGACATTTATTGGACAATGGCATCATTTGTTTACTTTTGAACATTGGCAAAAATCAAACATTTCCCCTACTTTGAGCTCCATTTCTAGGTTCTTTTTTTAGTAAAATCAATCAAAATCACATCTATTTCTATAATATGTTTTCCATTCTATCAAATGAGACCAAGAAAACGAGAATACAACCATAAATACTATACGAAAATAGACCACAAAGTCGGCATTTTAATTAAAAAAAACGGTCGGAGTTTTTTTTTCTCATTATGCACTGCGTGCTCCAGGACTTTTTTTATATGATGCACACTGACCACACAGACCCATTCTCTCACATGTGGGCCTACCAGCTTTCTCCTGCTTGATTTGAAGCCGCTAGAATTTATGAGTATATATACGTCAAACACGGTACCTCGTAAGACGTATATATGCGGCCGCGACAGTCAAAGGGTTAAAGGTGGATCTTTGTAAGGAAATATAAATAATCCTAAGTTCTAGTTAAAGTAGTGTGCTTTAATGATATGGGCCAACTGGGATGTTTCACATTGTCCAGTAATACAGATACAGTAATATTAATAAAAAAAAAAGATGCTTTTTTTTTATTTTTTATTTTTGTATTTCTGCTTTTTAACCAGTTTGCAAAAAAAAAAAAAAAAAAAATCAGGGCAAGATATTGGCATCATTACCCCTATATAGAAAAAAAATTAATTACACTGAGTATTTTTTAAAAAGTTGATATCTATAATGTACCTGTTTCCTTAAAACTCTGCATTTGCAGGTTATAATGGAGATTTGATATGCTTACAAGAAGTTGATGAGAAAGTGTTCAATCGTGACTTATACCCTGTTCTTAGTAGCCAAGGAATAGAGGGATATTATACAGCAAAAGGAGGACAGGTTACAGAAGGTGTTGCAATTTTCTGTCGCAGGAACAAGCTCAGGTAAACCTCATCATAAACACTTGTATGATGGAGGAGAAACATTTAAATAAAGGTTGAGTATGTAGTTTGTGTGTTACTAGCATGGCTAAAATATACAAATGAATACTGTACATTACTGGGGTGGTGGTATATGGGCATATGGTATCGTAAGATTGGGATGAAGGTAATTGCATGCCTGGACTGTATTGGTTGGCGCTGTATGACCCTTGTAGGTTCAGCGCTTCTTTTTTATTATAATAATAATAACAGTGGACTGTATTGGAAGAGGCTGTGTATCAACTTTGATGACTCACAAAAATCATAGTACATAATATGTTTTCTTTGATCATGTACAGGGCATGCCTGCCCCACCACCTGACAGAGAAATGTAATTACTTAATCTGAGGTTCTTGACCTATCACAACCAAACAAATATGAACCAACCAGACATGTATAACATGAATATACACAAAATAATAATTCATATGATTAAAAGTAATTATTTATTCTACAGTTCATTACCAATCTTAATCAGACTAACATAAGACTACTACATCTGCATAAGTATGAATGCATTTGTAGTGTTGAGGCATGTAAATGAATACAGTGTACTATATTGTGTTATAGAAAAAAGGCTTATTTCTTTAAGTGGGTAAATATAGAAGGTTTTAGTATTATCAGATGTGTCTTATATAATCTGGAAAATAACATATCTAACATGAAGATTGGAGTTTTTGCAGTTTTTTGCCACTTCTAGTCATTCCAGTATTTTACTTACAGAAAATGACTAGGGGATATACTGTATTAATTGTGATCAGTTATAAGTGGCTAATAAAACTGAGGTACATTTACTGTACTAGATGTATTTGATGCTATGCAAGTCTTTGTCAAGGTCTGTCATTAAGTTTCTAAGTGGTGCAGCTTTCTCATTTAATAGAATTGTAATGTACAGTATTTTTTTTTTTTCAACAAGTCGGCCGTCTCCCACCAAGGCAGGGTGACCCAGAAAGAAAGAAAATCCCCAAAAAGAAAATACTTTCATCATCATTCAACACTTTCACCTCACTCACACATAATCACTGTTTTTGCAGAGGTGCTCAGAACACAACAGTTTAGAAGCATATACGTATAAAGATACACAACATATCCCTCCAAACTGCTAATATCCGAAAACCCCTCCTTTAGAGTGCAGGCATTGTACTTCCCATTTTCCAGGACTCAAGTCCGGCTATATAAAAATAATCGGTTTCCCTGAATCCCTTCACTAAATATTACGCTGCTCACACCAACAGATCATCAGGTCCCAAATACCATTCGTCTCCATTCACTCCTATCGAACACACTCATGCACGCCTGCTGGAAGTCCAAGCCCCTCGCCCACAAAACCTCCCTTACCCCTGCCTTCCAACCTTTTCGAGGACGACCCCTACCCCACCTTCCTTCTCCTACAGATTTAAATGCTCTCCATGTCATTCTACTTTGATCCATTCTCTCTAAATGACCAAACCACCTCAACAACCCCTCTTCAGCCCTCTGACTAATACTTTTATTAACTCCACACCTTCTCCTAATTTCCACACTGAATTTTCTGCATAATATTTGCACCACACATTGCCCTTAGACAGGACATCTCCACTGCCTCCAACCGCCTCCTCGCTGCTGCATTCACAAACCAAGCTTCACACCCATATAAGAGTGTTGGTACTACTATACTTTCATACATTCCCTTCTTTGCCTCCATAGGTAACGTTTTTTGACTCCACATATACCTCAATGCACCACTCACCATTTTTCCTTCATCAATTCTATGATTAACCTCATCCTTCATAAATCCATCCTCCCACACGTCAACTCCCAAGTATCTGAAAACGTTCACTTCTTCCATACTCCTCCTCCCCAATTTGATATCCAATTTTTCTTCATCTAAATCATTTGATACCCTCATCACCTTACTCTTTTCTATGTTCACTTTCAACTTTCTACCTTTACACACACTCCCAAACTCATCCACTAACCTTTGCAATTTTTCTTTAGAATCTCCCATAAGCACAGTATCATCAGCAAAAAGTGACTGTGTCAATTCCCATTTTGTATTTGATTTCCCATAATTTAATCCCACCTCTCTCCCGAACACCCTAGCATTTACTTCTTTTACAACCCCATCTATAAATATATTAAACAACCATGGTGACATTACACATCCCTGTCTAAGACCTACTTTTACCGGGAAGTAGTCTCCCTCTCTTCTACACACCCTAACCTGAGCCTCACTATCCTCATAAAAACTCTTTACAGCATTTAGTAACTTACCACCTATTCCATATACTTGCAACATCTGCCACATTGCTCCTCTATCCACTCTATCATATGCCTTTTCTAAATCCATAAATGCAATAAAAACTTCCCTACCTTTATCTAAATACTGTTCACATATATGCTTCAATGCAAACACTTGATCTACACATCCCCTACCCACTCTGAAACCTCCTTGCTCATCAGCAATCCTACATTCTGTCTTACCTCTAATTCTTTCAATAATAACCCTACCGTACACTTTTCCTGTTATACTCAATAAACTTATTCCTCTATAATTTTTACAATCTTTTTTGTCCCCCTTCCCTTTATATAACGGGACTATACATGCTCTCCGCCAATCCCTAGGTACCTTCCCCTCTTTCATACATTTATTAAACAAAAGTACCAACCACTCCAACACTATATACCCCTGCTTTTAACATTTCTGTCATGATCCCATCAGTTCCAGCTGCTTTACCCCCTTTCATTCTCCGTAATGCCTCACGTACCTCCCCCACACTTACATTCTGCTCTTCTTCACTCCTAAAAGGTGGTATGCCTCCCTGAGCAGTGCATGAAATTACTGCCTCTCTTTCGTCCTTAACATTTAAATGTTCCTCAAAATATTCTCGCCATCTACCTAATACCTCCATCTCCCCATCTACTAACTCCCCTACTCTGTTTTTAACTGACAAATCCATACTTTCCCTAGGCTTTCTTAACTTGTTTAACTCACTCCAAAATTTTTTCTTATTTTCATTAAAATTTCTTGACAGTGCCTCTCCCACTCTATCATCTGCTCTCCTTTTGCACTCTCTCACCACTCTCTTTACCTTTCTTTTACTCTCCATATACTTTGCTCTTCTTATAACACTTCTGCTTTGTAAAAACCTCTCATAAGCTACCTTTTTCTCTTTTATCACACCCTTTACTTCATCATTCCACCAATCACTCCTCTTTCCTCCTGCCCCCACCCTCCTATAACCACAAACTTCTGCCCCACATTCTAATACTGCATTTTTAAAACTCATCCAACCCTCTTCAAACACCCACTACTCATCTTTGCACTAGCCCACCTTTCTGCCAATAGTCGCTTATATCTCACCCGAACTTCCTCCTCCCTTAGTTTATACACTTTCACTTCCCTCCTACTTGTTATTGCCACCTTCCTCTTGTCCCATCTACCTCTTACTCTAACTGTAGCTACAACTAAATAATGATCCGATATATCAGTTGCCCCTCTATAAACATGTACATCCTGGAGTCTACCCATTAACCTTTTATCCACCAATACATAATCTAACAAACTACTTTCATTACATGCTACATCATACCTTGTATATTTATTTATCCTCTTTTTCATAAAATATGTATTACTTATTACCAAATCTCTTTCTACACAGCTCAATTAAAGGCTCCCCATTTACATTTACCCCTGGCACCCCAAATTTACCTACTACTCCCTCCACAACATTTTTACCCACTTTAGCATTGAAATTCCCAACCACAAGTACTCTCACACTTGGTTCAAAACTCCCCATGCATTCACTCAACATTTCGCAAAATCTCTCTCTCTCCTCTACACTTCTCTCTTCTCCAGGTGCATATGCACTTACTATAACCCACTTTTCACGTCCAACCTTTATTTTACTCTACATAATCCTTGAATACATTTATAGTCCCTCTTTTCCTGCCATATCTTATCCTTCAACATTATTGCTACTCCTTCTTTAGCTCTAACTCTATTTGAAACCCCTGACTTAATCCCATTTATTCCTCTCCACTGAAACTCTCCCACCCCCTTCAGCTTTGTTTCACTTAAAGCCTGGACATCCAGCTTCTTCTCATTCATAACATCCACAATCATCTTTTTCTTATCATTTGCACAACATCCGTGCACATTCAGACTTCCCACTTTGACAATTTTCTTCTTATTCTTTTTACAGTATTAACATTACATATTAATATTATGTATTGTTTTTTGTTTTTTATTATAAATTAATGCACTTTCTGTTTTATTAGAATTTTAGATCGGAATCGTTTTATCCTGAGCAATGAACTCCAGAACAACACATTGTTTGCTGACATGTGGGAGAAGGTGCAGGCTAGTGTGGACTTGGCTGAAAGGATGATTCAACGGGGAACAGTTTTACAGGTAGGTATGCATGAAGTTTTTGCTTTTGTCATATGTTAAACCAGCATTTTTTGGCAAAAGCTTCTAAATGTTGTACCAGCTGTTCAAGGTAACATGCTCATGATCCTCATGGGGGGCTGCAGCTCTCTGTTTAAGAAATGCTGTACTCGACTGTAATTATGAGAAGAAAAATATAATGATACCCTCAAGTATCTGTCTGTATGGATTTTTGTTTCATATTTGACAATAATTGCAAATTCTTTGACACGTGAAATTTGCTACATTGACTCCTTGACACAAAACCTCATTTAAGATAACATCTCAGCCACATAGGCCCAGAAGAGGAACACCTGTATGTACCACCAGTAGTTCAAGAGGGTCCAGTAACAGTCAGAAGTATGGACAAATATTTTCCAATTAAAATAATCGGGAGTGGATTAATGGTAGTGAAGTTGACACCAGTTATATCTTGCCACAAAACTTTGCTTGGGAGTTTACTTTGGCCATAGTCGCTGATTCCCTGAGGGGGCAGGATCAGATTAATGCTCTCATAAACTCTGTGTACTTATGTTTCATAGGTCCTTTGGTGAATGTATTTTTATGGATACACCTACCATCCGACTTACGACCTGCTCGACATACGTCCACTCGACTTACGACTGTGCATCTGGCAGCTGGGCTGGGCCGGCTGATGCACACCACTGTACAATATTTGGCAATACTCGCGGGAGCAATGTGTCATGCAGGCAGCATCAGTTTGAGTAACCCTGCCCTATCAGCAGCATCATAACTGTACTAACTGGACAGTAAATTTCACAATGTCCCCTAAGATGAAGTCTGAATCTTGCACTGGAGATTGTGGCAAGAAAGGCTCTTACTCTCAAACACTCTTATTTGTTTTCACTGTTGCACATAAACCTGTCTGTATCTGTCTGCCTCTATATCTGTCTGTATCTCTGTGTGTCTGTCTGTCTACTAGTGTGTCTTTCTGTCTACCTGTGTGTCTTTATGTCTACCTGTGTGTCTTTATGTCTACCTGCATGTCTGTCTTTCTGTGTGTCTGTCTTTCTGTCTACCTGTGTCTCTTTCTGTCTACCTGTGTCTGTCTTTGTCTACCTGTGTCTGTCTTTATATCTACCTGTGTCTGTCTTTATGTCTACCTGTGTCTGTCTTTATGTCTACCTGTGTCTGTGTCTACCTGTGTGTCTGTCTTTGTCTGTCTACCTGTGTGTCTGTCTTTCTGTCTACCTGTGTATCTGTCTTTGTCTGTTTGTCTGTCTCAGAACCACTCATTAAGAGTGTACTTGGTCTTGAAGATGCCATATTAATAATGATAATAACAATAATAATCACTGAGGTGCATTAAATGTGTATAAAATGTTAATATAGACATTTTGCTTAATCCATCTATGATTTTTTTTCAAAATTATATAATAAACATACTACATAACATATAAATTAACAAATATGAGATGTTTTTCTGGTCGGCTTGACAGTGAACATGAACCGTTCGTGTCCGGGCTGGTAACAACAGCAACAACAACAACAACGTTTGTTTACATAACTCGTGAACATTCTACATTCTCATTCTCTCTCTCATTTATTCATTTAATCTTGTTTACTCACCTCTCACTCTACATTAAAACTACAGATATTTTAAGGTAAGTAATGAGTGGACACGATTATTATATTATAACTTAATAATAATATTAATTATTATTAATGTGTAGTAGGTTGGTAGACAGCAACCACCCAGGGAGGTACTACCGTCTTGCCAAGATAGTGTAAAACGAAAGCCTGTAATTGTTTTACATGATGGTAGGATTGCTGATGTCTTTTGTCTGTCTCATAAATATGCAAGATTACAGGTATGTCTTGCTACTTCTACTTACACTTAGGTCACACTACACATACATGTACACATTTATTTATACACACTCATCTGAATTTTCTTTGATTTTATCTTAATAGTTCTTGGTTTTATTACTTTTCCTTTTATATCCATGGGGAAGTGGAATAAGAATCTTTCCTCCGTAAGCCATGCGTGTTGAAAAAGTCAACTAAAATGCCGGGAACAATGGGCTAGTAACCCCTTTTCCTGTAAAGATTACTAAAAAGAATAAGAAGAAGAAAATTGTCAAAGTGGGAAGTCTGAATGTGCGTGGATGTTGTGCAAATGATAAGAAAGAGATGATTGTGGATGTTATGAATGAGAAGAAGCTGGGTGTCCTGGCTTTAAGTGAAACAAAGCTGAAGGGGGTGGGAGAGTTTCAATGGAGAGGAATAAATGGGATTAGGTCAGGGGTTTCAAATAGAGTTAGAGTTAAGGAAGGAGTAGCAATAATGTTGAAGGATAAGCTATGGCAGGAAAAGAGGGACTATAAATGTATTAATTCAAGGATTATGTGGAGTAAAATAAAGATTGGATGTGAAAAGTGGGTTATAATAAGTGTGTATGCACCTGGAGAAGAGAGAAGTGTAGAGGAGAGAGAGAGATTTTGGGAAATGTTGAGTGAATGTGTGGGGAGTTTTGAATCAAGTGTGAGAGTAATGGTGGTTGGGGATTTCAATGCTAAAGTGGGTAAAAATGTTATAGAGGGAGTAGTAGGTAATTTTGGGGTGCCAGGGGTAAGTGTAAATGGGGAGCCTTTAATTGAGCTATGTGTAGAAAGAGATTTGGTAATAAGTAATACATATTTTATGAAAAAGAGGATAAATAAATATACAAGGTATGATGTAGCACGTAATGAAAGTAGTTTATTAGATTATGTATTGGTGGATAAAAGGTTGATGGGTAGGCTCCAGGATGTACATGTTTATAGAGGGGCAACTGATATATCGGATCATTATTTAGTTGTAGCTACAGTTAGAGTAAGAGGTAGATGGGAAAAGAGGAAGGTGGCAACAACAAGTAAGAGGGAAGTGAAAGTGTATAAACTAAGGGAGGAGGAAGTTCAGGTGAGATATAAGCGACTATTGGCAGAAAGGTAGGCTAGTGCAAAGATGAGTAGTGGGGGGGTTGAAGAACGTTGGAATAGTTTTAAAAATGCAGTATTAGAATGTGGGGCAGAAGTTTGTGGTTATAGGAGGGTAGGGGCAGGAGGAAAGAGGAATGATTGGTGGAATGATGAAGTTAAGGGTGTGATAAAAGAGAAAAAGGTAGCTTATGAGAGGTTTTTACAAAGCAGAAGTGTTAAAAGAAGAGCAGAGTATATGGAGAGTAAAAGAAAGGTAAAGAGAGTGGTGAGAGAGTGCAAAAGGAGAGCAGATGATAGAGTGGGAGAGGCACTGTCAAGAAATTTTAATGAAAATAAGAAAAAATTTTGGAGTGAGTTAAACAAGTTAAGAAAGCCTAGGTAAAGTATGGATTTGTCAGTTAAAAACAGAGTAGGGGAGTTAGTAGATGGGGAGATTGAGGTATTAGGTAGATGGCGAGAATATTTTGAGGAACTTTTAAATGTTAAGGAAGAAAGAGAGGCAGTAATTTCATGCACTGGTCAGGGAGGTATACCATCTTTTAGGAGTGAAGAAGAGCAGAATGTAGGTGTGGGGGAGGTACGTGAGGCATTACGGAGAATGAAAGGGGGTAAAGCAGCTGGAACTGATGGGATCATGACAGAAATGTTAAAAGCAGGGGGGGATATAGTGTTGGAGTGGTTGGTACTTTTGTTTAATAAATGTATGAAAGAGGGGAAGGTACCTAGGGATTAGCGGAGAGCATGTATAGTTCCTTTATATAAAGGGAAAGGGGACAAAAGAGAATGTAAAAATTATAGAGGAATAAGTTTACTGAGTATACCAGGAAAAGTGTACGGTAGGGTTATAATTGAAAGAATTAGAGGTAAGACAGAATGTAGGATTGCTGATGAGCAAGGAGGTTTCAGAGTGGGTAGGGGATGTGTAGATCAAGTGTTTACATTGAAGCATATATGTGAACAGTATTTAGATAAAGGTAGGGAAGTTTTTATTGCATTTATGGATTTAGAAAAGGCATATGATAGAGTGGATAGAGGAGCAATGTGGCAGATGTTGCAAGTATTTGGAATAGGTGGTAAGTTATTAAATGCTGTAAAGAGTTTTTATGAGGATAGTGAGGCTCAGGTTAGGGTGTGTAGAAGAGAGGGAGACTACTTCCCAGTAAAAGTAGGTCTTAGACAGGGATGTGTAATGTCACCATGGTTGTTTAATATATTTATAGATGGGGTTGTAAAGGAAGTAAATGCTAGGGTGTTCGGGAGAGGGGTGGGATTAAATTTTGGGGAATCAAATTCAAAATGGAAATTGACACAGTTACTTTTTGCTGATGATACTGTGCTTATGGGAGATTCTAAAGAAAAATTGCAAAGGTTAGTGGATGAGTTTGGGAATGTGTGTAAAGGTAGAAAGTTGAAAGTGAACATAGAAAAGAGTAAGGTGATGAGGGTATCAAATGATTTAGATAAAGAAAAATTGGATATCAAATTGGGGAGGAGGAGTATGGAAGAAGTGAACGTTTTCAGATACTTGGGAGTTGACATGTTGGCGGATAGATTTATGAAGGATGAGGTTAATCATAGAATTGATGAGAGAAAAAAGGTGAGTGATGCGTTGAGGTATATGTGGAGTCAAAAAACGTTATCTATGGAGGCAAAGAAGGGAATGTATGAAAGTATAGTAGTACCAACACTCTTATATGGGTGTGAAGCTTGGGTGGTAAATGCAGCAGCGAGGAGACGGTTGGAGGCAGTGGAGATGTCCTGTTTAAGGGCAATGTGTGGTGTAAATACTGTATTATGCAGAAAATTCGAAGTGTGGAAATTAGGAAAAGGTGTGGAGTTAATAAGAGTATTAGTCAGAGAGCAGAAGAGGGGTTGTTGAGGTGGTTTGGTCATTTAGAGAGAATGGATCAAAGTAGAATGACATGGAAAGCATATAAATCTATAGGGGAAGGAAGGCGGGGTAGGGGTCATCCTCGAAAGGGTTGGAGAGAGGGGGTAAAGGAGGTTTTGTGGGCAAGGGGCTTGGACTTCCAGCAAGCGTGCATGAGCATGTTACATAGGAGTGAATGGAGACGAATGGTACTTGGGACCTGACGGTCTGTTGGAGCGTGAGCAGGGTAATATTTAGTGAAGGGATTCAGGGAAACCGGTTATTTTCATATAGTCTTACTTGAGTCCTGGAAATGGGAAGTACAATGCCTGCACTTTAAAGGAGGGGTTTGGGATATTGGCAGTTTGGAGGGATATGTTGTGTATCTTTATATGTGTATGCTTCTAAACTGTTGTATTCTGAGCACCTCTGCAAAAACAGTGATAATGTGTGAGTGTGGTGAAAGTGTTGAATGATGATGAAGGTGTTTTCTTTTTGGGGATTTTCTTTCTTTTTTGGGTCACCCTGCCTCGGTGGGAGACTGCCGACTTGTTGAAAAAAAAAATAATAATATTAGTACATATGTATTATTGTAATAATAATGATTATTAATATTGTTATTAATTTAGGGCACTGGAGCACAGATCCACTGTATAGCACTTTGTCTGGATTTTTTGGGTTATCCTAGGTAATTTATAATATGTATGATAACTTGACTTACGAGTACCAGTGAGAGAGAGAGAGAGAGAGAGAGAGATACAGAGAGAGAGAGATACAAAGAGACAGCCACATTCAGTCAGCCAGTCAGCCAACTACCCACCCACCCACCCATCTAGCCACCCACTTTGTCTGGATTTTTTGGGTTATCCTAGGTAATTTATAATATGTATGATAACTTGACTTATGAGTACCAGTGAGAGAGAGAGAGAGAGAGAGAGAGATACAGAGAGAGAGAGATACAAAGAGACAGCCACATTCAGTCAGCCAGTCAGCCAACTACCCACCCACCCACCCATCTAGCCACCCACCCACCCATCTAGCCACCCACCCACCCACCCAGCCACCCACCCACCCACCCACCCGGCCACCCACCCGGCCACCCACCCACCCACCCACCCGGCCAACCACAGACCCGGCCACCCAGCCAGCCAGCCGGATACGTATTACACATGTTCCAGAGTTGTTTCTCTTTACTTAGGGTATAGGTTATACAACATTCTGGCAGGATGACACTAGTAGTGGTATTCTCCCATTCCACTGTGTCGACAATACATAAAGATAATAGTAACATATGATACTGTATGCGATGTATGCCTCGGTGGGAGACGGCCGACTTGTTGAAAAAAAAAAAAAAAAAAAATCACTACCATGTATACATTATATTTTTTTTTTTTTATTATCACACTGGCCGATTCCCACCAAGGCAGGGTGGCCCGAAAAAGAAAAACTTTCACCATCATTCACTCCATCACTGTCTTGCCAGAAGGGTGCTTTACACTACAGTTTTTAAACTGCAACATTAACACCCCTCCTTCAGAGTGCAGGCACTGTACTTCCCATCTCCAGGACTCAAGTCCGGCCTGCCGGTTTCCCTGAACCCCTTCATAAATGTTACTTTGCTCACACTCCAACAGCACGTCAAGTATTAAAAACCATTTGTCTCCATTCACTCCTATCAAACACGCTTACGCATGCCTGCTGGAAGTCCAAGCCCCTCGCACACAAAACCTCCTTTACCCCCTCCCTCCAACCCTCCAAAGTCGGTGCCGGATCAGCCGGGCTGTGGCTCGTACGTCGGACTGAGTGCGGCCAGCAGTAACAGCCTAGTTGATCAGGCCCTGATCCATCGGGAGGCCTGGTCGTGGACCGGGCCGCGGGGGCATTGATCCCCGGAATAACCTCCAGGTAACCTCCAGGTAACCTTTCCTAGGCCGACCCCTACCCCGCCTTCCTTCCACTACAGACTGATACACTCATGAAGTTATTCTGTTTCGCTCCATTCTCTCCACATGTCCGAACCACTTCAACAACCCTTCCTCAGCCCTCTGGACAACAGTTTTGGTAATCCCGCACCTCCTCCTAACTTCCAAACTACGAATTCTCTGCATTATATTCACACCACACATTGCTCTCAGACATGACATCTCCACTGCCTCCAGCCTTCTCCTCGCTGCAACATTCATCACCCATGCTTCACACCCATATAAGAGCGTTGGTAAAACTATACTCTCATACATTCCCCTCTTTGCCTCCAAGGACAAAGTTCTTTGTCTCCACAGACTCCTAAGTGCACCACTCACCCTTTTCCCCTCATCAATTCTATGATTCACCTCATCTTTCATAGACCCATCCGCTGACACATCCACTCCCAAATATCTGAATACATTCACCTCCTCCATACTCTCTTCCTCCAATCTGATATCCAATCTTTCATCACCTAATCTTTTTGTTATCCTCATAACCTTACTCTTTCCTGTATTCATTTTCAATTTTCTTCTTTTGCACACCCTACCAAATTCATCCACCAATCTCTGCAACTTCTCTTCAGAATCTCCCAAGAGCACAGTGTCATCAGCAAAGAGCAACTGTGACAACTTCCACTTTATGTGTGATTCTTTATCTTTTAACTCCACGCCTCTTGCCAAGACCCTCGCATTTACTTCTCTTACAACCCCATCTATAAATATATTAAACAACCACGGTGACATCACACATCCTTGTCTAAGGCCTACTTTTACTGGGAAATAATTTCCCTCTTTCCTACATACTCTAACTTGAGCCTCACTATCCTCGTAAAAACTCTTCACTGCTTTCAGTAACCTACCTCCTACACCATACACCTGCAACATCTGCCACATTGCCCCCCTATCCACCCTGTCATACGCCTTTTCCAAATCCATAAATGCCACAAAGACCTCTTTAGCCTTATCTAAATACTGTTCACTTATATGTTTCACTGTAAACACCTGGTCCACACACCCCCTACCTTTCCTAAAGCCTCCTTGTTCATCTGCTATCCTATTCTCCGTCTTACTCTTAATTCTTTCATTAATAACTCTACCATACACTTTTCCAGGTATACTCAACAGACTTATCCCCCTATAATTTTTGCACTCTCTTTTATCCCCTTTGCCTTTATACAAAGGAACTATGCATGCTCTCTGCCAATCCCTAGGTACCTTACCCTCTTCCATACATTTATTAAATAATTGCAACAACCACTCCAAAACTATATCCCCACCTGCTTTTAACATTTCTATAACATTTATACATTATATACAGTACATAAATAATTAAAATACAACAATAGAAGTAAATTATGGTAAAAAGAATGAAATAATGATTGTACATTACATTACAGTATTATGTAGGTAGTTTATATAGGAAAGTTTTGACATTATGCCCTACCCAATATGTCGGCAATTTTCAAAGGTTCAACTTACGTCCATTTCGACTTACGACCGGTTGGTCGGAACCAAGCTTGGTCGTAAGTCGGATGGTAGGTGTATATTGATTTCTCTCCATGGGAAAGTGGAACAGAATTCTTCCTCCGTAAGCCATGCATCTCGTGAGAGATCACTAAAGTGCCGGGAGCAAGAGGCTAGTAACCCCTTCTCCTGTATATATTACTAAAGTGAGAATCCGAAACTTGTTTTTCTTTTTGGGCAACCCTGCCTCGGTGGGATGCAGCTGGTTTGCTGAAAGAAGAAGCAGATATTGATTTCTATGAATAATCAGAATTATCTACATTATAATTATTTTACACGTCTCCCACCAAGGTAGGGTGACCTAAAAAACAGGAAACATATTTGCCATCATTCATTCAATAGCTATTTTGCCAGAAGTGTGCAGACATCACAAATCAAGTGATTCTCCTAATTGCAGCACTGAGGTTAGGCCTCATCTCCAAGAAAAAAGCGAAGTAATAATCTGCAACATTCACATGTATCATTAGAAAATTCAAACAAAGTTCCTGTTCAACTAGATTTATTGATTCCTTATGAGATAATAACCCTTTCAGGATCGGTGCCGTACTTGTACGGCTTGAGAACCAGGGTTAGTGCTGTACTTGTATGCGTAAATTCTAGCGCCTTCAAATCGAGCGGAAGAAAGCTGGTAGGCCTACATATGAAAGAATGGGTCTGCATGGCCCGTGTGCGCATTATAAAAAAATCCTGCAGCATGCAGTGCATAATGAGAAAAAAAACTCCGACCATATTTTTTATTTAAAACAGTGACTTTGCAGTGTATTTTTGTATGGTATTTATGGTTGTATTTTCATTTTCTTGGTCTCATTCGATAGAATGGAAGATATATTACAGAAATAGAGATGATTTTGATTGGTTTCACGATGAAAAGTACCTTGAAATTGAGCTCAGAGTAGTGAAAATGTTCGATTTTTGCTGATGTTCAAGAGTAAACAAATTCATGCCACACATCCAATACACGTCAACTGGTGAGTCTAATATTCTTTCACAAGTGCGCTGACATTATACCATTTTTACAATAATGCAGTAGTCTGCATAACAGTAAATCTTCTATTTTTTGTGAGAATAAAAATTCAAAATGGAAAGCAAGAGTAATACAAGAGGGGCCTGGAGACATGACTAATGAACAGAGAAAATGTTATTTTGGTGCCAGGAATGTGTATGTCTTATTTATTCTGGACCCTATTTTGAAATTGGCATCTTTTGAAATTTGTGTGAAATTGGCCAAATTGCCAAATTTTGACCACTTTATTGCGTAGTTGAAATCAGTAAATGGGCTGTTTCTTGTACTCATTTGATGGAACAAATAGAGTTCTAGCAAAATAGCTATGATTTTAGTTGACTGGAACATTGGAATTGGCTGAAAATATGGCTCAAATTGGGCAAAATCGCCGATGCGTAAATATCGTTAAGACGGTTAACTTCGCGAGAGCATAAGTCAATAAGTTTTCCATCAGATTTCATACTTTTGGTTTCATTATCACTGGGAAAAGATTATCTATTGTTTCATAAGAAAAATAATAATTTTTTTTTTTAATTTTTCGACCCTGAGAGCGAGCTCAGGATCGGGGGTCTTGACCCTGAAAGGGTTAAAAACTCGGATAACTCTCTCCCAAATTTTAGGGTAAAAAAAATCATGAAAAACAAACAAACAAACAAACAAATACTACTCTCCAAATAATGTTAATGACTATGTCCATCAATCTGCTGGTGCAGCTGGTAGCGCAAAGTGATGGCTCTCATATAGAAATTGGTGCATGCATTAACAGTTTAGCTTCTGTCCTTCAAGCTGAACCGTTTGCTATACTCCTTTCAGTGAAATGTGCTTATTTATCTAAAGTTAACACCTTAACTGTAAGAAATTCTTTATCTATAAATGCTCTTAACCACTAGACAGATATGGTAGAATTGTAGACAGGGGAGTGAATGCATCTTTTGTAGGTTTCAAATGCACAATCAAACCATTGAATTGGCAAAGGTGTATTCCTTCATGGAAAGAGTATGTTACAACTTTTGTGCCATCAACTCATAATTTGAGAACAATATGAAGTGAACTTTAACTGAATTTCATTGATTTGAGGTGGAGGGAGAATGACACTGGTTAGTTCATCTGCCATTATTTAATCATGCACAAAAAGGCACATATCTATGGGACATCCACAAAATCAGGAGATTCTTACTGTCTGGCTTTGGCTGGGCTACAAGTAACTCAGAGTTCACATCATCAGCTGAACTCCAACCCCCCCCCCCCCTTCCAAGGAACTAGTGTCACATCTTGAATTGTTATGTATTTAAATGTGAAAGAATTCATGAATTCAGAAACAATTTACTAAAATGTTCAACTAATGCCTAGTTACCCACAATGAAATATTAACAGAAATCCTGTAAAATTACCCAGACATTGCCTGTTGTAAAGACTGTATATAACATCCACTTTAACTTGCTGGAATTCTACCATAATGTAAGCAACACATAAGCCAAATAACTATGTAAACAACTCATTACTCTTGTTAACAATTCATAAATTTGTAAATGCTGTAGCAGTAAGCCCTTGATATGACAGATTAGTAGGGGGGGATTGTTCAGAGGATAATTTCACTTGTAAGGTCTGTGCACTTCTGGCAAGATAACTATTAAATGAATTATGGTGAATGTTTTTCATTTTTTGAGTCATCCTACTTTAGTGGGAGGAAGCAAGTGTGCTAAAAAGAGAAAGAGGATAATTTTGAAGAAGCTATGAGAGTTGCCAGGAAAGTCATATAAGAAAAAGCATCAGGTGGTAATCAGATGATAGGAGAATGTTTGAATTTGTCAATTGATATGATGTGACACACTTGCAGACAGCATTATTTGTGATCTGTTTACCAATAATAACCATTTTATATGGTGTTTACTTTTCATTAGGTGAGCGTGCTGGAGAGTGTGGAAAATCCATCAAAGCTCATTGTAGTTGGCATTACCCACCTGTACTTTCACCCAGATGCTGATCATATTCGTCTGCTGCAGGCAGGGATCAGTCTTCAGTTGTTACAACAAGTCATGTCTCTCTATGAAACTAAGGTATGCCACTTTATGGAATTGCTTAGTTCTTATTGTAAGAACGTTTGATTGTAATACATATCTTGATCACCCAGGTTGTGATGGCTTTGTAGACTTGTAGGCAGTGGGTAGCAATAGTATGACTGATCAAAAGATCACTAGTTAATTAAGCCATGGCTTCAAGCTGGGCTGTAAGAGTAGAAAAACCTTAAAACTGAACACAATTACTTGTAAACTGCAGTTTAAGTAATACAGTACACTGGTACCTCGGGATACAAATTTATTTCGTTCCGGAAGGCTGTTCAAGTGCCGATACCGAATGAATTTGTTGCCATAAGGAATAATGTAAATTAGATTAATCCATTTCAGACCCCCAAAGATGCACTTACAAAATCACTTACAAAATCACTTACATAAATACACTTACATAACTGTTCAAGTTTTGAGTTGTTCATATCCCAAGGTACTACTGTGTATATTAGTAGAGCCAAATACTGGTGTATCTTTAATCCACATTTTGCATTGTTTCATGTGCCTTTAAAGTTCAGTATTATTTGATTTAGAGAAAAGCTCTAATATGGAAGAAAATGTAAAATAGCCCCAGTGAAAAGCAGTAACAGATCATTGTATCAACATGTGTGGGCCCAGACTTTAACATCTTAACAGAAAATAAAGAACACTGTGGAAACAAGTGTAGAAGTCTTCGAGAGAAAACTCAAAAAGTATCTCCTCTAATTGCTGGATCAACCAGGATGTGATGGATGTATAGGCCAGCAAGCCTCCAGCAGTAACAGCTTGATTGATCAAGCAAGCACCAGACAAGCCTGGCCTAGGGCCAACTTGTGAGAGTGAGAAAATTCAATAAATTTGTCAATGGTATATCAAAGGTATACCATAGGAGTCATAAATCACATGGGGAATGAGATGTAATTAAGTTTGATCCAAGAAAGAGGAGGGTAGCTCCAACCTCTTCAATCAAGAATAAGTAATTTTACTCCCAGTTTTTGGAACATCTTTCTTCATTTCTCACTTTTTACTTAGTAATAGCAGCCTCTTTATGTGCGTATGTGGTAGTAATAAAATCAAAACAATGAAATTTTTTTTCAGCACTTTACCAAGATATGAGAGTGTGAAGTTGAAGGTCATTGTTGCATGCTGTGTATTAAAACATTTTTCATTCTTTTCACTTTTTCTTTTTGTCATTTTCCATATTTTTTCACTTCCACATAAGAACTGTGGATTACATCACAAGCCACTTTCTGAAACTGTCATTCTATGTCGCAAAATTTTTGGAAAAAAAAAAACTTATCTTTTCTCATGAAATGATAGAGAATATTTTTCCAATGGTAATGACACCAAAAGTACGAAATTTGGTCGAAAACTCACGGAATTATGCTCCCGCAAAGTTAGCGGTCTAGGCGACATATACGCATCAGCGATTTCGCCGACTTTGAGCCCTGTTTTTGGCCAATTCCGTTGTTCCAGTTGACCAAACCCATATTTATTTCTTTAGAACTCCATTCTTTCTATCAATTGAGTACAAGAAACTGCCCATTTACCAATTTGAACTACCCAGTAAAGTGGTCAGAAATTGGCAATTTGGCCAATTTCACGCAAATTAAAAAAGATGCCAATTTCAAAATAGGGTCCAGAATAAACAATGTAGACATTCTTGGCACTAAAATAACATATCCTCTGTTCATTAGTCATGTCTCTAGGACCCTCTTATATTACTTTTGCTTTCTATTTTGATTTTTTATTCATACAAAAAATACAAAATTTACTGTTATGCAGACTAATGCATTATTGTAGAAATGCTATAAATAATATCAGTGCACTAGTGAAAGAATAGTATTAGACTCCCCAGTTGATGTGTATTGGACGTGTGGTGTGATTTGCTTACTCCTGAACATTGGTAAAAATCGAATATTTCTGCTACTATGAGCTCAATTTCAAGGTCATTTTCATCATGAAAGTAATGAAAATCATCTCTATTTCTGTAATATGTTTTCCATTTTATCACATGAGACCATGAAAACGAGAATACAACGATAAATACTACACGAAAATACACCTCAAAGTCGGCGTTTTAATCCAAAAAAGGTCAGTTTTTTTTCTCATTATGCACTGCGTGCTGCAGGATTTTTTGTGTGGTGCACACTGACCACACAGACCCATTCTCTCACATGTGGGCCTACCAGCTTTCTCCCGCTTGATTTGAAGCCACTAGAATTTACGCGTATTAATACGTCCGAAACAGTGGCGTGTAAGATGTATATATATGACCAAAACAGTCAAAGGGTTAATGCCCAGTGTCCTGCCTCAACCTGCCTCACATGGGCCAGTAGGCCTGCTGCAGTGTTCCTTCTTTCTTATGTTCTTATGTCTTTTTGTTGTGCTAAAAGTGCCAACAGTATACAGTGGACCCCCGGTTAACGATATTTTTTCATTCCAGAAGTATGTTCAGGTGCCAGTACTGACCGAATTTGTTCCCATAAGGAATATTGTGAAGTAGATTAGTCCATTTCAGACCCCCAAACATACACGTACAAACGCACTTACATAAATACACTTACATAATTGGTCGCATTGGGAGGTGATCGTTAAGCGGGGGTCCACTGTACATGTATTTGTTTATAAACACTGTTTTATACAAACATATACACACACTCATCCATTTGCACATGTATATAGACACTGGTCATTTCCTTAGAACTGTTGCAGTCTGTAGAAGTCGCTGAAGCATAGCTCTACACACAGCAGGGTTTTGCATTCCCTACACACATAATGCATATCTCTGCACTTATCGGTTGCCTTGATATGTAATTGTAACTGTTCCAGACACACTCCACCAACCCGGTCTGCACATTACATTTGTTCACCAAATGCATATTGCTTGTGCAGTAAATTACAGCAGCTAATTTCACAGTGGGTTCATTTGTTTCTTTTTCCTTTCCTGTTTCTTTCAGGTTGTTCTAGTGAGAGAAATGTCAACAATGTTAAATCGTGTGTTATGCCACCAAAATTCCATAAGGTCTATAACATGGAACACCTTGAACTTGGGCACATGTTTTCATGCTGCACACAGATGTGTGTGATATAGATCACACACATCTGTCATTTTTTTAACACATCGGCCATTTCCTATTAAGGCAAGGTGACCTGAAAGAGAAGAAACACTTTCATCATCACTCACTCCATCACTGTCCTGTCAGAGGCACGCTGATACTACAGTTCAACAATGCAACATATCTCTACCCCTCCTTCAGAGTGCTGGCACTGTACTTCTCACCTCCATTGCTCAAGTCCAGCTAACCAATCTCCCTGAATTCCCTCATAAATGTTACCTTGCTCACACTCTCTCATAAATGTTACCTTGCTCACACTCCAGCAGCATGTTGTCATAAAAACCACTTAACTTCTCTCACTCCTATCCAACATGCTCACACACGCTTGCTGGGTGTCTAAGCCTCTTGGACACATAATCTCCATTATTCCATCTCTCCAACCTTTTTTTAGGATGACTTCTACCCTGTCTTCCCTCCACTACAGATTTATATGCTTTCTAAGTCATCCTATTTTGTTCCTCTCTAAATGTCTGAACCACCTCAACAACCTCTCCTTAGCCCTCTGAATAATACTTTTACTAACCCTGCACCTCCTAACCTCTAAGCTGTGGATTCGCTGCATAATATTCACAGCACACATTGCCCTCAGGCATGACATTTCCATTGCCTCTAGCTGCCTCCTTGCTGCAACATTCACAACTCATTCTTCACACCCTTATAAGAGCATTGGCTCCACTTTGCTCTTGTACATTTCCCTTCTTGCCTCCATGGATAATGTGTAGACAGCCTGTACTGTCTGCACAGACAGCCCATGCTGTCTGCCAGCTTAGTTCATATTTCGCACCACTCAGGTGCTGCCATCTATAGGCCTTGCCACTTCAGTATGCCCAGACTTGCCTCGCTCTCACTCACACAGCGGCCTGGCATCAACACACAAGGCCTCCCAGCTCTCTCTCGTGGGCATGGCCCTGCCCGGGCCATGGGCACAACACACAAGCCTGTGTACCCACAACGACTTAACAATAAACAAAGAAGCCTCTGAAGACGTATATCATTCACACCCCGCTACCAGACTACCAAAACAACCCCGTTATAAATGTTCTTTGTCTTCACCCGGTGGCCTGGTGGCTAAAGCTCCCGCTTCACACACGGAGGGCCCGGGTTCGATTCCCGGCGGGTGGAAACGTTTCGACACGTTTCCTTACACCTGTTGTCCTGTTCACCTAGCAGCAAATAGGTACCTGGGTGTTAGTCGACTGGTGTGGGTCGCATCCTGGGGGACAAGATTAAGGACCCCAATGGAAATAAGTTAGACAGTCCTCGATGACGCACTGGCTTTCTTGGGTTATCCTGGGTGGCTAACCCTCCAGGGTTAAAAATCCGAACGAAATCTTATCTTATCTTCACAGATTCCTCACTGTACCATTCATCGGTTCTGTGGTTCACATTGGTTTTCACAGAACCATATGCTGACAAGTCCACTCCCAAATATCTGAACACATTCACTTACTCCATACTCCCTCCCTCCAGTCTAATATTTTCATTACCTAATTTTTTTGTTAATCTCATTGCCTGGCTCTTTCCTATGTTTACTTAATTTCCTTCTATTACATATCCTCTCAAATTCGTCAACCATCTTTTGCAACTTCTCTTCAGAATCTCCCAAAAGCACAGTTTCATTAGCAAAAAGTAACTGACACTCCCACTTTGTGTTAGAGTGTAAATGACAAGGAACATTTCATTTAATTAGGTTTATAAACATGCTTGACAGTAGGCAATAAATTTCAAGAACAATTGTATCAGTATTTTAAGAAACATAAAGAATGATGTTTAAGTGCACAGTGAGAGCAGTATGTTTAAGTCTTAAAATTAATGAAGAAAATAGAGATATTAGACAAGAGATAGCCTATGACCTTGATGAAGCATCTGTTCAGTTAAAAAGAATGAGGTAAATATACGAGTTTGTGTGATGACTGGCTTACTGACTTACTTGACTGACTTACTGACTGACTGATTTACTGACGTACTGACTGACTGACTTGACTGACTGACTTTACTGACTTGACTGACTGACTTTACTGACTTACTGGACTTAACTGACTTACTTGACTGACTGACTGACTGACTTGACTGATTTACTGACTGGACTGATTTACTGACTGACTGACTTGACTGATTTACTGACTGACTGATTTAACAGTTAGACTTTTTCACTGAAGAGGACCCTGACAAATCTAGAAACTGAATATGACTGGTATATAATACTGACAAGTTGATAAGACACATATGCAAGAGTTAGGTATCCTTATTCTGAAATGTGTCTTGAGCAGCTGATGCTTTACCATCAGCTCAAGCTGCTGCCTTGTTGTGGGTCAGCAGGGAAGACCTACCACCATACCCGGCCACTCCCAACACTCCTGCCACCACCATCCCAGCCTTTGTGAATACAGCTTCAGTTCAATTGTCTTAGGAGCTAGCTGTGTTTGTGAATTGTGTTTTAATCTTTTAATTGCCATATCTTGTATCTGCCAAGCAATCATGATACCCAGTAGGCATACAAGTGTTACAAAAAGTGGCAAGAAAAGGTATAAGCGTTTAAGTCTTAGAGTTACGAAGAAAATTGGGTATTAGACAAGAGATAGCCCATGGCCTTAATGAAGCATCACTTTGTACAATTAAAAAGAATGAGGTAAATATACGAGTTTGTGTGATGAATAAACGACTTACTTGACTGACTTACTGACTGACTTTACTGACTTACTTGACTGACTTACTGACTTACTTTACTGACTGATTTATGACTGACTGACTTGATTGATTTACTGACTTTACTTACTGACTTGACTGATTTACTGACTTTACTTACTTACTGACTTGACTGACTGACTTAAAGTTAGACTTTTTCACTGAAGAGGACCCTGATAAATCTAGAAGCAGTGCTCTGAAACGGTGTCTAGAGCAGTTGATGCCTTACCGTCAATTGTATAATGTCCTGCGGGGTAAAATAGAACAGAAATCCATTACAGAATTTATGCACACTCTACCATCTATACTTCAGTACCAGAACTTCTGTCATCCACCTCAGCCCAGTTGGGCCACAGCATAACTATCCACTCTCTTCACAATCATTGACAAACACCAGCACCCACAGTTTAAGGTAAGAATTTCTATTATTTCTGTTGCATTTGTAATCTTAAGCAGTAGAAACAACATAATACATCACGACAATGAACTACAATTGCATATTCACTTTTATTTTTGTAAGATCTGGAGGTCTAAAAAAAGTTGTTTGTTTTTTGGGGGGCTCCCAGGAATGTAACCCTATTTATTTCATAAGTTCTTCAGTTTATCTAACACGGATTTGCCTAACACAGCATTTTCAGGAACGTTATTGCTGTATAATATAACTTTCTACGGTACACACGAGAGTGCATTAAGTCCAGTCAAAAAAATGAACATAGTCCATTGCTTACTTGATTGTCCATCATTGTTACATTCGTGGCACAATAATCTCATCTTTCCACCACAGTTGCCATTACCCCTTTCCTATTAATCTGTTAAATTGAGGGTTTACTAGTACATATATTTGCTGTATGTGTATGTTATTAAATCATAACTTCATTATTTTTCATTGTAGCATCCTGAAAAAGAAGTATCATTAATCTTCTGTGGGGATTTCAACAGCACACCTGAGTGTGGTGTGTACCGACTCATGACCACTCAGCTTATTGATTTTGACGATATGGATTGGAACATCAGTAAGTACCACATGTTATGAGTAAAATTTAATTGTCTTAAGTTTACTGTTCAGGCCTGAGAGATAATGTTTATAAATAATTTCACTCATTGGGGAATTGTTAAGCATTCTAAAATCTTTTTTGAAGTTCACTGCTTTCGACAGGATGAGATGAAATACCTTATCACAAGCCTGGTGCTCTGAGGCATGAGAAAACACCTAGCTTCACACTTCGAGTAGCTTATTAATTTGTTGCCTTGGGTAATTTTTTTTGTCTTCCATTGACATGTTAGCCAGAACAGGTGATAGGTATCTTCCATAAATTAACAGAGATAAACATGGAAGAGAGAACTATTTCATCTTAACCCGTAAACTGTCCAAACGTAGATCTGCCTTTTTACTGCCAGCGCTCCGAATATTTTGGGGGAAAAAAAAATCTTTAAAAAAAAGAAAAAAAAAATATCTTGTTTTTTTTTTTTTTTTAAATTAAAGAGGGCAATTTTCCATGTGTAATAAGACAAAAAAAAAATTTAGGTTCAGTACTTACCGAGATATAAGGCCACAAAGTTGGCTGTGGACGCTCACCTGATGGAAACTTGAAGTCCTGCCCCTTGCAGAAATATTGCTGATATACCTTTTTTTCTCTCTTTTTTTTTAATTTATGTAATTTTTATGTTCTGATAATTACAATTTGTAGTAGTTCTTGTGATTTCATAGCCAATGTTTCTTCTGACACTAATATTAGATACTAAAATAGTACTCAAATAGTCATAAACATACTGACAAGTGAACATTTTTACCTGCCATGGTCACATACTATTGTCTAGAAATATATACAAAGTATTTATAGGTCCCAGCAATGTTTTAGACTTTTTTTTTTTTTTTAACAAGTTGGCCGTCTCCCACCGAGGCAGGGTGACCCAAAAAGAAAGAAAATCCCCAAAAAGAAAATACTTTAATCATCATTCAACACTTTCACCTCACTCACACATAATCACTGTTTTTGTAGAGGTGCTCAGAATACAACAGTTTAGAAGTATATACATATAAAGATACACAATATATCCCCATAAACTGCCAGTATCCCAAACCCCTCCTTTAAAGTGCAGGCATTGTACTTCCCATTTCCAGGATTCAAGTCCGGCTTTATAAAATAACCAGTTTCCCTGAATCCCTTCACTAAATATTACCCTGCTCACACTCCAACAGCTCGTCAGGTCCCAAATACCATTCATTTCCATTCACTCCAGTCTAACACGCTCATGCACGCTTGCTGAAAATCCAAGCCCCTCGCCCACAAAACCTCCTTTACCCCCTCCCTCCAACCCTTTCGAGAACGACCCCTACCCCACCTTCCTTTCCCTACAGATTTATACGCTCTCCATGTCATTCTACTTTGATTCATTCTCTCTAAATGGCCAAACCATCTCAACAACCCCTCTTCAGCCCTCTGACTAATACTTTTATTAACTCCACACCTTCTCCTAATTTCCACACTCCGAATTTTCTGCATAATATTTACACCACACATTGCCCTTAGACAGGACTTCTCCACTGCCTTCAACCACCACCTCGCTGCAGCATTTACAACCCAAGCTTCACACCCATATAAGAGTGTTGGTACCACTATACTTTCATACATTCCCTTCTTTGCCTCCAAAACGTTCTTTGTCTCCACATATACCTCAACGCACCACTCACCTTTTTTTTTCCTCATCAATTCTATGATTAACCTCATCCTTCATAAATCCATCCGCTGATACGTCAACTCCCAAATATCTGAAAACATTCACTTCTTCCTTACTCCTCTTCCCCAATTTGATATCCAATTTTTCTCTATCTAAATCATTTGATACCCTCATCATCTTACTCTATTCTATGTTCACTTTCAACTTTCTACTTTTACACACACTCCCAAATTCGTCCACTAACCTCTGCAATTATATATGAAACTCCTTGAAGCATGGTGTAAGACAAGTGTCACTCCACTGCTGACAGTGGAGCAGTTGAGTGACATTTGATGATCATGAACTGCCTTGGCTTTATTTGTTTTCACTGTTACACATAAACATGTCTGTCTATCTGTTTGTCTATCTGTCTGTCTGTCTAGCTCTGCCTCTGTCTCTGCTTATCTGCCTGTACTCACCTATTTGTACTCACCTATTTGTGGTTGCAGGGGTCGAGTCCTAGCTCCTGGCCCCGCCTCTTCACCGGTTGCTACTAGGCCCTCTCTCTCCCCGCTCCATGAGCTTTATCAAACCTCGTCTTAAAACTGTGTATGGTTCCTGCCTCCACTACGTCATTTTCTAGGCTATTCCACTGCCTTACAACTCTATGACTGAAGAAATACTTCCTACTATCTCTCTGACTCATTTGTGTCTTCAACTTCCAATTGTGGCCTCTTGTTTCTGTGTCCCCTCCCTGGAACATCCTGTCCTTGTCCACCTTGTCTATTCCATGCAGTATTTTATATGTCGTTATCATGTCTCCCCTGACCCTCCTGTCCTCCAGTGTCGTCAGGCCGATTTCCCTTAATCTTTCTTCATAGGACATTCCCCTTAGCTCTGGAACTAACCTTGTTGCAAACCTTTGTACTTTCTCTAGTTTCTTGACGTGCTTTATCAAGTGCGGGTTCCAAACAGGTGCTGCATACTCCAGTATGGGCCTGACATACACGGTGTACAGTGTCTTGAATGATTCCTTACTAAGGTATCGGAATGCTGTTCTCAGGTTTGCCAGGCGCCCATATGCTGCAGCAGTTATCTGATTGATGTGTGCTTCCGGAGACATGCTCGGTGTTATACTCACCCCAAGATCTTTCACCTTGAGTGAGGTTTGCAGTCTTTGGCCACCTAGCCTATACTCTGTCTGTGGTCTTCTGTGCCCTTCCCCTATCTTCATGACTTTGCATTTAGCAGGATCAAATTCGAGAAGCCATTTGCTGGACCAGGTGTCCAGTCTGTCCAGGTCTCTTTGAAGTCCTGCCTGGTCCTCATCAGATTTAATTCTCCTCATTAACTTCACATCATCTGCAAACAGGGACACTTCTGAGTCTAACCCTTCCGTCATGTCGTTCACATATACCAAAAATAGCACTGGTCCTAGGACCAACCCCTGTGGGACCCCGCTCGTCACAGGTGCCCACTGTGATACATCATTACGTACCATGACTCGTTGTTGCCTCCCTGTCAGGTATTCTCTGATCCATTGCAGTGCCCTTCCTGTTATATGCGCCTGATGCTCTAGCTTCTGCACTAATCTCTTGTGAGGAACTGTGTCAAAGGCCTTCTTGCAGTCCAAGAAGATGCAATCAACCCACCCCTCTCTCTCTTGTCTTACTTCTGTTATTTTATCATAAAACTCCAGAAGGTTTGTGACACAGGATTTGCCTTCCGTGAATCCGTGCTGGTTGGCATTTATACTCCTGTTCCGTTCCAGGTGCTCCACCACTCTCCTCCTGATAATCTTCTCCATAATTTTGCATACTATACACATCAATGACACAGGTCTATAGTTTAGTGCCTCTTTTCTGTCTCCTTTTTTGAAAATGGGAACTACATTTGCCGTCTTCCATACCTCAGGTAGTTGCCCAGTTTCCTGTATGTCTGTCTTTCTGTCTGCTTGTCTCTCTTTCTGTCTCAGAGAGCTACTTATGAACCAACAGTCATCACATTTGATTCCTGAACAAGTGAAAATGCATATTACTTGCTAGTCATGCTTATTATGCCTTATATCTACAAGCACAGTATAGCACTTTGTCTGGATTTTTTGGGGGTTATCCTAGGTAATTTACACTATGTATAATAATTGTATTTATATGTACCTATGAGACAGAGACAGAGATAGACAGACATAGACAGAGATAGATACAGACAGACAGACATAGAGACAGCCAATGTCAGTCAGCCAGCGACCCACCCACCCACCCAGGTGCCGGCCAGCTACCCAGCCAGCCACCCAGCCAGCCACCCAGCCAGCCACCCAGCCAGCTGCCCAGCCAACCAGCCTGCCAGACACATATTACACTTGTTCCAGAATTGTTTCTCTTTAATTAGGGCATAGGTTATAGGACATTCTGGCAGGATGACACTACCAGTGGTATCAAAATTGAAAGGATGTTGCAGAAATGTTGCACATGGGTTATTATCAAGGTTTTTGATATTTCCCTGACCACTTGTGGCCACATCCATCTCAGAGCCACTAAACTCTGGGTCAACATCATTTTCCTCTTAAAAGGGAAGTGTTAATATAACATGTCATCAGTGAATCCCTGGTGTTTGCCAAGCTGTTTGCTCTGGCTGGCGCTCATTTGAACTGGTGCTCCCACAAGGTACTTAGTGGTCCCAGATTTTCTTAATACTGCACACACCGAGTATTAAAATCCATTCTATACTGACCAGGCATATCAGGCCAATTGTGCCAAATTTGGAGGCAGGAAAAATAAAATGTTGATCTACATTTGGAGTGCTAGCAGTAAGAACATAGATATGTTTGGACAGTTAAGGGGTTAAATCGTCCAACTGCTGAAATGTCATTAGTTTCAAGTTTGAATTGTCTAGTATACAAACTCTAAAATTATAAAATCTAACCTAATTCATGCCTTAGCTATAATTTTAAAGCTGTTATGGAATAGTATATGATCTTTAGTCTCAGATTGTAGTCTATTGGTTGATAAGGGAGGTATAGCTAGTTTAGTAAGGGTCCTGATTGACATTCATCTACTTTCATATATTCTAGTTTCTAAGTTTCTAATAATACTACCAATATATTACAGTTAGAACACACAAACTGATAAATAATGTTTGAACATAGAGGTGGCATAACTAGATCTTTATATCTCAAATGACTGCCAGTAATTAAAGAGTTAACAAAGATAAATTTAAAATACAGTGGAACCTCTGCTTATGTGTTTAACCCGTTCTGTGACCTAGCTCATAACCCGATCTGCTCGTCAATTTTCCTCATTTAAATTAATTGAAATCCATTAATCCACTCCAGCAGAATTCCTGCTCTGGATGCAGAATATGACACTAATATCAACTCTACAGCTTATTTATCTCACAGTTCATGTAATTTTTTTTTTTTTTTTTTCAACAAGTCGACCGTCTCCCACCGAGGCAGGGTGACCCAAAAAAGAAAGAAAATCCCCTAAAAGAAAATACTTTCATCATCATTCAACACTTTCACCACACTCGCACATTATCACTGTTTTTGCAGAGGTGCTCAGAATACAAGAGTTTAGAAGCATACACATATAAAGATACACAACATATCCCTCCAAACTGCCAATATCCCAAACCCCTCCTTTAAAGTGCAGGCATTGTACTTCCCATTTCCAGGACTCAAGTCCAACTATATGAAAATAACCGGTTTCCCAGAATCCCTTCACTAAATATTACCCTGCTCACACTCCAACAGATCGTCAGGTCCCAAGTACCATTCGTCTCCATTCACTCCTATCTAACACGCTTATGCATGCTTGCTGGAAGTCCAAGCCCCTTGCCCACAAAACCTCCTTTACCCCCTCACTCCAACCCTTTCGAGGACGACCCCTACCCCGCCTTCCTTCCCCTATAGATTTATATGCTTTCCATGTGATTCTACTTTGATCCATTCTCTCTAAATGACCAAACCACCTCAACAACCCCTCTTCTGCCCTCTGATTAATACTTTTATTAACTACACACCTTTTCCTAATTTCCACACTCCGAATTTTCTGCATAATATTTACACCACACATTGCCCTTAAACAGGACATCTCCACTGCCTCCAACCGTCTCCTCGCTGCTGCATTTACCACTCAAGCTTCATACCCATATAAGAGTGTTGGTACTACTATACTTTCATACATTCCCTTCTTTGCCTCCATAGATAACGTTTTTTGACTCCACATATACCTCAACGCACCACTCACCTTTTTTCCCTCATCAATTCTATGACATAATAAACAATATAATTAACACAGAAACCTGTTATATACACTAGAATGAATAAAATATGTCATTATGTGACAAGCATTTACCACGGAGAAGAGATGCTGACAAAGGTTGACAGTGGAAAAGATAGGCAGAGCAGCATATGCTGTCAGTGGCCCTATAAACCCCAATAACAACAACAACATTGGAGGAGTTCATTTCGTTTCATTCTTTTTCTATCACTTAATCGCTTAACATGCTACACTTTATCACTGAACTTAACTGCTACAATTTTTTTTTTCACTTCACTTTTCACTGAGTTTTGGCATTTTCTCCACGCTTTTTACTGGTGATGGTGAGCATTGTTGTGGTATTCACTGTGCCATCTAGTGGCGGCATTCATTGTTTTGTTGTGCTCTGAAGCTCACTTGTTATTATAGTATTATTATTATGATTATTATTATTACAGTATTATTATATTATTATTATACATATTATTATTATTATATTATAATGGGGAAGCGCTAAACCCGTAGGATTATACAACGCCTGTGGAGGGGAGGGGAGGGAAGGTATTCAGGCTTAATTTAGGGAACTGGAGCACATACAGTTCCCTAGATGAAGAGCCCCTCACCAGCATCAAGGAACCTCCCTTGAGGGGGAAGTTTGCAACCTGAGTTTTGGCTTGTATCCAGGAGCAAAAAATCAACCGAGCGACGGCTCGTTTCCTGAAAAACTCGCATGGTGGGGCACTTGTAAGCAGAGGTTCCACTGTAGTTTGAAAATAGTTTTAAATATTGTTTTCTAATAATATTGCTCAAGTGCCCATAGGAAGGAAGTTTAATATAACAAACAACACCAAGACTGTTCATAATACTATATGATGATAGCTTTAAAATTATAACCACAGCATGAAATAGGTTAGATATAAGAATTTTAGAGAGTGTGTATTAGACATTTTAAACTTAAACTTAGTGACAGTATATCAGCAGTTGGATTATTTATGTTAAAATAGTTCTCTCTTTCTTGCCAAGGATTTTTTATTATTTTTTTAACCATGTTTTGTGCAGGGTATGAATGTAATCACTACCTGCCAACCTCAGAATGTATTTTAGTCTTTATATTGTTTTAAATTAAGTTAATTTAACAGACCTCAATTGAACAAAATCTGGAAATACAGAATAAATCCACTGAGTTAAGTGATTCATAATCAGCCAACAAAGTGGGTTGGTTAAAGAATTGACTATTTTAGTTATGATCAAAGCAAAATAACCTCTTCCCTATATACCACAGTCACCATTACCAGTCACCTTCTACTTGTCCCCCATTAGCCAGTTAAATTGAGGGTTTGCTGTACTCATAAGGATAATTAAAGAATAACCTATTTCTATTTTCAGAATCGAGTGAGCTGGTGAAAGGTGTCAGTCTGAGCCATAATTTAGAGCTTGACAGTGCATGTGGGTGTCCGCCATACACCAACTATACCACAGGCTTCTATGGCTGTTTAGACTATATTTTTTATCAGACTGACAAGTTTACAATCAAACAAGTTAGTATTCTTAGTGTTTCATCTGTAACACATCTCTCTTCCTTAACCCTTTGACTGTTTACGCCGTATAAATACGTCTTACGCGCCACTCTTTCTGACGTATATTTTTTTTTTCCAACAAACTGGCCGTATCCCACCAAGGCAGGGTGGCCCAAAAAGAAAAACGAAAGATTCTCTTTTTAAATTCAGTAATTTATACAGGAGAAGGGGTTACTAGGCCCTTGCTCCCAGCATTTTAGTCGCCTCTTACAACACACACGGCTTACGGAGGAAGAATTCTGTTCCACTTCCCCATGGAGATAAGAGGAAATAAACAACAACAAGAACTAGAAAGAAAATAGAAGAAAACCCAGAGGGGTGTGTATATATATACTTGTATGTGTAGTGTGACCTAAGTGTAAGAGGAAATAGCAAGAAGTACCTGAAATCTTGCATGTTTATGAAACAGAAAAAAGGACACCAGCAATCCTACCATCATGTAAAACAATTACAGGCTTTAGTTTTACACTCACTTGGCAGGACAGTAGTACCTCCCTGGGCGGTTGCTGTCTATCAACCTACTACCTAGGTTCTGACGTATATATACTCATAAATTCTAGCGGCTTCAAATCAAGCAGGAGAAACCTGGTAGGCCCACATGTGAGAGAATGGGTCTGTGCACCACATAAAAAAATCCTGCAGCACACAGTGCGTAATGAGAAAAAAAACTGACCGTTTTTTTGGATTAAAACACCGACTTTGAGGTGTATTTTCGTATAGTATTTATCGTTGTATTCTCGTTTTCATGGTCTTAGGTGATAAAATGGAAAACATATTACAGAAATAGAGATGATTTTTATTACTTTCACAATGAAAACTACCTTGAAACTGAGCTCAAAGTAGCGGAAATGTTAGATTTTTTGCCAATGTTCAGGAGTAAGCAAATCACACCACATGTCCAATACACGTCAACTGGGGAGTCTAATATCCTTTCACTAGTGCACTGATATTATTTATACCATTTTTAAAATAATGCAGTAGTCTGCATACCAGTAAATTTTGTATTTTTTTGTATGAATAAAAAATCAAAATAGAAAGCAATAGTAATATAAGAGGGGCCTAGAGATGTGACTAATGAACAGAGGATATGTTATTTTAGTGCCAAGAATGTCTACCTTGTTTATTCTGGACCCTATTTTGAAATTGGCATCTTTTTTGATTTGTGTGAAATTGACCAAATTGCCAATTTCTGACCACTTTATTGGGTTGTTCAAATTGGTAAATGGGCAGTTTCTTGTACTCACCTGATAGATAAAATGGAGTTCTAAAGAAATAGCTATGAGTTTGGTCAACTGGAACAACGGAATTGGCTAAAAACAGGGCTTAAAGTCGGCGAAATCGCCGATACATATATGTCGCCGAGACCGCTAACTTCGCGGTAGCGTAATTCCGTGAGTTTTCGACCAAATTTCGAACTTTTGGTGTCATTACCATCGGGAAAAGATTCTCTATCATTTCGTAAGAAAAAATAATTTTTTTTTTTTTTTTTTTTTTCAAAAATTTTGCGACATAGAATGACAGTTTCAGAAAGGGGCCTGCGACAATCAAAGGGTTAAGAAGGATCATAGTACTGCATACAATATCTTAGTATCATGTATATCTTTCTTCAGAAGGATCATAGTACTGCATACAAGATCTCAATATCATGTATCTCTTCATTTAGAAGGATCATAGTACTGCATACAAGATCTCAGTATCTCACATCTCTTCCTTCAGAAGGATCATACTATTGCATGGAAGCTCACAGTTGTTCACACTTCTTTCTTCAGGAGATCTATCTCATATTACATGCATGTTTCACACCCTTATAAGAGCGTTGGCATAACTGTGCTCTCATACATTCCCCTCTTTGCTTCCATGGACAAAGTTCTTTGTCTCCACAGACTCCTAAGTGTACCATTCACCTTTTTCCCCTCATTAATTCTATGATTCACCTCATCTTTCATAGACTCACCTGCTGACACATCTATTCCTAAATATCTGAATATGTTCACCTCCTCCATACTCTCTCCCTCAGATCTGATATCCAATCTTATGAAATTAAATTGCTGAAAATGCTGCCTTAACCCTTTGAGGGTCGACAGGCCCTCTCCGAAACTCATTCTCAGGGTCAGCCAAATTTAAAAAAAAAAAAAAAAAATTTTCTCTTATGAAAAGATAGAGAATCTTTTCCCGATCATAAGGACACCAAAAGTTTGAAATTTGATGGAAAATTTACGGAATTATGCTCTCGCGAAGTTAGCGGTCTCGGGGATATTTACGCATCGGCGATTTTGCCCACTTTGAGCCCCATTTTCGGCCAATTCCACTGTACTAGTCGACAAAAAACATGAATATTTCGCTAGAACTCCATTTTTTTCTATCGAATGGGTGCAAGAAACTACCCATTTATGAAATTCAACTATCCAGTACAGTGGTCAGAATTTAGCAATTTTGCAAATTTCATACAAATTTCAAAAGATGCCAATTTCCGAATAGGGTCCAGAATAAACAAGAAAGACATTCCTGGCACTAAAATGACATTTCCTCTGGTCATTAGTCACGTCTCAAGGTCCCTCTTATATTCTTTTGCTTTCCACTTTGAATTTTTATTCTCACAAAAAATATAAGATTTACTGTTACGCAGACTACTGCATTAGTGTAAAAAATGGTATAAATATTATTGGCGCACTTGTGAAAGAATATTAGACTCACCAGTTGATGTGTATTGGACCATTGGCACGATTTGTTTACTTTTGAAATTTGGTAAAAATCGAACATTTCTGCTACTTTGAGCTCAATTTCAAGGTATCTTTCATTGTAAAACCAGTCAAAATCATCTCAATTTCTGTAATATGTCTTCCATTCTATAAAATGAGACCAGGAAAACTAGAATACAACAATAAATACCATACGAAAATACAGTGCAAAGTCGCTGTTTTATTTAAAAAAAACGGTCAAAGTTTTTTTTTCTCATGCACTGTGCTGCAGGATTTTTTTTAGACTGTGCACACTGACCACATAGACCCATTCTTTCATATGAAGGCCTACCAGCTTCTTCCCACTAGATTTGAGGGCGCTAGAATTTAGGCGTACTAGTACGTCAAAAACCCTTGGTCGTAAGCCGTACTAGTACATCCGAAACCCTCAAAGGGTTAATGGCCTTACCCATGATCTGCAACTTTCAGTCCTCTAATGACAATGAATTATTAGAATTCATGTAAGCTGAAATGAATGAGATAAAGAAGCTATGGAATGAGATATAGGCTTTGGAATGAGATAAAGAGGCTTTGTGAATAATTTTTTTTTTTTTTTTCAACAAGTCGGCCGTTTCCCACCGAGGCAGGGTGACCCAAAAAAAAAGAAAGAAAATCCCCAAAAAGAAAATACTTTCATCATCATTCAACACTTTCACCACACTCACACATTATCACTGTTTTTGCAGAGGTGCACAGAATACAACAGTTTAGAAGCATATACGTATAAAGATACACAACATATCCCTCCAAACTGCCAATATCCCAAACCCCTCCTTTAAAGTGCAGGCATTGTACTTCCCATTTCCAGGACTCAAGTCATGTAGCTGGTAATTCAGGATATAAATGTTGATTCCTTTATTGACTCCTCTTCAAGGGGGGCTCCTTGGTGTGGTGAAGAGGCTCTTGGTCTGAGGAATTAGACCTGTCGGTCTTCTTCCTCAGACCGAACCTAATTACCCCCCAATCTCCCCTCCCCTATCCCATCCTCCCCTTTTTCCTTTCCTCCTCCTCCTCCCCACCCCTCCCTTTTGCCCTTCCTCTTTTTGGCCTTTGGGATTTCTCCCACAGGCGCGCTAGTTCCTAGGTAGGGGAAAGGATACCGGGGTCTATCCCATTCCGTTGAGGTTCTTGGCGGTGGCATAGTTTGCCGTGGAATCTGGATCGCCTGGGGATGTCCCGATCCCTCTCCGGTATCCCGGAGTAGCTTTGGGTGTCTTTCGGGCGACGGGTGTATCTCTGGAAGCCACCTTTCAGATTCCGGGGGTGGTGGCCGAAGGAGGTATGCTTTGTGGCGGATATCCGGCCGCCCTCTCTTTTGTCCACCGAGGTAGCTCGGCAGATGTGAGGTTGCTATCCCGGATTGTTAGTTTACTAGCATGATGGGTAGGGTATGGCACGGGTTCCATGCTGCATCTGCGCTACTTGTGGTGCTGAGGTCCTCTTGGGTGTGGAGGGAGATTTCTGGCCCTTTCATTCCTCCTAGGAACTATCCCTCCCCGGTCCCCCCTTTTTTTTATTCTTTTTTTATTTTTATTTTCTTTTCTTCTTTCTTTTTTTTTCTTAAAAACAAAAAGAAAGAAGTAACCTAACCATGGCAGCCCTAGTCCATGAACCTACTACCCCCGGGCCCCTTCTTGATACCGCACCCCGTTCTGACCCTGCCTCGTCTTTGGACCACTCTTCAGACACTCCACATGCCTCTGTACCTATTGCCGGTGCTGTTTCCTCACCCGCTTCAGGTACTGAGGCCTCGACTGACTCCTTCGATTTATCGGACCTTCGCTCTCCTCTGACTATGCTTCCGGCCTCTCCCTCTACGGTGCGGCAATTTTCAAATCGCCGACCCATTCCACGTCGGACCAACTCTGGTCCCATGCCTAAACGCCAATGACAATTACCTGCTGATGATACTTCTCCACCTTCTTGTTCTTCTCAGAAACGATCGACACGTCCTTCACTACCTTTCCACACTCAGTTTCAGACTGACCAATGGACTAAATTCTTCACTTTACGACCGACTTCCTCTACTGCCTATCTTTCTGACCACAGTATTGGCAAGGCACTCCTACGCCATGTTGGTAAAGATATTTCTTTTCATGCTCTTAAGAGTGGTACACGCATCATTACCGTACAGAATGCTACCCAGGCTCATGAGCTCTCTCGTCTTTCCCATATAATGGCTTGTTTTGTAGGCTGTAGAGCGGTGTGAATGATATACGTCTTCGGAGGCTTCTTTGTTTATTAATAATGTCGTAGGTGGGTTACACAGGCTTGTGTGTTTGTGCCCATGGCCCGGGCAGGACCATGCCCACGAGAGAGAGCTGGGAGTACTTGTGTCTTGATGCCAGGCCGCTGTGTGAGTGAGGGCGAGGCAAGTCTGGGCATACTGAAGTGGCAAGGCCTATAGATGGCAGCACCTTAGTGGCGCGAAATATGAACTAAGCTGGCAGACAGCATGGGCTGTCTGTGCAGACAGTACAGGCTGTCTACATACGCTCGGCCACCTATCGCGCGTCGTCCCGACGCGACAATACTGGTAGTAAAAGAAACTCGGTCTCTCTCTCGTAGGAACAGGGCACAGAACACAAAATAAAAACATATATATACATATGGACATGGAAAAAAAACTTCCTACAGGGAGGGAAGAAAAAAACATGTGGGGTGTGCTAAACATCGTGGTCAAAGGCAGTGAGCATCGAAGTGCATCACTGCACGCCTTCCTGCTTCTGGACAGCTACTGCAACACGGGAGACATCGCTGCGGCTGAGCTGTGACGTAACAGGGTACGGTCTCCTCTGGAACGGTGAAGCAGACATCGTAGGAGTCGCTGCAGGTTTTCACTCAACCTGGGGCACGACATGCTGGTGCCCTAGAGTGAGGCGTCGACAAAACTCGGCAACTGGGCAGGACTTCTGGCAAGCGACTCAGGAGGACACTTCTCGACTGGTACTGTCGCTGGGCTATCACTGCCGGCGAGCGTGGAGCGAGTTGTGGAGCGAGTCGTGGCAGAGACGACTGGGCGAAACATCTGGGAGTCGTAACATCATACACCAGACTGCAGTGAGAGAGCTAGCAGTCAAAGTGACATCTTCTTTGTGCAGGCTGCTCACTGAAGCTTGTGACACGAGGCTGACACAGCGCCTGCCGACAGGGCTGGCTGCGGCTTGACGAGTATCATCTCTCGACAGTTGGAGTTATAGCAGAGGTGTTTCTCTACATATAACTGCACTCTGAAGGTCTGGAGGTGAAGTGAAACAAATCTCGATGGGAATCGTAGCAGGTACGATTCTACAGAACATCACGAGCGACGAGCATAAAAGCTTTCTGTACAAGAGGGCTCGGTCACTCGGGCTGTCTGATAGCTGTCAAACACACTGGTCACACGCGTGACTTAACACAGTGGTGTTACTCAAGGGTCTGACCACAGACCTCACTGGACACACGGAAAACTTACAAACACACCGCTGTACATACGGTACAACATGGCTTAACTAGCAAAAGATGCTTTTCTGTGCACAAAACTGACACTAAGACATATTAAAATGTGAGAACACTGACTGAGAGGAATTAATTAACACACGACATACATCTTCTCTCAATCTTCTTGACAATACTGAAATAATTACTAGAACACTCGATGTGACATCATGTGATGTCAGGCGTGATGTCGCAATGTGACGTCAGCAGCAGTGACGTCAACAGGTGACGTCAGGCAGACATCGTGAGGTGACGTCAGCAGACATCGTGAGGTGACGTCAGCAGACATCGTGAGGTGACGTCAGCAGACATCTCGAGGTGACGTCAGGCAGACATCGTGAGGTGACGTCAGCAGACATCGTGACGTCATGAAGTCGGGCAGCATCGTGGGTGACGTCAGCAGACATCTCGAGGTGACGTCAGGCAGACATCGTGAGGTGACGTCAACAGACATCGTGACGTCATGAAGTCGGGCAGCATCGTGGGTGGCGTCGATGTGATGCGGGCAGCAGACCACAGCATGAGGCCTGGGACATCTGGTAACTCACGTGGCTTTGTAGGTCTACGTGACATCGGCCACACCCACATGACGTGATCCACGTAGCTTCAAGTGGCCTCGGGCACTCGGATACACAGCACTGGCAATGAATTCATACGAAAAACAGCAGAAAACACAGCAGAGGGAGTGGGCAGTGGTGAGTGGTGTATGGTAGACGGGTGAGCGTGAGTAGGGCGAGCATGGGCAAGGTGAGGAACAGCCACTTCCTCTCCTCTCCTCCCCCACCCACAAATACGTAGAGAGCTCACACTGGACGCAGAAATCACCACAAAACTCACCTCTGGCTTGCTGAAACAGCTGTGCTGAGCTGAACAACAACAGCAACATACAAGTGACGCTGAACACGTGACTTGAGAAACAGCGTGGGACACTGTAGTGTGGGGTCACTGGGACGCCACTTACAATTCTCGGAGAATTTCGGCAAATTGTATGGGATGATGAAGTGAAGATGACTTCATACCTCTTCCTCTTTCTCTCCAGGCAAACACAACTGCTGCAAGCACCGCTGTCGATACTGTTCCTGTCACTCTTAAAAAACATCATTCCCTCAATTCTTGTAGTGGTACCGTCATTCTGCCCCATACCATAGTTCAACAAAATTTCCAGACATGTGGCACTGACATTCTTGAACAGCTGGAACTACAAGATCTCCCAATCCTCAAGGTAGACACTTACGTTCTTCCTGCCCGCGGGCGGAGACAATACCCTAGCAATGTGGCTCGTTTAACTTTTGACAGCCGAGAACTCCCATCCTCAGTTTATATAGCAGGACATCGGTTACAAGTTCGAAAGGTGATCCCTACACCACAACAGTGTAGAAATTGCTGGCGATTTGGCCATCCAGCGAAATATTGCAGATCTATCACCGAATGCCCAGTCTGTGGTGCCGATGACCATTCTAATACGTCTTGCAATCGATCTCCCTCTTGCCTTAACTGTCATGAGGCTCACCCTTCGTACTCTCGCCGTTGTCAAGTCTATTTAAACGAGCGGGAAATCCGTTACCTCAAAGAGACAGAAGGTCTCCCTTATGCCATGGCAGTTTCTCATCTCCGCCTTCAAGGGAGACTCCCACGTGTTTCTTATTCCCGTGTTTCAAAATGTCCCCCCACTTCTGATATCCCATCTTCTACACCCACCTCTGTGGTTACCTCTCCCATAGTCACTCCTGTATCTAATCCTTTTGCTGTCCTCGGCTCAGACGTCCCTACTTCAACGCCTCAGTCTGATCTCGCTTCTTCGAGTTCTCTCTCACAAGCCTCAGTATCGATGAGACCTCGTACGACACCTCCTCCCAATCGTCCCTCTACTTCTCAAAAGTCAAAAAAAGGTCCGTTAACACCTCCTACCCATCTTCCACCTCCTCATTTTACCCTCCCTGTCTCTGTCCCTGGTTCTCCCCCTCTCACTGGCTCAGTTACAAGTGTAGAGGTTCACCCTCCTCCTCGTACTGTACCTTCCTCCCCTGTTCCCTCCCAAGTTTCTTCCTCTTCTGCCACCTCCCAGGTTCCTGCCTCTTCTGTCCCCTGCCACGCTTCTCCAGTTCCCTCCACCCTTTCGCCCCCCCCTACCTTGGTACAGTCTAATACAGTTCCAATCTTTACTCATCCTCCCCTACCATTTCCAATATTGTCTCCCATACGACGTCTCTGAATTCCGAAACACTTGAAGCAATCTCGGAGTATATTGCAGAGACCAAACCATCAATGAACAATGATCCACCTTCCGCTCTTTCTCTCTCCTCTGCTCCATCTGTGCAACTCCTTTCTTCACAGCGCACCATTCCTTCGCTGCTTGAACGTTTTCCACTGCCTCCGCATGTGGACTTTTCTAACCCCTCTAGTCCGTAGGAACCCTTACCTGCGGATTTCAAGTATCTTTATCATTGCCAATCATGGCCTATTTACAGTGGAATATACGAGGCCTCAGGGGTAATCGGGGTGAGCTTCAGATGTTACTCTCCCAGTTTGCCCCTGTTGGTGTCTGCTTACAGGAACCAAAATTACACTCTGCTGTTATTTCTCCCATCTCAGGCTATAATTTATTGTATTCTTCAGATCCTTTTCCTGATGGGACCTTTAATGAAAGTGCCCTTCTTCTACGCACTGATATTCCGTACCATCAGCTATTTGTTCATACTTCGCTGCATTACACAGCAGCCCGTATCCACTTACATAGGTGGTATACGCTCTGTTCTTTATATCTCTCTCCTTCTCGGGCATTATCTATTCCGGATATTGCCTTCCTTGTTTCGTCATTACTGCCACCGATTCTGTTACTTGGTGATTTTAATGCCCACCATTTCCTCTGGGGGGGTCTCACTGTGATTCCCGTGGAATTCAGTTAGAGGCTTTTCTTGCCACCCACCCCCTCCATGTTTTAAATACAGGTACTCACACCCATTTTGATCCTCGGACTCATACTCTCTCTTGCATCGATCTCTCAGTCTGCTCTTCCTCTGCCGCATTAGACTTCACTTGGTCTGTTCTCCCGGACTTACATGACAGTGATCATTTCCCAATCATTCTTACTTCCCCTTCATATTCGCCACCTCTTCGCACCCCACGCTGGCAATTTAATCGGGCAAATTGGAACCTTTACTCACACCTAACTGTTTTTAAAGAGGTTCCTTCTTCGTCCTCCATCAATGAGCTTTTACACCTCTTCTCGTCCTCCGTTTTCACCGCAGCTTCTCATTCTATACCCCAAACTTCGGGCAGGCATTCTCAGAAATGCGTGCCTTGGTGGTCTCCTGCTTGTGCTCGTGCAGTACGTTTGAAACGCGCTGCATGGGGCAGGTACCGGTACAATAGAACCACAGAGAGACTCCTTGATTTTAAACAGAAGCGTGCGATCGCTCGCCGTGTCATCCGTGACGCTAAACGCACTTGCTGGCGAGATTATGTCTCCACCATCACCTCTGCTTCCTCTATGAGTGCAGTCTGGAAAAAAGTACGAAAACTGAGTGGTAAATATTCTCCTGACCCAGCTCCTGTTCTGCGGGTTGCCGGTGTTGATATAGCAAACCCACTAGATGTTGCCAATGAAATTGGCAATCATCTGGTCCGTATTTCTCAGGGACTCCATCTATGCCCCTCATTTCTTTCCTCAAAGTCTGCCAGAGAGTTAACACCCTTGGACTTTTCTTCTCTCAGAGAAGAACAGTATAATGTGCCTTTTACACTTCAAGAACTGGAGGCAACACTCTCAGCTTGTCGATCATCGGCAGCTGGGCCCGACGACATTCATATTCGTATGCTACAACATTTACATCAGTCAGCCCTTGCAGTCCTATTACGCCTTTACAATTTTATTTGGTCACAAGGAGTTCTTCCACAGCTGTGGAAATCCGCCATTGTTCTCCCTTTCCGCAAACCAGTCACTACGGGACATGAAACCTCCCACTATCGTCCCATTGCTCTTACCAGTGCAGTTTGCAAAGTAATGGAACGCCTAGTAAATAGACGTTTAGTGTGGTATTTAGAGACACACAACAGTCTCTCCACTCGTCAATATGGCTTTCGTAAGGGACGTTCTACCATAGACCCCTTACTACGCTTGGATACGTATGTTCGTAATGCCTTTGCGAATAACCACTCAGTTATTGCCATATTTTTTGACCTTGAGAAGGCATATGACACAACTTGGAGGTATAATATTTTAGCCCAAGCCCACTCCTTGGGCCTTCGAGGCAATCTACCATCCTTCCTTAAGAACTTTTTAACTGACAGGCATTTCCGTGTTCGGGTTAATAATGTGCTCTCCCCGGACTTTATCCAAGCTGAAGGTGTCCCCCAGGGATGTGTTCTGAGCACAACACTTTTTCTCCTTGCTATTAATGATTTGGCCTCTAGTCTTCCATCAAATATTTGGTCATCACTCTATGTTGATGACTTCGCTATTGCCTGTGCAGGCACTGACTGTCACCTCATTACAGTTTCTCTCCAACATGCAGTCGACAGTGTTTCCAATTGGGCCACCACACGTGGGTTTAAATTTTCCAGCACTAAAACCCACCAAATTACTTTCACTAGACGCTCTGTCATCTCCGATCATCCTTTGTACCTCTATGGCTCCCGTATTCCTGAACGTGATACAGTCAAGTTTCTGGGCCTCCTCTTTGATCGTAGGTTATCCTGGAAACCTCACATTACCTCTCTGAAGGCAACTTGTCACAGCCGGCTGAACCTTCTTAAAACCCTTGCACATCTTTCATGGGGAGCTGATTGTCGAACCCTCCTTCGCCTACATTCCACCCTTATTTTATCGAAACTTGATTATGGTGACCATTTCTATTCAGCGGCATCTCCTGCTACTCTCTCTAGCCTTAACCCCATTCATCACCAAGGATTACGTTTATGCCTTGGTGCTTTTCGCTCTTCCCCTGTCAAGAGCCTCTATGCAGAAGCGAACGTTCCATCCTTATCTGATCGCCGTGATGCCCATTGCCTGCACTACTATGTACGCTCTCATGATCTCCGCAATCCTTCCATTTATAGAATGGTCACTGATATTAGTAGACATTCTTTATTTGTTCGCCGCCCCTGTTTACTCCGTCCCTTCTCTCTTCGCCTTCATTCGCTCTTGTCTTCTCTTCAACTACCACCTTTCTATGTACATGTAGCATCTCACTTTTCCCTACCCCCCTGGGAAGTTCCAGCTGTTCGAGTCTGTTCTTTCTCCCTCCCTTGCTCGAAAGCCCAACTGTCTACGGTTGCTTCCCGCTCTCTTTTTCTTGACCACTTTCACTCTCATTCTCATGCCATTGCTGTGTACACAGATGGCTCTAAGTCTTCTGACGGCGTAGGATTCGCAGCAGTGTTTCCGGACAGCGTCGTACAAGGGCATTTACTATCTTCGGCTAGTATTTTTACTGCTGAATTGTATGCCATCCTTACAGCACTTATCCGTATTGCATCTATGCCTGTGTCATCATTTGTGGTTGTCTCAGACTCCCTTAGTGCTTTACAGGCTATACAGAAATTTGATACACCTCACCCCTTAGTCCTCCGTATCCAACTTTGGCTACACCGCATCTTTACCAAGCATAAAGATATTGTTTTTTGTTGGGTCCTGGTCATGTTGACGTACAGGGCAATGAACAGGCAGACACTGCTGCGCGGTCAGCAGTACATGACCTACCAGTTTCTTATAGAGGTATTCCATTTACGGACTATTTTGCTGCAATATCTTCCCACCTTCACACCCGTTGGCAACAACGTTGGTCTACTATGCTCGGCAACAAACTTCAATCTATTAAACCGAGTATAGGTTACTGGCCGTCTTCTTATCACCAGTGTCGAGGTTGGGAGACTACTCTCTCCCGTCTTCGCATTGGCCATACTCGTCTTACTCATGGATATCTCATGGAGAGGCGTCTTGCTCCTCTCTGTGAGAATTGCCAAGCTCCATTATCAGTCAGCCACATTCTGTTGGACTGCCCACTTTATCAACGAGCACGCAGAATCTACCTCTGTCGTCGTCTTCGCTCCGCTGCTCTCTCTTTACCTTCCCTTCTCGCTGATGGACCCACCTTTCATCCGGACTCTCTCATTGACTTTTTGACAACAACTGACCTACTTCACAAATTCTGATACCTTCAGCCCTTTCTACTTCAATCTCTTGCTACCCTCTACCCCCGTACTATCCCCTGCCCCCGTACTATCCCCTGCCCCGCTGTTTTCTGTAACCTGCTGATCATCCCTCCTCCCTTCTGCCATCCAATACCCTCACTTCCTTCCCTACCCTGCAGCGCTGTATAGCCCTAGTGGCTTAGCGCTTCTTTTTGATTATAATAATAATAATAATAATCCTTTATTGACTTAAGGTGAATTGCTCAGTCAAGATGTAATTTATTATTTACTAATTCATCAGCAAGCACTTTTATGTACTCTTACTCAGTTATGTTTTAATCTGAGATTATTAATGGACTAAAGAATGTGATAAACAATAGTTTAATGTGATTCACTTGGGTTGCTGTTGTCTCTTTCCTAAATAAAATAAAAATGTAAAAGAAAGTATTTTCAAAATGTACATACAGTAGTTAAAAAATTTGGTAACATTTATTTCATACCTTTTGTTAGGGAAATATACAAAACTTTTTTAATAGTGCTTGCTAACAATCATGTTATAGGCTTAGCTTGCTCTATAAAAAAAAATATGAAAATGCCATGGTTTCATGATAATATCCTATAAGTGGAAGAATAGAACCAAGAATTAAGTTTCAGGTTTTACATGTTTTGTACTGTGTTGTGACATCACCAGTCAGAGGTACCAGTAATTAAATTAGTTACATGACATAACTTTCATGTATAATGCAGTTACCTTCTGTATTCAGGAAAACCTGAAGTTGAAATTGCTTGTGTTTGTTCAGAGATTTTATCATTGAGTAAACAGAATAAATAAAAATACCATTCCTGATAACTGTTAATTTTTTGCATAGTTTGTAAATAAAACAACTTTTAGTATTGTTACATCACCAGGGAAAATGGGAGGCAGTCAGGTTCATTTCAAGGAAACTGAAGGTAGCTCCAGGTCTTTGAATCATGAACCCTTCACCAGCATCAAGGGCAATAGAAGATAAATTTTTATGTGTGTTACTGTATTGTATCAGTTATTATTTTCTGTTTTCAGGTGATCCCAATGCCTTCTCATGAGGAAGTGACGCAACATGTTGCTCTGCCCAGTATTACTTTTCCCTCAGATCATATCCCACTAATTGCTGATCTGACATTCAGAGTGAGATAGAAATAGTCTTTGAATATTCTGTTTGATAATTATGTTTTAATATTTTTAAGAAATCATAGGAAGAAAAAATGTGATTTTGTTAGAAATGGAAAATAAATTAATTCTGACTGAAAAATTGAACTGCATATAGATTCTTGATCTTTTTTTGTTTGTAATGCAGTACTGTTAGTGTTATTGCTGAGTAAGGTTAGCATTGGAAATATAACATTTTATTGTTTAATATATAATTTATTGGTTTTACTGAGAGGAAAATGTTAATTTGCTTATTTTTTCTTTAAACATGTCAGTCATCTCCCACTGAGGCAGGGTAACCCAATGAAGAAACAAACACTTTCACCATCATTCATCACTTTCACCATCATTCATCACTCTCACCATTATTCACACATAATCACTGTCTTTGCAGAGGCACTCGGGTACGACAGTTTAGATGTTACTCCAAACAGCCAGTATCCCAGACCCCTCCTTTACAGTGCAGGCATTGTATTTCCCACCTCCAGGACTCAAGTCCAGCTAACCAGTTTCCCTGAATCCCTTCACAAAATATTACCCTGCTCACAGTCCAATAGCTCGTCAGGTCCCAAAAGCCATTTGTCTCCATTCGCTTCTATCTAACATGCTCACACATGCCTGCTATATATCAGGCACCTTGCACACAAAAACTTCTTTCACCCCTTCCCTCCATCCTTTCCTAGGATGACCCCTACCCCTCCTCCCCTCCACTACAGATTGATACACCCTTCAAGTCATCCTGTTTTGCTCTATCCTCTCTAAATGACCAAACCTCCTCAACATCCCATCTTCAGTCCTCCTGACTAATACTTTTAGTAACTCCACACCTCCTCCTAATTTTCACACTATGAATTCTCTGCAGAATATTTATACCACACATTGCCCTTAGACACATTATTATTATAATATAATAATAATAATGCCATGCCCGGGACCAAGGGGCTAGTAACCTCTTCTCCTGTATATATTACTAAATGTAAAAGGAGAAACTTTCGTTTTTCCTTTTGGGCCACCCTGCCTCAGTGGAATACAGCCGGTTCGTTGAAAGAAGAAGAATAATGCCATGCGTGTCGTAAGAGGCAATTAAAAAATGCCGGGAGCAGGGGGCTAGTAACCCCTTCTCCTGTATAAATTGCTAAATTTAAAAAGAGAAACTTTCATTTCTTTTTGTGTCATCCTGCCATGGTGGGATACGGCTGGTTTGCTGAAAAAAAAAAAATTATTATTATCACACTGGCCGATTCCCACCAAGGCAGGGTGGCCCGAAAAAGAAAAACTTTCACCATCATTCACTCCATCACTGTCTTGCCAGAAGGGTGCTTTACACTACAGTTTTTAAACTGCAACATTAACACCCCTCCTTCAGGGTGTAGGCACTGTACTTCCCATCTCCAGGACTCAAGTCCGGCCTGCCGGTTTCCCTGAACCCCTTCATAAATGTTACTTTGCTCACACTCCAACAGCACGTCAAATATTAAAAACCATTTGTCTCCATTCACTCCTATCACACACGCTCACGCATGCCTGTTTTCCCCTCATCAATTCTATGATTCACCTCATCTTTAATAGACCCATCCGCTGACACGTCCACTCCCAAATATCTGAATACATTCACCTCCTCCATACTCTCTCCCTCTAATCTGATATCCAATCTTTCATCACCCAATCTTTTTGTTATCCTCATAACCTTACTCTTTCCTGTATTCACTTTCAATTTTCTTCTTTTGCACACCCTACCAAATTCATCCACCAATCTCTGCAACTTCTCTTCAGAATCTCCGAAGAGCACAGTGTCATCAGCAAAGAGCAACTGTGACAACTCCCAATTAAGGGGGATTCTTTATCTTTTAATTCCACGCCTCTTGCCAAGACCCTCGCATTTACTTCTCTTACAACCCCATCTATAAATATATTAAACAACCACGGTGACATCACACATCCTTGTCTAAGGCCTACTTTTACTGGGAAATAATTTCCCTCTTTCCGACATACTCTAACTTGAGCCTCACTATCCTCGTAAAAACTCTTCACTGCTTTCAGTAACCTACCTCCTACACCATACACCTGCAACATCTGCCACATTGCCCCCCTATCCACCCTGTCATACGCCTTTTCCAAATCCATAAATGCCACAAAGACCTCTTTAGCCTTATCTAAATACTGTTCACTGTAGTAGGTTGGTAGACAGCAACCACCCAGGGAAGTACTACCGTCCTGCCAGATGACTGTGAAACAAAAACCTGTAACTGTTTTGCATGATGGTAGGATTGCTGGTTTCTTTTTCTGTCTCATAAACACGCTAAGATAACAGGGATATCTTGCTACTCCTACTTACACTTTGGTCACACTTCACAGACACGCACATGCATATATATATATACATACATCTAGGTTTTTCTCCTTTTTCTAAATAGCTCTTGTTCTTTTTTATTTCTTCTATTGTCCATGGGGAAGTGGAAAAGAATCTTTCCTCCGTAAGCCATGCGTGTCGTATGAGGCGACTAAAATGCCGGGAGCAATGGGCTAGTAACCCTTTCTCCTGTATACAATTACTAAAAAAGAGAAGAAGAAAAACTTTATAAAACTGGGTTGCTTAAATGTGCGTGGATGTAGTGCGGATGACAAGAAACAGATGATTGCTGATGTTATGAATGAAAAGAAGTTGGATGTCCTGGCCCTAAGCGAAACAAAGCTGAAGGGGGTAGGAGAGTTTCAGTGGGGGGAAATAAATGGGATTAAATCTGGAGTATCTGAGAGAGTTAGAGCAAAGGAAGGGGTAGCAGTAATGTTGAATGATCAGTTATGGAAGGAGAAAAGAGAATATGAATGTGTAAATTCAAGAATTATGTGGATTAAAGTAAAGGTTGGATGCGAGAAGTGGGTCATAATAAGCGTGTATGCACCTGGAGAAGAGAGGAATGCAGAGGAGAGAGAGAGATTTTGGGAGATGTTAAGTGAATGTATAGGAGCCTTTGAATCAAGTGAGAGAGTAATTGTGGTAGGGGACTTGAATGCTAAAGTAGGAGAAACTTTTAGAGAGGGTGTGGTAGGTAAGTTTGGGGTGCCAGGTGTAAATGATAATGGGAGCCCTTTGATTGAACTTTGTATAGAAAGGGGTTTAGTTATAGGTAATACATATTTTAAGAAAAAGAGGATAAATAAGTATACACGATATGATGTAGGGCGAAATGACAGTAGTTTGTTGGATTATGTATTGGTAGATAAAAGACTGTTGAGTAGACTTCAGGATGTACATGTTTATAGAGGGGCCACAGATATATCAGATCACTTTCTAGTTGTAGCTACACTGAGAGTAAAAGGTAGATGGGATACAAGGAGAATAGAAGCATCAGGGAAGAGAGAGGTGAAGGTTTATAAACTAAAAGAGGAGGCAGTTAGGGTAAGATATAAACAGCTATTGGAGGATAGATGGGCTAATGAGAGCATAGGCAATGGGGTCGAAGAGGTATGGGGTAGGTTTAAAAATGTAGTGTTAGAGTGTTCAGCAGAAGTTTGTGGTTACAGGAAAGTGGGTGCAGGAGGGAAGAGGAGCGATTGGTGGAATGATGATGTAAAGAGAGTAGTAAGGGAGAAAAAGTTAGCATATGAGAAGTTTTTACAAAGTAGAAGTGATGCAAGGAGGGAAGAGTATATGGAGAAAAAGAGAGAAGTTAAGAGAGTGGTGAAGCAATGTAAAAAGAGAGCAAATGAGAGAGTGGGTGAGATGTTATCAACAAATTTTGTTGAAAATAAGAAAAAGTTTTGGAGTGAGATTAACAAGTTAAGAAAGCCTAGAGAACAAATGGATTTGTCAGTTAAAAATAGGAGAGGAGAGTTATTAAATGGAGAGTTAGAGGTATTGGGAAGATGGAAGGAATATTTTGAGGAATTGTTAAATGTTGATGAAGATAGGGAAGCTGTGATTTCGTGTATAGGGCAAGGAGGAATAACATCTTGTAGGAGTGAGGAAGAGCCAGTTGTGAGTGTGGGGGAAGTTCGTGAGGCAGTAGGTAAAATGAAAGGGGGTAAGGCAGCCGGGATTGATGGGATAAAGATAGAAATGTTAAAAGCAGGTGGGGATATAGTTTTGGAGTGGTTGGTGCAATTATTTAATAAATGTATGGAAGAGGGTAAGGTACCTAGGGATTGGCAGAGAGCATGCATAGTTCCTTTGTATAAAGGCAAAGGGGATAAAAGAGAGTGCAAAAATTATAGGGGGATAAGTCTGTTGAGTGTACCTGGTAAAGTGTATGGTAGAGTTATAATTGAAAGAATTAAGAGTAAGACGGAGAATAGGATAGCAGATGAACAAGGAGGCTTTAGGAAAGGTAGGGGGTGTGTGGACCAGGTGTTTACAGTGAAACATATAAGTGAACAGTATTTAGATAAGGCTAAAGAGGTCTTTGTGGCATTTATGGATTTGGAAAAGGCGTATGACAGGGTGGATAGGGGGGCAATGTGGCAGATGTTGCAAGTGTATGGTGTAGGAGGTAGGTTACTGAAAGCAGTGAAGAGTTTTTACGAGGATAGTGAGGCTCAAGTTAGAGTATGTAGGAAAGAGGGAAATTTTTTCCCAGTAAAAGTAGGCCTTAGACAAGGATGTGTGATGTCACCGTGGTTGTTTAATATATTTATAGATGGGGTTGTAAGAGAAGTAAATGCGAGGGTCTTGGCAAGAGGCGTGGAGTTAAAAGATAAAGAATCACACACAAAGTGGGAGTTGTCACAGCTGCTCTTTGCTGATGACACTGTGCTCTTGGGAGATTCTGAAGAGAAGCTGCAGAGATTGGTGGATGAATTTGGTAGGGTGTGCAAAAGAAGAAAATTAAAGGTGAATACAGGAAAGAGTAAGGTTATGAGGATAACAAAAAGATTAGGTGATGAAAGATTGAATATCAGATTGGAGGGAGAGAGTATGGAGGAGGTGAACGTATTCAGATATTTGGGAGTGGACGTGTCAGCGGATGGGTCTATGAAAGATGAGGTGAATCATAGAATTGATGAGGGAAAAAGAGTGAGTGGTGCACTTAGGAGTCTGTGGAGACAAAGAACTTTGTCCTTGGAGGCAAAGAGGGGAATGTATGAGAGTATAGTTTTACCAACGCTCTTATATGGGTGTGAAGCGTGGGTGATGAATGTTGCAGCGAGGAGAAGGCTGGAGGCAGTGGAGATGTCATGTCTGAGGGCAATGTGTGGTGTGAATATAATGCAGAGAATTCGTAGTTTGGAAGTTAGGAGGAGGTGCGGGATTACCAAAACTGTTGTCCAGAGGGCTGAGGAAGGGTTGTTGAGGTGGTTCGGACATGTAGAGAGAATGGAGCGAAACAGAATGACTTCAAGAGTGTATCAGTCTGTAGTGGAAGGAAGGCGGGGTAGGGGTCGGCCTAGGAAGGGTTGGAGGGAGGGGGTAAAGGAGGTTTTGTGTGCGAGGGGCTTGGACTTCCAGCAGGCATGCGTGAGCGTGTTTGATAGGAGTGAATGGAGACAAATGGTTTTTAATACTTGACGTGCTGTTGGAGTGTGAGCAAAGTAACATTTATGAAGGGATTCAGGGAAACCGGCAGGCCGGACTTGAGTCCTGGAGATGGGAAGTACAGTGCCTGCACTCTGAAGGAGGGGTGTTAATGTTGCAGTTTAAAAACTGTAGTGTAAAGCACCCTTCTGGCAAGACAGTGATGGAGTGAATGATGGTGAAAGTTTTTCTTTTTCGGGCCACCCTGCCTTGGTGGGAATCGGCCGGTGTGATAATAATAAAAAAAATTATATGTTTCACTGTAAACACCTGGTCCACACACCCCCTACCTTTCCTAAAGCCTCCTTGTTCATCTGCTATCCTATTCTCCGTCTTACTCTTAATTCTTTCAATAATAACTCTACCACACACTTTGCCAGGTATACTCAACAGACTTATCTCCCTATAATTTTTGCACTCTCTTTTATCCCCTTTGCCTTTATACAAAGGAACTATGCATGCTCTCTGCCAATCCCTAGGTACCTTACCCTCTTCCATACATTTATTAAATAATTGCACCGACCACTCCAAAACTATATCCCCACCTGCTTTTAACATTTCTATCTTTATCCCATCAATCCCGGCTGCCTTACCCCCTTTCATTTTACCTACTGCCTCACGAACTTCCCCCACACTCACAACTGGCTCTTCCTCACTCCTACAAGATGTTGTTCCTCCTTGCCCTATACACGAAATCACAGCTTCCCTATCTTCATCAACATTTAACAATTCCTAAAAATATTCCCTCTATCTTCCCAATACCTCTAACTCTCCATTTAATAACTCTCCTCTCCTATTTTTAACTGACAATGGGGAGGAGGAGTATGGAAGAAGTGAATGTTTTCAGATACTTGGGAGTTGACGTGTCGGCGGATGGATTTATGAAGGATGAGGTTAATCATAGAATTGATGAGGGAAGAAAGGTGAGTGGTGCGTTGAGGTATATGTGGAGTCAAAAAACGTTATCTATGGAGGCAAAGAAGGGAATGTATGAAAGTATAGTAGTACCAACACTCTTATATGGATGTGAAGCTTGGGTGGTAAATGCAGCAGCGAGGAGACGGTTGGAGGCAGTGGAGATGTCCTGTCTAAGGGCAATGTGTGGTGTAAATATTATGCAGAAAATTCGGAGTGTGGAAATTAGGAGAAGGTGTGGAGTTAATAAAAGCATTAGTCAGAGGGCAGAAGAGGGGTTGTTGAGGTGGTTTGGTCATTTAGGGAGAATGGATCAAAGTAGAATGACATGGAAAGCATATAAATCTATAGGGGAAGGAAAGAGGGGTAGGGGTCGTCCTCGAAAGGGTTGGAAAGAGGGGGTAAAGGAGGTTTTGTGGGTGAGGGGCTTGGACTTCCAGCAAGCGTGCATGAGCGTGTTAGATAGGAGTGAATGGAGACGAATGATACTTGGGACCTGACGATCTGTTGGAGTGTGAGCAGGGTAATATTTAGTGAAGGGATTCAGGGAAACCGGTTATTTTCATATAGTCGGACTTGAGTCCTGGAAATGGGAAGTACAATGCCTGCACTTTAAAGGAGGGGTTTGGGATATTGGCAGTTTGGAGGGATATGTTGTGTATCTCTATACGTATATGCTTCTAAACTGTTGTATTCTGAGCACCTCTGCAAAAGCAGTGATAATGTGTGAGTGTGGCGAAAGTGTTGAATGATGATGAAAGTATTTTCTTTTTGGGGATTTTCTTTCTTTTTTTTGGGTCACCCTGCCTCGGTGGGAGATGGCCGACTTGTTGAAAAAAAAAAAAAAAAAAATCCATTTGTTCTCTAGGCTTTCTTAACTTGTTAATCCTCATCCATACATTTATTAAATAATTGCACCAACCACTCCAAAACTATATCCCCACCTGCTTTTAACATTTCTATCTTTATCCCATCAATCCCGGCTGCCTTACCCCCTTTCATTTTACCTACTGCCTCACAAACTTCCCCCACACTCACAACTGGCTCTTCCTCACTCCTACAAGATGCTATTCCTCCTTGCCCTATACACGAAATCATAGCTTCCCTATCTTCGTCAACATTTAACAATTCCTCAAAATATTCCCTCCATCTTCCCAATACCTCTAACTCTCCATTTAATAACTCTCCTCTCCTATTTTTAACTGACAAATCCATTTGTTCTCTAGGCTTCCTTAACTTGTTAATCTCACTCCAAAACTTTTTCTTATTTTCAACAAAATTTGTTGATAACATCTCACCCACTCTCCCATTTGCTCTCTTTTTACATTGCTTCATCACTCTCTTAACCTCTCTCTTTTTCTCCATATACTCTTCCCTCCTTGCATCACTTCTACTTTGTAAAAACTTCTGATATGCTAACTTTTTCTCCCTTACTACTCTCTTCACATCATCATTCCACCAATCGCTCCTCTTCCCTCCCGCACCCACTTTCCTGTAACCACAAACTTCTGCTGAACACTCTAACACTACATTTTTAAACCTACCCCACACCTCTTCGACCCCATTGCCTATGCTCTCATTAGCCCATCTATCCTCCAATAGCTGTTTATATCTTACCCTAACTGCCTCCTCTTTTAGTTTATAAACCTTCACCTCTCTCTTCCCTGATGCTTCTATTCTCCTTGTATCCCATCTACCTTTTACTCTCAGTGTAGCTACAACTAGAAAGTGATCTGATATATCTGTGGCCCCTCTATAAACATGTACATCCTGAATTCTACTCAACAGTCTTTTATCTACCAATACATAATCCAACAAACTACTGTCATTTCGCCCTACATCATATCTTGTATACTTATTTATCCTCTTTTTCTTAAAATATGTATTACCTATAACTAAACCCCTTTCTATACAAAGTTCAATCAAAGGGCTCCCATTATCATTTACACCTGGCACCCCAAACTTACCTACCACACCCTCTCTAAAAGTTTCTCCTACTTTAGCATTCAGGTCCCCTACCAAAATTACTCTCTCACTTGGTTCAAAGGCTCCTATACATTCACTTAACATCTCCCAAAATCTCTCTCTCTCCTCTGCATTCCTCTCTTCACCAGGTGCATAATAATAATAATAATAATCAGGGGAAGTACTAAACCAGCAGGAGTCATACAACACCTAGGGAACAGGAAGCAAACAGGTCTGATCAGAGGAATGGAGGGATCGGTCCAGTTCCTGAGATCAAGAGCACTCCTTTTGAGTGCTTATTTATAAACACACATCATACTTTTTTGAATACTACCTCACATTATGTACATCGGGTATTTTTTATGTACATAGTCACAGTAAGGCCTCTCCTCACTTAGCGATGTACTCATTTACCAATGGCTTGGACTTATGACTGGCTCTCTGACCAGTATGCATACCTAAATAATGTATCTTAAGAGTTGATTTCCTCTCTATTACAATATTACAATATACAGTACACTACTGTAAAAGCATTTAAAATTATACCAGAAATGTTATAAATGGTTATGTTAATGTCCAGGGTTTATTACCTGGGCCTCAGCAATGAGAGTCGCTACTCTCACTGCTGGGCAACAGTGACCAGTACCATTATAAATGGTGCAAAGGTGATATTAAAACAATATCAAAAATGGTAGACACAAACCCACTACCATTATAGTATGCTCCTCACTTAGCGATGAATTCGTTTACCAATGTGGTCTTAGGAACAGAACTCCATTGGTAAGTGAGGAGGAGCTGTATTTGGTAATTACTATCAGGTATTTTTTACTAAGCACCAGAACGGTAACAACAATGTACGTAACAGTGCCATATAACCTCTATGGGACCATATGACACTAGGTTTGATCCAAGGAAATAGGGAGGAAAGGTTCAATTCCTTGCATCGAAGCACCTCCAATGGAGGGTTTAAAAAAGCTAAAAGTCTTACTTTTTATTGCCTCTTTCTGATAATTTGTTACACATAGATTTCTTCCTGGCAAGCACCCATTGAGGTCTAATAAGTTTGTAATTCTTCTGTTTCACTGTTACTTTTATCAGCAAGATGTTATATTTCCATTTTAAATGTTATGATAAGCCATTTCTAGCTTTAGGTCCCTAAAAAAAAGTTCCTCATATGAATAAATAATATAATTTAAGTGATTAGTAATTATGTTGTCTCACCATAGCAGTGTACAGTTTAACCGAATAGACCCCAAAATGTTTCTTCATTATCTTTATCATTCTTGCAAACTGGAAGCTTGCCTTGCTATGTCAAGTACTATTGGTAAATAAACATTTAATGCAATGAGCTTTTTAATGCAATGAAGTCTTTATAGGTTCAGCATTTTACTATGAGTGGGTTTATCAAGCCAACTTGTGAGTGAAACATTGCACCAACAAGAACTTTACTGTTTTAACTGTTTGCTTACCACTTGTTGGCCTATAAACTGTCAGTGGATAAGATAGTGGCTTTAGTGAGAAAATTCAGAAATGTACATGTAAACCTTGAAATTGAAAACAAGGATGTTATTTGTGTTTGTTACTATAATGGTTTGTGTTTGAGATAAATAAGAAGTACTAGGCCTCAACAAGAAAATGATGAGAGAAATGCAGTGTAGCAGACCTTAGTGAAAATGATGTGCTTGAGCATTTATTTTTGTCCCCTGCTGTCTTCTTTTTGTAATCAGACATTTGTATAGTATTTTATTATGTGTAATAAATTCATTTGAGGACATGTCAAGAAGTATATTGCTGGCCCTTACTCATACTGTACTACCATACCATACTGTACTACTATACCATACTGTACTATTTTTTTTTTTAACAAGTCGGCCGTCTACAACCGAGGCAGGGTGACCCAAAAAGAAAGAAAATCCCCAGAAAGAAAATACTTTCATCATCATTCAACACTTTCACCTCAATCACACATAATCACTGTTTTTGCAGAGGTACTCAGAATACAGTGGAACTTCAAAAATCGAACTTAATCCGTTCCAGGAGCTAGTTCTAAATTCGAAAAGTCTGAAATTCGAAGCAATATTTCCCATAAATAATGGAAATACAATTAATCCATTCCAGAAACCCAAAAATATTCACACAAAAAATACACTTTATAGAGATTAATTACAGTTTTACATACAACAAATACTATAGTTTTAATTATATATAGTAATACATATAAAATAACATTTTTACCTACCTTTATTGAAGATTGGTGATGGCATCTGGAAGATAGGGAGGAGGAGAGAGGGAGTTGGGGTTAGTGTTTGGAAGGAGAATCCCCCTCCATGAGGACTTCAGGTAAAGCCCTCTCTGGGGTTACTTTCCTTCTCTGTCTTTTAATGCCACTAGGACCAGCTTGAGAGTCACTGGACCCCTGTCTCACAAAATAACTGTCCACAGTCCTCTGTTTCTGGCACCTCTATAACATTTCCCTAAAATGGGACATGGTTCTGTCACTGAACTTGTTGCAAAGATGGCTTGTTTCAGCTTGCTCAGGGTGGTACTTCTGCACAAACATTTGGACATCATTCCACTTGGCACAATCTCCTTAATCTTTGAAGAAGGCACCTTATCCACTCCCTATATTAACACCTTTCGCAACATCAGCTTCCTTGATTTGTTCTTTCTTTGACAGGATAGAACCGATGGTCAACTTGTTTTTCCCATACATCCTGGCAAGCTCAACAAGTCTCACACTGCTCTCATACTTCTGTATTATTTCCTTCTTCACATCTATTTCATTTCTCACTTTCTTTACCACAGGGGTACCACTAGCAAGTTTCTTTGGGCCCATGACAGCTTATTTCACAGTCCCACAAGCACTAAAAACAACGAAATAATCGTAAAATGCATGAATGAGAGAGCAGGTTAGTGTTCACTCAAGCATAAACAAAGCTAGACTGCTCATGGCGCCTGCGTGGGGACATGGACAGAGCGGGCGGCAGACAGGTCCTGTACCCGGCGGCCCAAAAATGGGCGTATTCGATAACAGGGACACAGTTTATCCGAAAAAATGGTCCTATTTTCGAAACGTTCGATATGTGATACGTTCGATTTTTGAGGTTCCACTGTGCAACAGTTTAGAAGTTTTTTTTTTTTTTTTTTTTTTTTTTTCAACAAGTCGGTCGTCTCCCACCGAGGCAGGGTGACCCAAAAAAGAAAGAAAATCCCCAAAAAGAAAATACTTTCATCATCATTCAACACTTTCACCACACTCACACATTATCACTGCTTTTGCAGAGGTGCTCAGAATACAACAGTTTAGAAGCATATACGTATAAAGATACACAACATATCCCTCCAAACTGCCAATATCCCAAACCCCTCCTTTAAAGTGCAGGCATTGTACTTCCCATTTCCAGGACTCAAGTCCGACTATATGAAAATAACCGGTTTCCCTGAATTCCTTCTCTAAATATTACCCTGCTCACACTCCAACAGATCATCAGGTCCCAAGTATCATTCGTCTCCATTCACTCCTATCTAACACGCTCATGCACGCTTGCTGGAAGTCCAAGCCCCTCACCCACAAAACCTCCTTTACCCCCTCTTTCCAACCCTTTCGAGGACGACCCCTACCCCTCTTTCCTTCCCCTATAGATTTTGGTGGAATGATGAAGTAAAGGATGTGATAAAAGAGAAAAAGGTAGCTTATGAGAGGTATCTACAAAGCAGAAGTGTTATAAGAAGAGTAGAGTATGTGGAGAGTGAAAGAAAGTGGTGAGAGAGTGCAAAAGGAGAGCAGATGATAGAGTGGGAGAGGCACTGTCAAGAAATTTTAATGAAAATGAGAAAAAATTTTGGAGTGAGTTAAACAAGTTAAGAAAGACTAGAGAACGAATGGATTTGTCAGTTAAAAACAGAGTAGGGGAGTTAGTAGATGGGGAGATGGAGGTTTTGGGTAGATGGCGAGAATATTTTGAGGAACTTTTAAATGTTGACAAAGAAAGGGAGGCGGTAATTTCATGCACTGGCCAGGGAAGTATACCATCTTTTAGGAGTGAAGAACAGGATGTGAGTGTGGGGGAGGTGCGTGAGGCATTATGTAGAATGAAAGGGGGTAAAGCAGCTGGAACTGACGGGATCATGACAGAAATGTTAAAAGCAGGGAGGACATAGTGTTGGAGTGGTTGGTATTTTTGTTTAATAAATGTATGAAAGAGGGGAAGGTACCTAGGGATTGGCAGAGAGCATGTATAGTCCCTTTATATAAAGGGAAGGGGGACAAAAGAGATTGTAAAAATTATAGAGGAATAAGTTTACTGAGTATAACAGGAAAAGTGTACGGTAAGGTTTAAATTGAAAGAATTAGAGGTAAGACAGAATGTAGAATTGCGGATGAGCAAGGAGGTTTTAGAGTGGGTAGGGGATGTGTAGATAAAGTGTTTACATTGAAGCATATATGTGAGCAGTATTTAGATAAAGGTAGGGAAGTTTTTATTGCATTTATGGACTTAGAAAAGGGATATGATAGAGTGGATAGGGAAGCAATGTGGCAGATGTTGCAAGTATATGTAATAGGTGGTAAGTTACTAAATGCTGTAAAGAGTTTTTATGAGGATAGTGAGGCTCAGGTTAGGGTGTGTAGAAGAGAGGGAGACTACTTTCCGGTAAAAGTAGGTCTTAGACAGGGATGTATAATGTCACCATGGTTGTTTAATATATTTATAGATGAGGTTGTAAAAGAAGTAAATGCTAGGGTGTTCGGGAGAGGGATGGGATTAAATTATGGGGAATTAAATACAAAATGGGAAGTGACACAGTTACTTTTTGCTGATGATACTGTGCTTATGGAAGATTCTAAAGAAAAATTGCAAAGGTTAGTGGACGAATTTGGGAGTGTGTGTAAAGATAGAAAGTTGAAAGTGAATATAGAAAAGAGTAAGGTGATGAGCGTATCAAATGATTTAGATAAAGAAAAATTGGATATCAAATTGGGGAGGAGGAGTATGGAAGAAGTGAATGTTTTCAGATATTTGAGAGTTGACGTGTCAGCGGATGGATTTATGAACGATGAGGTTAATCATAGAATTGATGAAGGAAAAAAGGTGAGTGGTGCATTGAGGTATATGTGGAGGCAAAAAATGTTATCTATGGAGGCAAAGAAGGGAATGTATGAAAGTACGTATAGTAGTACCAACACTCTTATATGGGTGTGAAGCTTGGGTTGTAAATGCTGCAGCGAGGAGGCGGTTGGAGGCAGTGGAGATGTCCTGTCTAAGGGCAATGTGTGGTGTAAATATTATGTAGAAAATTCGGAGTGTGGAAATTAGGAGAACGTGTGGAGTTAGTAAAAGTATTAGTCAGAGGGCTGAAGAGGGTTTGTTGAGGTGGTTTGGTCATTTAGGGAGAATGGATCAAAGTAGAATGACATGGAGAGCATATAAATCTGTAGGGAAAGGAAGGCGGGGTAGGGATCATCCTCGAATAGGTTGGAGGGAGGGGGTAAAGGAGGTGTTGTGGGCGAGGGGCTTGGGCTTCCAGCAAGCGTGCGTGAGCGTGTTAGATAGGAGTGAATGGAGACAAATGGTATTTGGGACCTGACGAGCTGTTGGAGTGTGAGCAGGGTAATAGTGAAGGGATTCAGGAAAACCGGTTATTTTGTATAACCGGACTTGAGTCCTGGAAATGGGAAGTACAATGCCTGCATCCTAAAGGAGGGGTTTGGGATATTAGCAGTTTGGAGGGATATATTGTGTATTTTTATACGTATATACTTCTGAACTGTTGTATTCTGGGCACCTCTGCAAAAACAGTGATTATGTGTGAGTGAGGTGAAAGTGTTGAATGATGAAAGTATTTTCTTTTTGGGGATTTTCTTTCTTTTTGGGTCACCCTGCCTCGGTGGGAGACGGCCGACTTGTTGAAAAAAAAAAATGTATATGTAGTGTGACCTGAGTGTAAGTAGAAGTAGCAAGACGTATCTGTAATCTTACATATTTATGAGAGAGACAAAAGACATCAGCAATCCTACCATCATGTAAAACAATTACAGGCTTTCGTTTTACACTCGCTTGGCAGGACGGTAGTACCTCGCTGGGTGGTTGCTGACTACCAACCTACTACTAATATGGAGAGTAAAAGAAAGGTGAAGAGAATGGTAAGAGAGTGCAAAAGGAAAACAAATGACAAAGTGGGAGAGAATGGTCAAGAAATTTTGCTGAGAATAAGAAAAAATTTTGGAGTGAGATAAACAAGTTAAGAAAGCCTATGGAACAAATGGATTTGTCAGTTAAAAACAGAGTAGGGGGGAGTTAGTAGAGGGGGAGCTGGAGGTATTGGGTAGATGACAGGAATATTTTGAGGAACTTTTAAATGTCGATGATAAAAGGGAGGCGGTAATTTCATGCACTGGTCACAGAGGTATAACATCTTCTAGGAGTGAAGAAGAGCAGGATGTGAGTATGCAGGAGGTGCATGAGGTATTACTTTGAATGAAAGGGGGTAAAGCAGCTGGAACTGATGGGATCATGACAGATATGTTAAAAATGGGGGGAGATATAGTGTTGGTGTGGTTGGTATTTTCATTTAATAAATGTTGAAAGGAAGGGGTAAGGGAGGTTTTGTGGGCGAGGGGCTTGGAATTCCAGCAGGCGTGCATGAGCGTATTCGATAGGAGTGAATGGAGACGAATGGTATTTGGGACCTGACGATCTGTTGGAGTGTGAGCAGGGTAATATTCAGTGAAGGGATTCAGGGAAACCGGTTATTTTTACATAGCCGGACTTGAGTCCTGGAAATGGGAAGTGCAATGCCTGCACTCTAAAGGAGGGGTTTCGGGATATTAGCAGTTTGTAGGGATATGTTGTGTATTTTTATACATACAGTGGACCCTCGGTTAACGATATTTTTTCATTCCAGAAGTATGTTCAGGTGCCAGTACTGACCGAATTTGTTCCCATAACGAATATTGTGAAGTAGATTAGTCCATTTCAGACCCCCAAACATACACGTACAAACGCACTTACATAAATACACTTACATAATTGGTCGCATTGGGAGGTGATCGTTATGTGGGGGGTCCACTGTATATGCTTCTAAATTGTTGTGTTCTGAGCACCTCTGCAAAAACAGTGATTATGTATGAGTGAGGTGAAAGTGTTGAATAATGATAAAATTATTTTCTTTTTGGGGATTTTCTTTCTTTTTGGGTCACCCTGCCTCGGTGTGAGACGGCCGACTTGTTAAAAAAAAAAAAATGTGTGAAAGAGGGGAAGGTACCTAGGGATTGACAGATAGCGTATGTAATTCCTTTATATAAAGGAAGGGGGACAAAAGAGATTTTAAAAATTATAGGGGAGTAAGTTTATTGAGTATACCAGGTATGGTAGGGTTATTATTGAAAGAATTAGAAGTAAGGTAGAGAGCAGGATTGCAGATGAGCAAGGAGGTTTTAAAATGGGTAGGGGATGTGTAGATCAAGTGTTTACATTGAAGCATATATGTGAACAGTATTTAGATAAAGGTAGGGAAGTTTTCATTGCATTTATGGATTTAGAAAAGGCATATGATAAGAGTGGATAGGGGAGCAGTGTGGCAGATGTTGCATGTGTATGGAATAGTTAGTAAATTACTAAATGCTGTAAAGAGTTTTTATGAGGATAGTGAGGCTAAGGTTAGGGTGTATAGGAGAGAGGGAGATTACTTCCCAGTAAAAGTAGGTCTCAGACAGGGATGTGTAATGTCACCATGGTTGTTTAATATATAAATGCTAGGGCATTGGGGAGAGGGTTGGGATTAAATTATGGAGAATCAAATACAAAATGGGAGTCGACTCAGTTACTTTTTGCTTATGATACAGTGCTTTTGGGGAATTCTAAAGAAAAGTTGCAAAGGTTAGTGAACAAGATTGGGAGTGTGTGTAAAGATAGAAAGTTGAAAATGAATATAGATCTGAGTAAGGTGATGAGGTTATCAAACGATTTAGATAAAAAAGAATTGGATGTCACATTGGACGGAGGGGGTATGGAAGAAGTGAATGTTTTCAGATGTATTTGGGAGTTGACTTGTCAGCAGATGGGTTTATGAAGGATAAGGTAAACCAAAGAACTGATGAAGAAAAAAAAGGTGAGTGGTGCGTTGAGGTATCTGTGGAGATTAAGAATGTTATCCATGGAGGCAAAGAAGGGAATGTATGTGAGTATAGTGGTACCAACACTCTTATATGAGTGTGAAGTGTGGGTTGTAAATGCTGCAGCAAGGAGACAGTTGGAGGTAGTGGAGATGATGTATCTAAGACTGGTGTAAATATTATGCAGAGAATTTGTAGTGTGGAAATTAGGAGGTGTGGAGTTACTAAAAGTATTAGTCAGAGGGCTGAAGAGGGGCTGTTGAGGTGGTTTGATCATTTAGAGAGAATGGAACAAAGTAGAATGACCTGGAGAGTGTATAAATCTGTTGGGAAAGGAAGGCGGGGTAGGGGTCATCCCCGAAAAGGTTGGAGGGAGGGGGGTAAAGGTGGTTTGGTGGGCAAGGGGCTTGGACTTCCAGCAAGTGTGTGTGAGTGTGTTAGACAGGAGTGAATAGAGACAAATGGTTTTTGGGACCCGACGAGCTGTTGGAGTGTGAGCAGGGTAATATTTTGTGAAGGGATTCAGGGAAATGGGTTAGTCAGAGTTGAGTCCTGGAAACGGGCAGTACAATGCCTGCACTTTAAAGGAGGGTTTTAGGACATTGGCAGTTTGGAGGGATGTCTAATCTGTCATATCTGAGCACCTTTGCAAAGACAGTGATTATGTATGAGTGATGGTGAAAATGTTGAATGGTGAAAGCTTTTTATTTCTTTTTGGATTACTCTGCCTTGGTGGGAAACAGCCGACCTGTTAAAAAAAGAAATTAAAGCTATTCTTGAGGATATTATGATGCTTGAAGGTTGTGGAATATATTGTACAGTTAAAATTTATATTAAAAACTGTTTATGAGTAGTGCATTTTGTCATTTTATGTTTTTCATTTCTGAAATATTTTATAGCTTTTCAAATAATTACCTATCTAAATTGACAGGATGATAATGAATTAGTATTGCTTGTATGCCACCTTAGTTCCCATTATTACATTAGGATGTGTTGCCCTTTTGTCATACAACAACTGTTAACAGTACTACAAGTGCTTTAATGCAGAGTGCAGGAAATCTGCTTCCTATCTCCAGAGCTCAAGTTTGGCTAACTAGCTTCTTGGCTCTTCATAATTGTTACCCATCCCACTTTCCTACAGTACTTTAAATCTCAAACTCACACATACCTACTGGATGTTAAAACCCCTACCACTTAAAATCTCCTTCACACCTTCCTTCCAACCCTTCCTGAATTGTCCCTTATCCTTCTTCTTGCCCACCCTGAATTTATACATTGTTCTGGTTGATCTCTGCTACTTCATCTTTTCTAAATGGTGAAACTAACACAACAACCCATCTTCCACTTCAGTTTTACCTTTTGTGCTACCATATACATGTAGTCTTATAATTTCTTAGCTCCTTATTGTGTGTATAATATACCACATGTTGATCTCAAAAATGATATTTCCAGCCACTTCACTGAAACATTTTGCATCCAATGATGATCTTTCCAGATATGCCTCAACACTTCTGTTCCTCATCTGTTCTTTGATTCATATTGCCTTTCACAGACCTATCTCTTAAAATATCCACTTCCAGCCATCTAAATGCAGTACTGTACATTTAATTCCTCCATACTCCCACCAGTCTGACAGAAAATCTCTCACTGACTTGCAGGAAATTCTGAGAAAATAAACTACCCCTCTTCCGTGACCCGTTTCTAATTTGCTCCATCACCCAGTACATGCGCAATACTTTTAACCTTACATAATTTAAGAATTAGCTCAGATCTGACTAGTTAGGTTAGTTAAGGACTTTAAAACCAAGGGATAATCATATTATACACATGTATATGGTGTTAGCAGTTAGGGAAACCTTAAGGTGTATTTAATTTTATTAGTACAGGTCGGCCATGACTAATCCCGCAGTCAGTAATCCGGTTCCATCAGTAATGCAGCACTAATTTTGACTAGCATAATTTAAAATTTCCAGGGTCACCGCACCAACCTGCTGCTACTGTATGGTGGCACTACTTGCTGCATAAGTCATTCCAATTTCATTTTCTCCATTTATTGTTATAACCTGCTCACTTTCAGCCCTATCCGTTGTTCTAATGAATAAAAGAAATGCTTTTTGTTGTATAAAGCACATACACCATACATTGTCCATAAAAGATAAGGTGGCTTTGAAGCCACTGTCGGTCGCCATGAGCTCAGCTCACTCAATTAAGCTGTGACCAGTAAATTTGGGCCTATGTATGAGAGAATAGGTCTGTGTGGTAAGTGTGCACTATATAAAAAAAAGTTGTAGCAAACAGTGCATAATGAGAAAAAACTGCGACCGTGTTTTTGGTGTAAAACAACGACTTTGCGGTGTATTTTCGTATGGTTTTTATGGATTTATTCTCGTTTTTTATGGTCTCATTTGATAGAATGGAAGATATAATACAGAAATAGATATGATTTTGATTGGTTTCACAATGGAAAGTACCTTGAAATTGAGCTCAAAGTAGCAGAAATGTTCGATTTTTGCCAATGTTCAAGAGTAAACAAATGATGTCATTGTCCAATACGTGTCCAACTGGCCAGTCTAATATGCAGTCACAAATGGGTTGACATTATTTATACAGTTATTACAATAATGCAGTGGTCTGCATAACAGTAAATCTATTTTTTTGTGTGTGAATAAAAATTCAAAATGGAGAGCAAGCGTAATATAAGAGGAGCCTGGGGACCTGACTAATGAACAGAGAAAATGTTGTTTAAGTGCCAGGAATGTCTGCATTGTTTATTCTGAACAGTATTTTGAAATTGGCATCTCTTGAAATTTGTGAGAGATTGGCCGAAATGCCTAGCCATGCTAGGTGTTCTAGTGGTACACTCTGTAATTATTATTTTACTACATGTAAACCACACAATAACCAAATTCTGTAAACTCAGCATTGTAATCCTTATAGAGAATAAACTTTTGAATTTAAATTACAGATTTCTAACCATTTTATTGGGTAGTTGAAATAGGTAAATGGGCAGTTTCTTCTACTCAGTCGACAGAATATGTTTTATAGTTTATTGTGTCACGTTCTTGGTAGTGGGGAGTAATGATAAGGCTTCGGAGGCTTCTTACTCTATTTGTGGTATCTGGGTACACAGGCAGTGTGTTGAGTGCCCATGGCCCAGGAGGAAGAGAGGGAGTAGACCTGTTGACTGGGTGAAGTGAGCTGCCAGTGAGAGAGAGAGGCAGGTCTGGGCATACTGAAGTGGCATAGGCCTATAGGTGGCAGCACGAGCAAGGCTCGTAATATGAACTCAGCTGGCAGACAGCATAGGCTGTCTATGCAGACAGTACAGGCTGTCTACAAATAGAAGAAATACTAGCAAAATAGCTATGAGTTTGATTGACTGGAACAATGGAATGAGCCAAAAATAGAGCTTAAAGTAGGTGAAAACACCGATGCATAAATATTGGGTTAAGTGTATTCTAACCTAACCACTCTGTAATCCGGCAAAATCACTAATCCGGCACCCTACAGGTCCCAATGATGCCAGATTAGTGATGGTCAACCTGTAATGCATATCACAAAAAAAATAATGAAATAAAATCAATTAGCATAACCTAACTAATGTGTTTGTGAATTTAATAAAGACTTTTATCAGCCAAGTCAGGCAAAATAGCAACACGGAAGACATTAAATAATATAAAAAAAATTCTTGTGCATGCATATTAGTAAGTCAGGTGATAGGGCTGGGTGGCAAAAAAAAGGGATGACATATTAGGAAGGACAAGCACACATTCTCAGCTATTCAGTCTGACTGTTTTCCATCTATGAGTAACACTTCTTTATTAGGTAGAGTAGCAGAAGGGAGAAGCATCAAGAGGCTGTGAGTATATCAGGCGACTACACTTAACCAGTCTGTCCACCCTGAGGTAATGCAATTACAGTAGAGTACATTGACATGGTAGCCACTATATATTTCTTTGCATTATGTTATGTTCATCCTTGGGATTATGAGGCATATCATCCTCCAAACACTGGTAAGTTATATTCCAGGACCTGGTGACATTTGCTGAAATTATTCATAATTAATAGTGAATATAATATTGAAGAATAGGTATTATGTAATGTGAATAACAAATGACCTGGTTTGGTAATAGAGTTGTGGATGAGTGGAACAAACTCCTGAGTACTGTCATAGAAGCAGAGACCTTGTGTAGCTTTAAAAATAGGTTGGACACTTATGTCCTTCCTGCCCGGGGGCGGAGACATTACCCTTGCAATGTGGCTCGTTTAACTTTTGACAGCCGAGAACTCCCGTCCTCTGTATATGTCGCGGGACATCGGTTACAAGTTCGGAAGGTGATACCTACACCGCAACGATGTAGAAATTGCTGGCGTTTTGGTCACCCAGCGAAATATTGCAGATCTATGGCCAAATGCCCAGTCTGTGGTGCCGACGACCATTCTAATACATCTTGCAGTCAACCTCCATCTTGCCTTAATTGTAATGAAGCTCACCCTTCGTACTCCCGCCGTTGCCAGGTCTACTTAAATGAACGTGAAATCCGTTGCCTCAAAGAGGCAGAAGGTCTCCCTTATGCTATGGCAGTTACTCATCTCCGCCTCCAAGGGAGACTACCCCGTGTTTCTTATTCTCGTGTTTCCAAACATCCCCCCACTTCTGGGGTCCCATCTTCTGCAGCCTCCTCTGTTGTTACCCCTCCCATAGCCACTCTGGCATCTAATCCTTTTGCTGTCCTTGGCTCTGACGTCCCGACTACAACTCAGTCTGTTCTCACATCTTCGCGTCCTTCCTCACAAGCCCCAGTATCGACAAGACCTCGTACGACACCTAATACCAATCGCCCCTCTACTTCTCAGAAGTCCAAAAAATCCACATTGCTCAAATCTTCTTTGCTCCTTCCTTCCCTTCTTCCACCTCCACACTTTACCTTTCCAGTCTCTGTACCTAGTTCTTCCTCTCTCTCTGGCTCTATTACAAGTGTGGAGATTCACCCTCCTCCTCGTACTATGCCTTCCACCCCCGTCCCCTCCCAAGTTTCTCCCTCTTCTGCCACCTCCCAGGTTTCTGCCTCTTTTGTCCCCCCCCACACTTCATCTCCAGTCCCTTATGCTCTTCCCTCCCCCTCTACTTTGGTTCAGTCCATTACTGTCCCAATCTTTACTCACCCTCCTCCTTCTATCTCCAATATGGTCTCCCATACATCTTTGAATTCAGAAACACTTGAAGCCATTTCAGAATATATTGCAGAGACTAAACCTTCAATGAACACTGATTCACTTCCTGTTCCTTCTCTTCCCTCTCCTCCATCTTCACAGCCCCATTCTTCGCAACGCTCCGTTCCTTCGCTGCTTGAACGTCTTCCAATGCCACCACACGTTGACTTTTCTAACCCCTCTAGTCCGTAGGTGCCTTTACCTACAGATTCCTGGTATTTTCTTCATCGCCGATCATGGCCTATTTACAGTGGAATATCCGCGGCCTCAGGGGTAATCGGGGTGAGCTTCAGATGTTGCTTTCCAGGTTTTCCCCTGTTGGTGCTTGCTTACAAGAACCAAAATTACACTCAGGTGTTTTCCAACCTATCTCAGGCTATAATTTATTGTATTCTTCGGATCCTTTCTCAGATGGGACCTTTAATGAAAGTGCCCTTCTTCTACGCAATGATATTCTGTACTGTCAACTATTTGTCCATACTTCGCTGCATTACACTGCAGCCCGTATCCACTTGAATAAGTGGTTTACAATATGTTCTTTATATCTCTCTCCTTCTCGAGCATTTTCTATCCCAGACTTTGCCTTTCTTGTTTCATCCTTACCACCACCACTTCTGTTACTTGGTGATTTTAATGCCCACCATTTCCTCTGGGGGGGTCTCATTGTGACTCACGTGGCATCCAGTTGGAGGCTTTTCTCGCATCTCACCCCCTCCATGTTTTAAATACGGGTACTCCTACCCATTTTGATCCTCGTACTCATACTCTCTCTTGCATCGATCTATCAGTCTGCTCTTCCTCCACTGCACTAGACTTCACCTGGTCTGTTCTACCGGACTTACATGACAGCGATCATTTTCCAATCATTCTTACTTCTCCTTCCTATTCACCACCTTTCCGTAGCCCTCGCTGGCAATTTGATAGGGCAAATTGGGATCTTTACTCACACCTCACTGCTTTTAGTGAGGTTCCTTCTTCATCCTCCATTGATGAGCTCCTACACCTCTTCTCGACGTCAGTTTATACCGCAGCTTCTCATTCTATACCCCAAACCTCAGGCAGGCATTCTCAGAAGTGCGTGCCTTGGTGGTCTCCTGCTTGTGCTCGTGCAGTACGTTTGAAACGTGCTGCATGGGGCAGGTACCGGTACAATAGAACCGCTGAGAGACTTCTTGATTTTAAGCAGAAGCGTGCAATCGCTCGCCGTGTCATCCGTGAAGCTAAACGCACTTGTTGGCGAGACTATGTTTCCACCATCACCTCTGCTTCTTCTATGAGTGCAGTCTGGAAAAAAGCGAGGAAATTGAGTGGTAAATACTCTCCTGACCTGGCTCCTGTTCTACGGGTCGCTGGTGTTGATGTAGCAAACCCTCTCGACGTTGCCATTGAACTTGGCACACATCTGGTCCGTATTTCCCGAGGGCTCCATCTATGCCCCTCGTTTCTTTCCTCAAAGTCTGCCAGAGAGTTAGTACCCTTGGACTTTTCTTCTCTCAGAGAAGAACAGTATAATGTGCCTTTTACACTTCAAGAACTAGAGGCAACGCTCTCAGCTTGCCAATCATCGGCAGCTGGGCCTGACGACATTCATATTCGTATGTTACAACATTTACATCAGTCAGCCCTTGTAGTCCTCTTACACCTCTTCAATTTTATTTGGGCACAAGGAGTTCTTCCCCAGCTGTGGAAATCTGCCATTGTTCTCCCTTTCCGCAAACCGGGTACTACAGGACATGATGCCTCCCACTATCGTCCCATCACTCTTACTAGTGCAGTTTGCAAAGTGATGGAACGTCTCGTAAATCGACGTTTAATGTGGTATTTAGAGACACACAACAGTCTCTCCGCTAGTCAATATGGCTTTCGTAAGGGTCGTTCTACCATAGACCCCTTACTACGCTTGGATACGTATGTTCGTAATGCCTTTGCGAATAATCACTCAATTATTGCCATATTTTTTGACCTTGAGGAGGCATATGACACAACTTGGAGGTATAATATTTTGGCCCAGGCCCATTCCTTAGGCCTCCGAGGCAATCTACCATCCTTCCTTAAGAACTTTTTAACTGACAGACATTTCCGTGTTCGAGTCAATAATGTTCTTTCCCCGGACTTTGTCCAAGCTGGAGGTGTCCCTCAGGGATGTGTTCTAAGCACAACACTTTTTCTCCTTGCTATAAATGATTTGGCCTCTGTTCTTCCACCCAATATTTGGTCATCACTCTATGTTGATGACTTCGCTATTGCTTGTGCAGGCGCTGACTGTCATCTTATTGCAGTTTCTCTCCAGCATGCGATCGACCGTGTTTCCACTTGGGCCACCACGCATGGGTTTAAATTTTCAAGTACCAAAACTCACCAAATTACTTTCACTAGACGCTCTGTTATCTCCGATCATCCTTTGTATCTCTATGGCTCCCGTATCCCCGAACGTGATACAGTCAGGTTTCTAGGCCTTCTCTTTGACCGTAGGTTATCCTGGAAACCTCACATTACCTCTCTGAAGGCAACTTGTCACAGCCGGCTAAACCTTCTTAAAACCCTTGCTCATCTTTCCTGGGGAGCTGATCATCGAACTCTGCTTCGCCTACATTCAGCCCTCGTTTTATCGAAACTCGATTATGGTGACCAGATTTATTCTGCGGCCTCTCCTGCTACCTCTCTAGCCTTGACTCTATCCATCACCAAGGATTACGTTTGTGCCTTGGTGCTTTTCGCTCTTTCCCTGTTGAGAGCCTCTATGCAGAAGCGAATGTTCCATCCTTGTCTGATCGCCGTGATGCCCATTGCCTTCGCTACTATGTACGCTCTCACGATCTACACAATCCTTCCATTTATAGAATGGTCACCGATATTAGTAGACATTCTTTATTCATTCGCCGCCCCTGTTTGCTCCATCCCTTTTCTCTTCGCCTACATTCACTCTTGTCTTCCCTTCAGTTACCGCCTTTATATGTTCATGTAGCATCTCACTTTTCCCTACCCCCCTGGGAAGTTCCAGCTGTTCGGGTCTGTTCTTTCTCACTCCCTTGCTCGAAAGCTCAACTGCCTATGGTGGCTTCCCGCTCTCTTTTTCTTGATCACTTCCACTCCCATTCTCATGCCACCGCTGTGTACACAGATGGCTCTAAGTCTTCAGACGGCGTCGGATTCGCAGCAGTGTTTCCGGACAGCGTCGTGCGGGGGCATTTACTATCTTCGGCTAGCATTTTTACTGCTGAACTGTATGCCATTCTTGCAGCACTTATTCGTATCGCATCTATGCCTGTGTCATCATTTGTGGTAGTCTCAGACTCCCTTAGTGCTCTACAGGCTATACGAAAATTTGATACATCTCACCCCCTAGTTCTCCGTATCCAACTTTGGCTACACCGTATCTCTATGAAGCATAAAGATATTATTTTTTGTTGGGTCCCTGGTCATGTCGACGTACAGGGCAATGAACAGGCAGACACTGCTGCGCAGTCAGCAGTACATGACCTACCAATTTCCTATAGAGGTGTTCCATTTCTGGACTATTTTGCTACAATAGCTGCCCACCTTTGCGCCCGTTGGCAACAACGTTGGTCAACTCTGCTTGGTAACAAACTTCATTCTATTAAACCGAGCATAGGTTACTGGCCGTCTTCTTGTCATCAGTGCCGTGGTTGGGAGACCACTCTCTCCCGTCTTCGCACTGGCCACACTCGTCATACTCACGGGTATCTCATGGAGAGGCACCCTGTACCTCTCTGTGAGCAGTGTCAAGTTCCAGTATCGATTAGCCACATTCTGTTAGACTGCCCTCTCTATCAACGAGCACGCAGAATTTACCTCCAACGCCGTCTTCGTTCTACTACTCTCTCTTTACCTTCCCTTCTTGCTGATGGACCCTCCTTTAATCCTGACTCTCTCATTGACTTCTTGACAACGACTGATTTACTCCACAAACTCTGATGATGATACCTTACGCACTCCCCTCAGCCCTTTCTAGCTCAGTCTCTTGCTGCCCTTTACCCTTTCACCATCCACTGCTCCGCTGTTATCCGTAACCTATTACTCATCCACCTCCCTTTTGCCACCTGATGCCCTCGCTTCCTTCCTGCCCTGCAGCGCTGTATAGCCCTTGTGGCTTAGCGCTTCTTTTTTATTATAATAATAATAGTAAGACATGAACACAAGCAGATTTTATTGCAAGAGGACACCTGTACCAGCGAACAGTGTGTGGAACTTGCAGGATATGAATTATTTGTTCCAGATTTATTGTATTTTCATGATATTAACATGTTATCCATATACATACACTTAATGGTTTGTTTACACCATTAAAACCAGCAAAGAAATTTCTGAATTATGAGTTTGGTGACATATACTGTATGTTACCTTAACAGCAAGAGAGTAGCATCATTGTCACCATGACAACAAGGTAGTAGCATCACTGTCACCATGCCAAAAAATAGAGTAGCATCACTGTTACCATGACAACAAAAGAGTAGCATCACTGTCACCATGACAAAAATAGTAGTATCACTGTCACCATGACAGAGTAGCATCACTGTCACCATGACAGAGTAGCATCACTGTCGCCATGACAACAAGATAGTAGCATCACTGTCACCCTAACAACACGACAATAGCATCACTGTCACCATGACAAGAGAGTAGCACCACTGTCACCATGCTAACAAGAGAGTAGCATCACTGTCACGATGACAAGAGTAGCGTCACCTTCACCATAACGAGAGAGTAGCATCACTGTCACCATGAAAACAAGAGTGGAGTCGCCGTCACCATGACAAATCAGTAGCATCGCTGTTACCATGACAACAAGAGAGTAGCGTCACTGTCACCATGACAACAACAAAGTAGTATCAGTCACCATGACAATGAGGCAGTAGCATCAGTCACCATGACAACATGAGTAGCATCATTGTCACCATGACAACATGAGTAGCATCACTGTCACCATGACAACATGAGTAGCATCACTGTCACCATGACAACATGAGTAGCATCACTGTCACCATGACAACATGAGTAGCATCACTGTCACCATGACAACATGAGTAGCATCACTGTCACCATGACAACATGAGTAGCATCACTGTCACCATGACAACATGAGTAGCATCACTGTCACCATGACAACATGAGTAGCATCACTGTCACCATGACAACATGAGTAGCATCACTGTCACCATGACAACGAGACAGTAGGGTCACTGTCACCATGACAACATGAGTAGCATCACTGTCACCATGACAACATGAGTAGCATCACTGTCACCATGACAACATGAGTAGCATCACTGTCACCATGACAACATGAGTAGCATCACTGTCACCATGACAACATGAGTAGCATCACTGTCACCATGACAACGAGACAGTAGGGTCATTGTCACCATGACTATGAGTAGCATCAGTCACCATGACAAGACAACAGCGTCACTGTCACCATGACAAGACAACAGCGTCACTGTCACCATGACAACAAGGAAGTAGCGACATTGCACCATGATAACGAGAGTAGCGTAACCGTCACCGGTGGCCTGGTGGGTAAAGCTCCCGCTTCACACACGGAGGGCCCGGGTTCGATTCCCGGCGGGTGGAAACATTTCGACACGTTTCCTTACACCTGTTGTCCTGTTCACCTAGCAGCAAATAGGTACCTGGGTGTTAGTCGACTGGTGTGGGTCGCATCCTGGGGGACAAGATTAAGGACCCCAATGGAAATAAGTTAGACAGTCCTCGATGACGCACTGACTTTCTTGGGTTATCCTGGGTGGCTAACCCTCCGGGGTTAAAAATCCGAACGAAATCTTATCTTATCTTATCTTAACAAGAGTAGCATCACCGTCACCATGGCAACAAGTGTAGCGTCACCAATACTGTGACAATAGCCGAGTACTGTCACCGTCACCATGGCAACAGGAGAGCAGCGTCACCGTCACCATGACAACAGCTAAGTAGCGTCACCGTCACCATGACAACAGCTAAGTAATGTCACATGTCACCATGACAACAGCTAAGTAGCGTCACCGTCACCATGACAGCTGAGTAGCATCACTGTTACCATGGCAACAAGGAAGTAGTAGTATTATTATAATCAAGGGGAAGCGCTAAACCCGTAGGATTATACAGCGCCTGGGGGGTTGTGGAAGGCATTCAGGCTTAATTCGGGGAACTGGAGCACAGATCCAATTCCCTAAATCAAGAGCCCCTCGCCAACATCAAGGAACCTTCCCTGATTATTATTATAATCAAGGGGGAAGCGCTAAACCCGGAGGATTATACAGCGCCTGGGGGGGATGTGGAAGGCATTCAGGCTTAATTCGGGGAACTGGAGCACAGATCCAATTCCCTAAATCAAGAGCCCCTCACCAACATCAAGGAACCTTCCTTGAGGGGGAACCTTCCCTGAGGGGAACAAGGAAGTAGCGTCACTGTTACCATGACAACACTAACGAAGGGAGCAGCTGCCAGTCCACATTTTCTTGGCAAACAGCAGCAGGGTGAGGCAGCCCTAGTGTTGTGTTCTATATATTTTATAATAATAATAATAATAATTTCAAATCGTATTAAAATCCACAATAATTTTAAAGATCATAGTAAGTTTATTCAGGTTAACACAAATGCAGTTACATATATTATCATAAATAGCAGCATATGTGTAAAGAACCTAAGATAACCCATAAATGTCAGAGCGACTTATTTCCATTGGGGTCCTTGTCTATTACAACTTATGTTCATAGACGATGTGACCTGGGCGGGGGAGGGGGTAAGCAGAACTACTGTTAAAGCTCCTGGGCCGAAGGAGAGTTTACTTGGGTTACATTATTATTATAATAATGGGGAAGCATTAAAATCGTAGGATTATACAGCGCATGTGAGGGGGGATGGAAGGTATTCAGGCTCAGTTCAGTGAACCGGAGCACAGATCTAATTCCCTAGATCAAGAGCCCCTCACCAGCGTCAAGGAATCTCCCTTGAGGGGGTTGGGTTACAGTTGGTGCGTCTGACGGAATGTAATACAGTAATTATTACCTCCGAATCCTTCCTATTAGAAGCCTGGGTTAGCCTGGACGGTAGAGCATCGGACACGGCTCGAGCCCCTCGGCCACCCTTCTGTTTATTCATCGAGTTATTTATTACAACTTAATTTGAATGAATGGATGATTCACACACATACATGCAAAATGCTTTGATTAACATTCACTCAGTTTCCGTCTTCCTAAAAAGCACAATGACCTCACCGTTGAGATGTATCTGAACTACATCTTTATCTGATCCAGAGTGCAGGCACCTGTACCGTCTACCTCTAGGACTAGAGTCCGGGTGTTAGATATGAAGAGTGTATATTACAGTCGGGTGTTTACACAGGAATGTGTGCAAAGAACTGAGGAGCACTGAGACTTGACAAGTACGTCTCCACAGAACACATCCACTCCATTGGAACAGGTCACCTTCCTACTGGCACAGGTCAACTCACTGCTGGTATAGGTCATCTCACTACTGGTACAGATCATTACTACTGGCACAGATCAAGTGACTACTGGTATAAGTTATCTCGCTACTGGCACAGGTCAACTCACTACAGGTCAGCTCACAAACAATGTCCAGAATATCTTGCTGTCAATTTTGTCAAGGTTGGGAACCAAAGTTAGTTTAATATGTTTATTATGCACCCCATACCCATCCTGTGGGCGGTAGTCAAAAGATTACAGAGGTACATAATTGGTCCAGGGACTGGACTCCAAAGTTTTGATAGCTGAGCAAGTTACAGAGGTAATGAACTCACAATTTACAAAGGTAATGAACTCACAATTTACAAAGGTAATGAACTCACAATTTACAAAGGTAATGAACTCCAGGTAAGTCTGGTCACAATCATGACAAGTTACAAAGGTATTTACAGATTACAGAGGTACGTAATGGGTCCAGGGACTGGGCCCCCAAAGTTTTGATAGCTGAACCAGGTACAAAGGTAATGAGCTCACAAGTTACAAAGGTAATGAATTCTGTAGAATGGTTACTTACGTTTATACTTTGGCTACAATCATGAACAAATTATAGAGTAATGAGCAATTCACACTTCCACACCCGGTCACAACTGTAATGAGTTATTGGTGCAAATATTGATTGTTGAGTCACACACACCACACACACACACACACACACACACACACACACACACACACACACACACACACACACACACACACACACATACACACACACACACACACACACACACACACACACACACACACACACACCACACACACACACCACACACACACACGCACACACACACACACACACACACACACACACACACACACACACACACACACACACACACACACACACACACACACACACACACACACACACACACACAGATAGATAGTAGGAAGTATTTCTTCAGTCATAGAGTTGTAAGGCAGTGGAATAGCCTAGAAAATGACGTAGTGGAGGCAGGAACCATACACAGTTTTAAGACGAGGTTTGATAAAGCTCATGGAGCGGGGAGAGAGAGGGTCTAGTAGCAACCGGTGAAGAGGCGGGGCCAGGAGCTAGGACTCGACCCCTGCAACCACAAATAGGTGAGTACAAATAGGTGAGTACACACACACACACACACACCAAAGCAATCATGGTACTAGGGGGAGAGAGCACAACTTTGTAGTACCCACAGTCATTGGCCAGGCTTCAAACACCTTTTATTGTACAGCAATAAAGGAATGGAACAGACTGCCTGCACATGTCAAAGCCAGTCATAGCATGAACCAGTTCAAGAAGAGTGCCAAAATGTAGCTACAGAAAGGGAGGGGAATGATTTTCTATTTTTTAGCTAACATACGTGTAAATTTTGCCTTATTCCTAGTAATGACCCTCGTATTGTAGATAGTCTTAATGACCCTCGTGTAGTAGATAGTCTTTTTAGTATAATAACAAGATGTTATCTTCATTATATAATAATAAGAAAATATTATAACCTTTATAGTATTATAATAATAAGGTAAAAGGACCCCAATGGAAATAAGTCACTCTGTCTGACTTTTTTGAGTTATCCTAGGTTCTCTACACATATGCTGCTATGTATGATAATTCTATGTAACTGTATTTGTGTATATCTGAATAAACTTACTTACTTAATTACTGATACAGGTCATTACTACTGGCACAGGTCAACTCACTACTGGTATAGGTCATCTCACTACTGGCACAGGTCAACTCACTACTGATACAGGCCATTACTACTGGCACATGTCAAGTGACTACTGGTATAGGTCATCTCACTACTGGTACAGGTCAACTCACTGCTGGTATAGGTCATCTCACTACTGGCACAGGTCAACTCACTACTGGTATAGGTCATCTCACTACTGGTACAGGTCATTGCTACTGGCACAGGTCAAGTGACTACTGGTGTAGGTCATCTTACTACTTGCACAGGTCAACTCACTACTGGCACAGGTCAAATGACTGCTAGTATAGGTCATCTCACTATACAGTACTATACTGGATTGAATGATAATTGCAATTTATTTAAAACTAATAATATTTATTTTATTTCTTTGGCAGAGGGAGGAGCCAGATACAGTTGTTAAGAAACAATGTCAGGTCTACCACTACTTCCTGGCTACACTGTCTGCAACCCCACTGTGAGTGGTGATCTGTGGTAACCTGGCCTATATTGACCAGACCTGGGATGACCTGACCTGTGGGGACCCTGACCTTCAGTGACTTTACATCTGGTGACCTGATTTGACCATGATTTCATCTGTCTCAGCTCATCAGTTCCATCATCTGAACTCATAATTTACACTTTCTCCTTATCGAATATGTTGAAAAAACTTACACAATGGACTTACACAAGGACTTACACAATGGAGCAAATCTCAGGTCAACTGTATCTTTATCCCAGACAAAGACTCCCTGGTCTTCACCTTAAAGCAACCACTGAACCCATTGAAATTGTGTCTATGAAAGTGAAGAGTCCCTATAAGATCTCCACCCTCTAAATTACCCTCATTTGTTGCACATACCTAAAAATCTGATGATTACCATATTCCTCTTTCTCAACATATCATTTTACCATCATAACCTCTCAATTTCTGTTTGACCTCTATCCTTTTAAATATTTTTATCTCTTATTTCAAAATGCCTTTGTGACTTTCTATTGTGTCAGCTATTTCATTTCTTTCAGTGGATTATTCCAGTTTAAGTGCATAATATCCATCGTCTAAACTCATCATTTCACTAACCACCTTTTTTTACTTTGTCTCACTTCATTACTCTTCCTGTTTCAAACTGTTTTACCTACACAAAAATAAAACAGCCTTGATGCTGTCAGAAGGGATATAAGCCAAGGAATTAGAGTAATTTTCCCTTTTATTGGCTGAAACCTGAATATATACAGTATCTCCTGTTCTGCAGATGTAGTATGACCCTTACAGGTCAAAATGAAATTTCAGAAAGACATACACATACAGCATATTTCCCAAAAATCTCCAAAATCAGTAGGCATCCTTTCTAAGATATGGTACTATGTACCCTTACTCTTTACCACTCTCTCATCTACCCTTACCTCACCTATGGTATTTGTGCATGGGGTGCAACCACAGCAAATCACCTTAAACCAATAATAATCCAACAGAAAGCTGCTGTGAAATTGATTACAAACTCCTCTGCTAGGCAACATACCCCACTGCTATTTAAGAGCTTGAATCTGCTTAACATACAAAATACAGTACTCATTCATATTATTGTGCCTACTACATACACAGAACATTATTCTCCAGTATTTATCTTCCTCACAAACTCCCTGAGAACTACAACAGAACACATTTACATAACACAAGACACAAAACACTCTGATATCCCTCGTGTTCATCTCTTCCTATGCAGAAATGCTATGCACATAAAGGGCCCTAAGATCTGGAATTCATTACCTGAACATACAAAAGAGCCCCTTCCTGCACACCAATTCAGGTCTCTGCTTAGAAATCACCTCATCTCCCAAAATTAACCACACAAACAGTACATGTTATTGCCACCAACAACTCAAAAATTCCTAAATATTTTAAGGTTATTTCAAAATTAAAATGGTTCCAATCTCATTATGTAAAATGTGCTAAAATATAATACTGTAACCTATTAATCAGTTCATCTCAATTATAAATTCAGTTACTACTAAACCACTAACTACCTCTTAAAATAAAAAAAAACAATGTTCAATTCGAACCAACTATGTTATATATGCCTAGTATTAAGTAGTCTGTTAAGCATTAGGTTTAGTCTGCCTGAAATGCCCAAGCATGATAGTGGCTTTCTTTGTACTTAGCAAATCAAAATTGTAATTACATAGTATAAAATATGCAAAGAGATAAAATCCTTAACCCTTACAATAATCTTGTACTTTCTAAAAAGATAGTCACCAGGTTATGACATGACACAAGGAAGATATCTACTATTTATCTTTCCCGAGGAAATCAACTTGATTCAGATCTTTGTGTTGCTATGAGCTCAGATGTGGTGTGGGGCTCATGATGAAAGCTATGTGAAGAAAAAGTCACAAGGAAAATTCTAATGCAGCTTAGCTTAACTTAAAATTGTAATTTGTTTTGCAATTTTTTTGTTATGTTTTCCTCGTCAACCCAAAACATCATACACACTAACATATAGTATCAGATCTTTCAACTTTGCCAGAGGATGCATGTTGTGATGCAACTAGCTGAGTACAACAATCTCTCACATCTTAGCTAATCTTTGAATGGAGTGTTACACAATTTCCCTTCTGTTGACACAAGTCTTGTGGTAAACCCCCAAGGCCTAGCTCTGTCTCCTGCAGCCCCATGAGGATTTCTCCACATGATACATGTTGTAATGGGACCCTTACTCTTACAACATTTACTTAAACACAATACAGAATATAAAAGTTTATTATATTTTCATCCTACATTGCTGATTTTCACACTTTTCCTCTTTTTAGCCTACAATTTTTAAGACTGTGAGTATAATTGTATAGTTTAACTTTGGGATAGCTTTAGGATTGCTTTAGGATTGCTTTAGAATAACTTTAGAATTGCTGTAGGATAGCTTTAGAATTACTGTAGGATAGCTTTGGGATACCTTGAGAATAGCCTTAGGATAGTTTAAGGATAGCCATTTTTGTGCATGGTTCCATCTCTGTTTCACACACTTTATACTGTCATTTCCATGTAAACAGTACCACCAGAAATACTTAACTCTTTCAGGGTTTGGGCCTGTGGTGGTACGGCTTACGAGCCAGGGTTTTTGACGTACTAGTACGCCTAAATTCTAGCGCCCTCAAATCTAGTGAGAGAAAGCTGGTAGGCCTACATATGAAAGAATGGGTCTATGTAGTCAGTGTGCGTGGTATAAAAAAATCCTGCAGCACACAGTGCGTAATGAGAAAAAAAAACTTTGACCATGTTTTTGGATTAAAACAGCTACTGCACTGTATTTTCATATGGTATTTATTGTTGTATTCTAGTTTTCCTGGTCTCATTTTATAGAATGGAAGACATATTACAGAAATTGAGATGATTTTGACTGGTTTTACAAAGAAAAGTACGTACCTTGAAATTGAGCTCAAAGTAGCAGAAATGTTCGATTTTTACCAAAGTTCAAAAGTAAACAAATCATGTTATGCATCCGATACACGTCAACTGGTGAGTCTAATATTCTTTCACAAGTGCGCTGATATTATTTATACCATTTCTACACCAATACAGTAGTCTGCATAATAATAAATCTTCTATTTTTTTGTGAGAATAAAAATTCAAAGTGGAAAGCAAAAGAATGTAAGAGGGGCATGGGGACGTGACTAATGAACAGAGGAAATGTTATTTTAGTGCTAGGAATGTCTTCCTTGTTTATTCTGGACCCTATTCGGAAATTGGCATCTTTTGAAATTTGTGTGAAATTGGCAAAATTGCTAAATTCTGACCACTGTATTGGATAGTTGAAATCGGTAAATGTGTGGTTTCTTGTACTCACTCGATAGAAAAAATGGAGTTCTAGCGAAATAGTTATGATTTTTGCCGACAAGTATACTGGAATTGACCGAAAATAGGGCTCAAAGCGGGCAAAATTGCCAATGCATAAACATCATCAAGACCGCTAACTTTGCGAGAGCATAATTCCGTAAGTTTTCCATCAAATTTCATACTTTTGGTGTCATTATGATCGGGAAAAGATTCTCTATCTTTTCATAAGAAAAAAATAATTTTTTTTTTTTTTAAATTTGGGGGACCCTTAGAACCAGTCTCTGAGAGGGCCTGTCAACCCTGAAAGGGTTAATAGCCCTGCCTTAGTCTAGCAGTGAGAAGTGTCTTGTAGTCTACTGATATTGTTGCTTTCTCCATAGACTTGTTTTACTTGAAACATCTCATTATCATAGACATTGGATCTCCTAGTTTTTATTTGTACTCTTCTTTCATCCAACTCATATGCTAGTTCTTTTCTAACAGTATTTCTTAAACGTGTTTGAGAAACCAAAATCATATACAATATTCTCTTTATTTAAGGGTAATTTAGACAAGGCATAACTTTATCATGTTCCCTGAGGCCTATATTAGAGGGAATCCACAAAGTTTAACACTAATTTCTTTTTCAATGATTTGTGCTTCTGTATCTGTATCTGGCTTCATACACAAGCCTGTTAGGTAAGACACATATGCAACAGTTAGGTATCTTTATTTGAAATAAAGATGCCTAACTGTTGCATATGTGTCTTACCTAACAACCTGTTGGTATTTTATACCATTTTAATATACACAAGCCTGTTATATTTAGAACTCTGGCTATGTAGAGCAGGTATTGAGGATAGGGAGATGGAAACAGTTAAATTCTGCAACTGTAGCTTTTACAATCTTCAGAGCATTAAGTATAGCAAACAGTTTAGTTTGTTAGGTGGAAACCAGGTTACTAATTCTAATACTTTTCTGTGTTAAGTACAGTCAGGCTGGTGTATGATAGCAGCACTTTCTGCCATCCCACTGTCAAAATCCAACCCATCCTCCTGAGCAACATTTATAATATTAACTATTTATAAACAGATTTGTCAAATAGAGTTTTTAACTGTTTTTTCTAACAGCAAATGTCATATCAGTGTAAAAGGAGCAGTCAGCATAAGTGGTCTTAATGATAATACTATTTTTAATCTGCAGGTCATATATGTACTTCATACCATTAATGGGCAGGTGTACAAGTGTATCTTATAAAAAGTGGCTACTGAGTATAAGTTTTGTCTCAGCTAATTAAATGCCCTATCTCAGTTCATCAGATGTCCTGTCTCAGATCATCATGTACTGGATCTCAGATCATTATATGCCCTGTCTCAGTTCATCAGATGTCCTGTCTCAGATCATCATGTACTGGATCTCAGATCATTATATGCCCTGTCTCAGTCCATCATCATGATGTTGCAGGAGCTGCAGAGGCCTATCCGTCAGAGTCTGGGGTGGAAGAAGGGCGTCCCACTGGTGGCACCATCACCTGTACCACTCTTATCTGAGGAAGATGCCCAGGAGCTAGCCAGGTGTATATGTTTGTTCTTGTGAATCTTAAGCTCTTGGGCCAGTATCTTTATACTTTAACATTATTTGACTAGGGTATATCTGCTTTTATAATCATGAATAATTTTAACGTGGGAAATGTTAACATTTAATTTCTTGTGCCTCTCTTATCTTAACAATGACTTGATTGATTCTTAATATTTCTGTAACTAATCTGAATGTTCACATTCCATCAGTGTCCCCTTTCATGATGACTAGTCTGTGTCTCTGTCAACCTGTCGAAGTCCCACATAATTTTGTATGTCACGATCATGTCCTGTATATGCTGCCAATATTTTTTTGTGCTTCAGATAGGTTAATCATGATGCTCAACATTGTACCCTTTTCATTTTATCATTCTATGAGTTGTTCTTTCCTCATATAGTATATTCTATCCAGTGTCCTCTACCTTATGTTGTTGTTCATTCAGTTGGTAGGCTATACTCCTTTTTCTCCCTATCCCGATATTCAGTTCTTCACATTTACTGGGGTTGTAATCCAGTATAATATCTTTCCTTTATATGGTGTGTGTTATCTTTGCATTGTCTGCACACACTGCTATTCAGGAGTCTATCCTTCCTTGATAAGTCATATTTAGATGCCAGAAATAGCAGGTGCTATAGCTCTAATCTTTGTGGGATTCTACTGGCAATGCGTGCCCATTCAGATGTACTGACTTTCATCCTTGTTGCTTTCTACTACTCACATACATACATGCTAATTTCTTGCCTGTCGCTCAAGCCAGTTCCACTTTTCTATCTTGCTTGATTTCCTTCAGTCTAATTTAAATGTTAGTTTTGTAAGGAATTATTTTCCATTTTTGAACACATCGTAAAATGTCAGTGCTCTCAAGGTGATGCATATTGAGGATACTGGGCTATTGTTTAATAGTTCCTGTTTATTGCTTTTCTTGGTATTACGAACACAGGTTATGAATGGCCTGTGACCTGGTCGTAATGGGTTATGGAGAAATACAAACTCAGTAGATAGACTATAACTTGTATTTCCTTCACCAGATATAATTTGCCAGATATATAGTAGGTTGGTAGACAGCAACCATCCAGGGAGGCACTACCGTCCTACCAAATGAGTGTGGAACATAAGCCTGTAATTGTTTTGCATGATGGTAGGATTGTTGGTGCCTTTTTCTGTCTCATAAACATGCTAGGTTGCAGGTATGTCTTGCTACTTCTACTTACACTTAGGTCACACTACGCATGTATGTACAAGCATATATATATACTAACCCCTCTGGGTTTTCTTCTATTTTCTTCCTACTTCTTGTTATTGTTTATTTCTGCTTATCTCCATGAAGAAGTGGAGCAGAATTCTTCCTCTGTAAGCCTTAGACAGGGATGTGTGATGTCACCATGGTTGTTCAATATATTTATAGATGGAGTTGTAAGAGAAGTGAATGCTTGAGTGTTGACAAGAGGTGTGGGGTTAAAAGATAAAGAATGGTTTGGACATGTAGAGAGGAAGGAAGGAAATAGAATGACTTCTGTTGTGGAGGGAAGGCAGGGTAGGGGTCAGTCTAGGAAAGGTTGGAGGGAGGGGGTAAAGGAGATTTTGTGTGCGAGGGGCTTGGATTTCCAGCAAGTGTGTGTGAGTGTGTTAGATAGGAGTGAATGGAGACAAATGGTTTTTAGGATTTGCCTTGATGTGCTGTTGGAGTGTAAGCAAGATAACATATATGAAGGGATTCAGGCAAACTGGCAGGCCAGACTTGATTCCTGGAGATGGGAAGTACAGTGCTGGCACTCTGAAGGAGGGGTGTTAATGTTGGAGTTTTATAACTGTAATGTAAGCATGCCTCTGGCAAGACAGTGATGGAGTGAATGATGATGAAAGTTTTTCTTTTTCGGGCCACCCTGCCTTGGCGGGAAACAGCTGATGTATTAATAAAAAAATATATATAAAAAATAATACATGTATATACAGACTGAATAGTAAGTGCACCACACAACAGTGACAGAGTGGGAAAAGTAAAAGCCAGAGACAGAGAGCACTGTACTCAACCAGCAGGTAGGCAAGGCTGGCAGATGCTGACCACAAGTGAACCACATTGCCTCAGCATTTGGCAGGCTTGCCCGATTGGTCAATGAACCAAGGCACAGTAGTACCTTGACTTACGAGTCTAATTTGTTCTGTAACTCAGTTTGCTCGTATATCAAATCAGTTTCAATTAATTTTGAAATTAATTGAACTGCCATTAATCTGTTCCAGCCCCCAGAAACACCACCCCAATTTTTTTGTTATGGGTTTTTAAATAAGAGAAATGTATTTATAAATAAGAAATATTGTATGAAAACATAATAAAAGAGAATGTAAAGAAATAAACTGGTCTTATAAAGTGTATATACTTTGGAGATCAGACGACTTGGGCTAACAGAAGATGCTGGCGGAGGTGGAAGGTGGAAAAGATAGGCAGAGGAGATTGGAGGAAAAATTATGGAAATCGAGTTAATGGTATAGAAAAATAGCTTAACTCACTGGCAACACAATGGTACAAGAATCACTGTTCTATGATATTCCTACAAGGAATTATAGTCATTTATATCATGTATAGTGACACCGTGCATAGCACACCTGCTCACAACCTGTAAATATTTAGGATTTTTTTTTTTCTACGAGGGGTAGGAGAAAATACTACTTCAATACATATAATGCTAATATCAACTCTGTGGCTTATTTATCCATCAGAATTTATCTAATATGACATAATAAACACTATAACATACAAACATGATATATACTCTAGAATAAATAAAATAGGCCTTAATATGGCAAGTGTCCAGAACCAGTCCGAGCATATAAAATAATTACTGCTCCTTCCTATAAAGTGGTCTTTGGTCCTGGGTAAGAGAAAACGGAGTTTTTGCACTAGATCACTAGCTTCATAAGGAAAACACTGAAACAAGAGCGATTTTCTCGGAATTTTTTTTTTTTTCCCCGAGATGGGAGGCCGGCCTGCATTCCCAGTGAATATCTCGGAAGTAAGTTGACTTATTTCATGAAGCCCACCATTTATTATCGAAGTAAATACAATAATATTGACAGGAATCATAAAAAAAATGATTGTTCCACAATTGGCTTCTGGAATATTGGAAATATTCCAAATATTTTGGGATCTGTGTGGGAGTAAAGGGCAAGATATTTTGCAAGTGTCAGATAACTAAAGATAACTACACGATTACCTCCAGTGAGAACATCACACTAGCATTGTTTTATGAGTACCAACTAGTGGAGGCATAGCTGAAGCTCGCTCGTAACTTAGATTTTGGCTCGCAACTCAAAGCAAACAATTGACCGAACGATGGCTTGTAACTCGGAAAACTTGTAAGTTAGGCACTCATAAGTCTAGGCACCACTGTACTGACTAAATGACAGGTACCCTAATAATTGTTAAACCCTTAGCACCCAGTTCGCTGGTTGGGAGGCAGCCTATATGGGAGTGTGACATACGCTGAATAAATTGTAACGTACTCTTTGCATGCCACACTTGACTACCGAAATTATGTTGCCTGTCTGCCTGTGTTTCATATCCCTGAAGATAGTGAAAGATGTTAGGTCTACAATGTCTCTCTTTTTTCAGTATTTAAAGCAATATTTAGACCAGGCTTGTTGTTAGTGATGTGGCTAGTTTTTTTCAGGATTTACTCAACTTCTTCACATATTATTTCAGTATGTTTGATAATTATTGTGTGTGCCTGATCTCTCTCCCCTTTTCTGTTGTTTGTGCCAATCACTGTTCGGTTGTGTAGATACTCTGAAGTAATGTTAAAAAAAATCCTTGGTTTTTATCTCTATGAGATAAGATTTGAGTTTCTTGCTATTGTTTTTGTTGATGTTTTCCAGTGTAAGGTGTGCAGCAGTGATAGAGGTGACAGTAAGAAGGTAGTATACTTTAGAGTCGGGCTTAGCTTGTAAATTCAAATATGAAAAAAGTAATGCTTATAAGCATTTACATACAGGCAGGAGAGGCAACTACAATTTGGCGGACATCGTCGTTCAAGAACCCCACCTAGATTTGTGCCTGATTGGGCAGTGTTGGACAAGAAGGTGATCACCTATTGCTGGTACTCATGTACTTGCTTTCACCACCTTGCTGGAAACCAGAAACACCTGTAGTAATGAGTTATAGCATGTTCATGTACTCCTGCATGATGCCTCGCCTTAGCAACTTATCCTATTCTTACTTGTCAGCATATTGCCAATAATTATGAATATAAAAACTTACATTGCAGAACAAGTGTTTAATAACAGTGTATCACTCTGTGTAAATTTCTACACAGAGTGAAACATTATTCAAATAATGGCCTATTCTGCAACTTGTGTCTTTGTAATTGTTGGCAATACACCGCTACATCCAAAAATGATGTTCTAATTAGTGTATGCTGTGTGTTCTGTACTAACCCAGTACCACAACAGTTTTAGATATTATAGAAACTGCACAATTTTATAGGTTGCACACTGGTTTGTCTTGGTCATGGAGTGAAAGTCTTAGGATACCATGAAAGGAAAATAAATAAAAGCAGCCTGGGTCAAGGAATAACTTTTTATTTGCCTCTCTGTGTGGTCATTCCAGTGGCAGATTTTGAGATTTTTTTTTCTGATATTGCATCCTGGCTTGTGACCAAGTTTTCTTGGTGACCATCTGATTAACCAGGCTCTAGTTATAGGTAGGCCCATATAGTCATCACAAGCTGGTTGATCAGGAAATATCTGCAGGATCTTAGTTACTGTAGACCGAAGACTTCCTGCGAAGGTAGAGGTCTTTAAGTGGGAATTAGACAGCACCTGTTAGTGACTGCTACCTCCAAAACAGTTTCTCAAACAGCTCACCCTTGTAATTAAAATCAACATTTCATTGTTGCTAAGACAGTTGGATGGGTGACTTTTGGAGGTGGTAGTAGACAGGTGCTATCTAATTCCCACATGATGCCATGTGTGTCATAAGAGGCAACTAATATGCCAGGAGCAAGGGGCTAATAACACCTTCTCCTGTATAAATCACTAAATTTAAAAAGAGAAACTTTCAGTTTTTGTTTTTGGACCACCCTGCCTTGGTGGGATACGGCCAGTTTGTTGAAAGAAGAAGAATACAGTCTCTCCTCTGTTAATGACAGAGATAGGGACCTAAGACCCCATCGGTAAACGAATTTGCTGCTAAACGAGGAGCATACTATAATGGTAGTGGATTTGTGTCAGCCATCATTGATATTGTTTTAATGTCACCTTTACACCATTTACAACAATTTAGGTATATTTTTAAATGTTTATACAGCAGTGTACTGTATATTGTAATAAACAGAATTGAGGAAATCAGCTCTAATATGTACATTATTTCTTGACAGTGCCTCTCCCACTCTATCATTTGATCTCCTTTTGCACTCTCTCACCATTCTCTTCACCTTTCTTTTACTCTTCATATACTCTGTCCTTATATAACTTCGGCTTTGTATATGTACGATATTGTTTTTAATTTTAGGTACATGTATTAGAATAATGTATGTTTTTTCTATTTTTCAATATTTCCTCAAAGTTTAAAATAAATGTAACTTCTTTCTTTCAACACACCGGCCGTATTCCACCAAGGCAGGGTGGCCCAAAAAGAAAAACGAAAGTTTCTCTTAAATTTAGTAATTTATACAGGAGAAGGGGTTACTAGCCCCTTGCTCCCGGCATTTTAGTCGCCTCTTACAACACGCATGGCTTATGGAGGAAGAATTCTGTTCCACTTCCCCATGGAGATAAGAGGAAATAAACAAGAACAAGAACTAGAAAGAAAATAGAATACCTAGAGGGGTGTGTATATATATGCTTGTACATGTATGTGTAGTGTGACCTAAGTGCAAGTAGAAGTAACAAGACATACCTGAAATCTTGCATGTTTATGAGACAGACAAAAGACACCAGCAATCCTACCATCATGTAAAACAATTACAGGTTTTCGTTGTACACTCACTTGGCAGGACGGTAGTACCTCCCTGGGCGGTTGCTGTTTACCAACCTACTACCTAGGAAATGTAACTTTTATTTTTATTATTATTATTTTATTATCACACCGGCCGATTCCCACCAAGGCAGGGTGGCCCGAAAAAGAAAAACTTTCACCATCATTCACTCCATCACTGTCTTGCCAGAAGGGTGCTTTACACTACAGTTTTTAAACTGCAACATTAACACCCCTCCTTCAGAGTGCAGGCACTGTACTTCCCATCTCCAGGACTCAAGTCCGGCCTGCCGGTTTCCCTGAATCCCTTCATAAATGTTACTTTGCTCACACTCCAACAGCACGTCAAGTATTAAAAACCATTTGTCTCCATTCACTCCTATCAAACACGCTCACGCATGCCTGCTGGAAGTCCAAGCCCCTCGCACACAAAACCTCCTTTACCCCCTCCCTCCAACCCTTCCTAGGCCGACCCCTACCCCGCCTTCCTTCCACTACAGACTGATACACTCTTGAAGTCATTCTGTTTCGCTCCATTCTCTCTACATGTCCGAACCACCTCAACAACCCTTCCTCAGCCCTCTGGACAACAGTTTTGGTAATCCCGCACCTCCTCCTAACTTCCAAACTACGAATTCTCTGCATTATATTCACACCACACATTGCCCTCAGACATGACATCTCCACTGCCTCCAGCCTTCTCCTCGCTGCAACATTCATCACCCACGCTTCACACCCATATAAGAGCGTTGGTAAAACTATACTCTCATACATTCCCCTCTTTGCCTCCAAGGACAAAGTTCTTTGTCTCCACAGACTCCTAAGTGCACCACTCACTCTTTTTCCCTCATCAATTCTATGATTCACCTCATCTTTCATAGACCCATCCGCTGACACGTCCACTCCCAAATATCTGAATACGTTCACCTCCTCCATACTCTCTCCCTCCAATCTGATATTCAATCTTTCATCACCTAATCTTTTTGTTATCCTCATAACCTTACTCTTTCCTGTATTCACCTTTAATTTTCTTCTTTTGCACACCCTACCAAATTCATCCACCAATCTCTGCAACTTCTCTTCAGAATCTCCCAAGAGCACAGTGTCATCAGCAAAGAGCAGCTGTGACAACTCCCACTTTGTGTGTGATTCTTTATCTTTTAACTCCACGCCTCTTGCCAAGACCCTCGCATTTACTTCTCTTACAACCCCATCTATAAATATATTAAACAACCACGGTGACATCACACATCCTTGTCTAAGGCCTACTTTTACTGGGAAAAAATTTCCCTCTTTCCTACATACTCTAACTTGAGCCTCACTATCCTCGTAAAAACTCTTCACTGCTTTCAGTAACCTACCTCCTACACCATACACTTGCAACATCTGCCACATTGCCCCCCTATCCACCCTGTCATACGCCTTTTCCAAATCCATAAATGCCACAAAGACCTCTTTAGCCTTATCTAAATACTGTTCACTTATATGTTTCACTGTAAACACCTGGTCCACACACCCCCTACCTTTCCTAAAGCCTCCTTGTTCATCTGCTATCCTATTCTCCGTCTTACTCTTAATTCTTTCAATTATAACTCTACCATACACTTTACCAGGTACACTCAACAGACTTATCCCCCTATAATTTTTGCACTCTCTTTTATCCCCTTTGCCTTTATACAAAGGAACTATGCATGCTCTCTGCCAATCCCTAGGTACCTTACCTTCTTCCATACATTTATTAAATAATTGCACCAACCACTCCAAAACTATATCCCCACCTGCTTTTAACATTTCTATCTTTATCCCATCAATCCCGGCTGCCTTACCCCCTTTCATTTTACCTACTGCCTCACGAACTTCCCCCACACTCACAACTGGCTCTTCCTCACTCCTACAAGATGTTATTCCTCCTTGCCCTATACACGAAATCACAGCTTCCCTATCTTCATCAACATTTAACAATTCCTCAAAATATTCCTTCCATCTTCCCAATACCTCTAACTCTCCATTTAATAACTCTCCTCTCCTATTTTTAACTGACAAATCCATTTGTTCTCTAGGCTTTCTTAACTTGTTAATCTCACTCCAAAACTTTTTCTTATTTTCAACAAAATTTGTTGATAACATCTCACCCACTCTCTCATTTGCTCTCTTTTTACATTGCTTCACCACTCTCTTAACTTCTCTCTTTTTCTCCATATACTCTTCCCTCCTTGCATCACTTCTACTTTGTAAAAACTTCTCATATGCTAACTTTTTCTCCCTTACTACTCTCTTTACATCATCATTCCACCAATCGCTCCTCTTCCCTCCTGCACCCACTTTCCTGTAACCACAAACTTCTGCTGAACACTCTAACACTACATTTTTAAACCTACCCCATACCTCTTCGACCCCATTGCCTATGCTCTCATTAGCCCATCTATCCTCCAATAGCTGTTTATATCTTACCCTAACTGCCTCCTCTTTTAGTTTATAAACCTTCACCTCTCTCTTCCCTGATGCTTCTATTCTCCTTGTATCCCATCTACCTTTTACTCTCAGTGTAGCTACAACTAGAAAGTGATCTGATATATCTGTGGCCCCTCTATAAACATGTACATCCTGAAGTCTACTCAACAGTCTTTTATCTACCAATACATAATCCAACAAACTACTGTCATTTCGCCCTACATCATATCGTGTATACTTATTTATCCTCTTTTTCTTAAAATATGTATTACCTATAACTAAACCCCTTTCTATACAAAGTTCAATCAAAGGGCTCCCATTATCATTTACACCTGGCACCCCAAACTTACCTACCACACCCTCTCTAAAAGTTTCTCCTACTTTAGCATTCAAGTCCCCTACCACAATTACTCTCTCACTTGGTTCAAAGGCTCCTATACATTCACTTAACATCTCCCAAAATCTCTCTCTCTCCTCTGCATTCCTCTCTTCTCCAGGTGCATACACGCTTATTATGACCCACTTCTCGCATCCAACCTTTACTTTAATCCACATAATTCTTGAATTTACACATTCATATTCTCTTTTCTCCTTCCATAACTGATCATTTAACATTACTGCTACCCCTTCCTTTGCTCTAACTCTCTCAGATACTCCAGATTTAATCCCATTTATTTCCCCCCACTGAAACTCTCCTACCCCCTTCAGCTTTGTTTCGCTTAGGGCCAGGACATCCAACTTCTTTTCATTCATAACATCAGCAATCATCTGTTTCTTGTCATCCGCACTACATCCACGCACATTTAAGCAACCCAGTTTTATAAAGTTTTTCTTCTTCTCTTTTTTAGTAATTGTATACAGGAGAAGGGGTTACTAGCCCATTGCTCCCGGCATTTTAGTCGCCTCATACGACACGCATGGCTTACGGAGGAAAGATTCTTTTCCACTTCCCCATGGACAATAGAAGAAATAAAAAAGAACAAGAGCTATTTAGAAAAAGGAGAAAAACCTAGATGTATGTATATATATATATGCATGTGCGTGTCTGTGAAGTGTGACCAAAGTGTAAGTAGGAGTAGCAAGATATCCCTGTTATCTTAGCGTGTTTATGAGACAGAAAAAGAAACCAGCAATCCTACCATCATGCAAAACAGTTACAGGTTTTTGTTTCACAGTCATCTGGCAGGACGGTAGTACTTCCCTGGGTGGTTGCTGTCTACCAACCTACTACCTAAATGTAACTATATTCAGTTTAATAATGGAGAGAGGGTGTTTAAGTTCTGAACTCTAATTTTTTATTTTCAGTTTCAAGCAATTACAATAATTTACTTTTTTTAGCTTTCATATATTTTTTAAAGTGTTAAACAGTATTATGAGAGTGTTGGATATTTTGGTTTCAAGTTTTATATGACTTGAAGTTATTAAGACTTATTTTTGCAATTATTTCTCATTATATCTTCATCCGATTACTAAATCTGTAGGTAAATTCAATATTTTTTTATTTTAAGCCTTACAGGGTGTCTATAATGAGTAATGATATTGGCATCTCAGAGAAATTAAGTTATTTAATATTTAACCTTCCTGGGGTAAGTAATACCTATTGAGCAATAAACATTCTCTTAAATATTGAACATAGTTATCATAATTTTAAAAATAAGCAATACTGAAAAAATATCAAAATCAGTATTTGATTAAAATTGAATATCATCAAAAATTTTGATATCACCCCATCCCTAGTCTCTGTTATATGGTATACATTATTCTTGGTTATGTACAAGTAAATTACAGTCGTAATAACCCTTGTGAGGTAGATAGGCTTTAATCCTAACACACACACATTACCATTTTTTGTAAGCTTTTCCAAGTTCTTGATTGGTTATGGAGTAACTTATGTTGAACAGGTACTGCGGTTCAAAGCTTACTTCACTGAGCATGTGGAAGGTGGATCCCAGGTGTACTGTGTACGACCTGTCATCATATATTATTATCTGCTTGATGATGCCTTGGCTGTTACTGAACCCAAGACTCCGGTGAGTTTTATGCACCTGTCTTACTTTATTTTGATATCTTTGTTATGCACCATATACTGATTATATGGGCAATAATTACCCCATACTCTTCCTGTGGATGGTATTCACCCTATACCCATCTTGTAAGGATAGTCATCCCATTCCCATTATTCTGTGGGCATTAGTCATCTCATACCAATCCTGTGGGATTACAAAGGTACATAATAGGTCAAGGGACTGAGCCCCCAGCATTTGTATTTATTTAGCTGATATTATTATTAAAATGATCATGATTATTATATTCGTAGCCAAATGCAAAACCCATAGGAGTCATACAGTGCCCAGGGAAGAGGAAATGGGAGGGTAGCTCCATTCCTTGATGCTGGTAAAGGCCTCTTGATCCAATGAATTGAACCTATCCTCCCTTTCCTTGGATCATGTTTGACTGCATTCCATTTCCCAGGTGCTGTGTGACTGCTACAGGTTTAGCACTTCCTCCTATAATACGTATAACAATAATTCATAAATAGGTATTTTACACAGAATATAAACACCGAGAGGTGTGTGTGTATGTATGTATGTGTGTGCAATATATACCCTGAGGTATATATATCTTAATCTATAATATATGTCAAACCTATTATTTTAATAATGCGCTGTGATTGGTCAACTCATGTCATACCGTGGATCAATCATATTCTACCAAGCACTGCAGCAAGTATGATTTAAAATTATGATAATTTGTTTCTGTACAGTATAACATCATTTCTGCTATTTATGTGAATACTGTAACTAAAATTTCAAATATGTAAGAAAATACCTCAGTTTGAGCATTGCAGAGCAGTGTTTATAATGCACATCCATTATATTTTTACATATATAAGTTAATTTTTTTTACATTAGTAAATGTCCACCAGCCCATGAAAATTTTCTTTGCAGAACTCCGGCTTAGACCAGGGACAACTACTGAGCCGTCAGCGTGTACCTCACCCTGATGGTGGCTTCTGGCACTGGACGTACCTCAACCTTAACATGACTCTAACACTCTATGGCAGACACTACGTCATCTACGACTGTGACCCCTTCACTAAGGTGGGTGTAATACATTCAACACTTTCACTATGGTGGGTGAAATGTACTGATATGGCTCACTCACCCTTCTTCACTCAGTGCCCTGTCCTTGCTCACTAGCTTGCACACTTCCATGTGTATGAATGAAGCACTGGGTGAGGGAGCTTATGTACATTATGTAGGCCTCCCCCATAAAACAATGAACTCTCCCCGAGACTCATTATGAGGAGGGAAAACAGCATAGCATGTGCTACAGTTTTTCCTGTATGTACTTCACAGTGTTGACTTATTTTTTTTCCAGCATGTTCCTCAGAAATAAGTTGTAATTTTACTACCTTATTATAGTAAAAACATGTTAACCATGCGTTATCTGACTGTCTGCTGCATATTTGTATACAGGAGGGCTTTGCTTTACAGCACTTAAATACAGTGGTCCCTCGCTTTTCGTAGTTCTCAGCAATCGTAAATTTCGCCAACCATAGGGGTATTTTCGTATAAACATGGACTCGCTTTTCATAGGTTGACTCGCGAATAGTAGTTCGTCCGGGACACGTATGCACGGTGTGAGCCGGGGCGGCCTCCCTACCCAGCCAGTCTGGCAATGTTTACCAGTGAGTGAAGGTCCCCTCAAGTGCTCCTACGAAATATTTCATAATATTCCACTCATTTTAGTGCTTGCAAGTACTAAATAAGCTACCATGGCTCCAAAGAAAGCTCCTAGTGCCAAGCCTGTGGTAAAGGTGAGAAATATGTACAGTGACAAAGTCTTGGGCCATTTTAGGGAAGTGTTAAAGAAACGCCAGAAACAGAGCTCTCTCCACAGTTACTTTGCGAGACAGGACTAGAGTGACTCTCAAGGTGGTCCAAGTGGCATTAAGAAACAGAGAAGAGAAGCAACCCCAGAGAAGCAATTGGTACCTGAGGTGTTGCTGGAAGGGGATTCCCCTTCCAAACTGTAACCAATTCAATCTCTCTCCTCCAGTCTCCCATACACTAAGAAGAATCTCCAATAAAGGTAAGTGTTACTCTGTTAATGTTTCATTCATCATTTCCCATTGTATTGTTTATGTACTACATGTATATTTCATGTAAAAAATTTTTTTGTTTTAATACTTCTGGGTGTCAGGAACGGATTAATTGTATTTTACATTATTTCTTATGGGGAAAATTGATTTGCAAATCGTAAATTTCGTTTATAGTAACGGCTCCAGGAACGGATTAATTACGAAAAACGAGGGACCACTGTATATGGCATTTCACTAATCCAGCTGTTTTCAGTTATACCCATTCATGTATTCAGACTTCCTACAATAAATATATTCACTACTTACTATAAGCTAAGAATGAAAATATTTTATGGTAAGTAATGTTTTCTCCATGGGGAAGTGGTCCATAGTTCTTCCTCCATAAGCCATTCAAGTCGTAAGAGACGACTAAAATGCTGAGAGCAAGGGGCTAGTAACCTCTTCTCTTGTATACACTACTGAAGTTAAAAAGAGAAACTTTTTTTTTTGAGGGGGGGGAGGGGCCACCCAGCTTCAGTGGGATATGGCCAGTTTGTTAAAAGAAGAAGCAATGTTTGCTCACTTAATATATGATAGTGTAAAGATGTTATCAGGCTTTTAGTATATGCATTTGAAAGTGAAAAAAGTCTATGTTTTGCTTTACAGCAGTAGCCCAGAACCTGACCTGCAGTATAAGCAGGTCCCTCCTGTATATAATATCCCAGGAACAGATCCAGAGGGAAGAAGTTTAAGATAAGTAGTGTACTCTGTTTATCTTCTAATTTTTGGTATTTATGTATATAGTATTTGAAAAGATCAGAATAAATTAATCTAGACTTAGTATAATCTGATATCAGACTTTCCATTTTACTAATGCAGTCACATTTATCTAAGATCGCTACCCTGGGATATTATATGGTTTACATAGACTTCATAAATTACATGTACCATTGAGACCCATTTTATCACCATCGGTACTTTCAGCTACAACTTAAGCTAAATTTTTTGTTTCCCTGCTGCAGCTTCTTACAGTTAACTCATGTACTCTACAGAAAGCTTTCTCATTTGTTCAAGAAATTAGGAGCTTAAACTTGGGATTTCCTCTTATTTTGGCAAGATTGGTATATAATCTTTATTTACTAAAATACTAATATAATATAATATACTAATATAAGCAACTATTAAGCTGGGTTTGATGTAGTTACTATGTAAATACCAGTAGTCAGTCCTACCGTCTGGCTACGACTCTTCCTTCCTTCCTGGGAGTGAAGCTTGGGTTGTGAATGCAGCAGCAAGGAGACGGTTGGAGGCAATGGAGATGTCCTGTCTAAGGGCAATGTGTGGTCTAAATATTATGCAGAAAATTCGGAGTGTGGAAATTAGGAGAAGGTGTGGAGTTAATAAAAGTATTAGTGCGAGGGCTGAAAAGGGGTTGTTGAGGTGGTTTGGTCATTTAGAGAGAATGGATCAAAGTAGAATGACATGCAGAGCATTTAAATCGGTAGGAGAAGGAAGACGGGGTAGGGGTTGTCCTCGAAAAGGTTGGAAGGAAGGGGTAAGAGAGGTTTTATGGGTGAAAGGCTTGGACTTCCAGCAGGCGTGCATGAGCGTGTTCGATAGGAGTGAATGGAGACGAATGGTATTTGGGACCTGACGATCTGTTGGAGTGTGAGCAGGGTAATATTTAGTGGAGGGATTCAGGGAAACCGGTTATTTTTATATAGCCGGACTTGAGTCCTGGAAATGGGAAGTACAATGCCTGCACTGTAAAGGAGGGGTTTTGGGATATTAGCAGTTTGGAGGGATATGTTGTGTATCTTTATACGTACAGTATATGCTTCTAAACTGTTGTGTTCTGAGCACCACTGCAAAAACAGTGATTATGTGTGAGTGAGGTGAAAGTGTTGAATGATGATGAAAGTATTTTCTTTTTGGGGATTTTCTTTCTTTTTTGGGTCACCCTGCCTCGGTGGGAGACGGCCGACTTGTTGAAAAAAAAAGAAAAAAGCTATTGGCAGAAAGGTGGGCTGGTACAAGTATGAGTAGTGGGGGGGGTTGAAGAGGGTTGGAATAGTTTTAAAAATGCAGTATCAGAATGTGGGGCATAAGCTTGTGGTTATAGGAAGGTGGGTGCAGGAGGAAAGAGGAGTGATTGGTGGAATGATGAAGTAAAGGGTGTGATAAAAGAGAAAAAGTTGGCTTATGAAATGTTTTTACAAAGCAGAAGTGTTATAAGAAGAGTAGAGTATATGGAGAGCAAAAGAAAGGTGAAGAGAGTGGTGAGAGAGTGCAAAAGGAGAGTAGATGATAGAGTGGGAGAGGCACTGTCAAGGAATTTTAATGAAAATAAGAAAAAAATTTGGAGTGAGTTAAACAAGTTAAGAAAGCCTAGAAAACGAATGGATTTGTCAGTAGGGGAGTAGTAGATGGGGAGATGGAGGTTTTGGGTAGATGGCGAGAATATTTTGAGGAACTTTTAAATGTCGACGAAGAAAGGGAAGCGGTAATTTCATGCACTGGCCAGGGAGGTATACCATCTTTTAGGAGTGAAGAAGAACAGGATGTGAGTGTGGGGGAGGTGCATGAGGCATTACGTAGAATGAAAGGGGGTAAAGCAGCTGGAACTGACTGGATCACGACAGAAATGTTAAAAGCAGGGGGGATATAGTGTTGGAGTGGTTGGTACTTTTGTTTAATAAATGTATGAAAGAGGGGAAGGTACCTAGGGATTGGCAGAGAGCATGTATAGTCCCTTTATATAAAGGGAAAGGGGACAAAAGAGATTGTAAAAATTATAGAGGAATAAGTTTACTGAGTATACCATGAAAAGTGTACGGTAGGGTTATAATTGAAAGAATTAGAGGTAAGACAGAATGTAGGATTGCGGATGAGCAAGGAGGTTTCAGAATGGGTAGGGGATGTGTAGATCAAGTGTTTACATTGAAGCATATATGTGAACAGTATTTAGATAAAGGTAGGGAAGTTTTTATTGCATTTATGGATTTAGAAACAGCATATGATAGAGTGGATAGAGGAGCAATGTGGCAGATGTTGCAAGTATATGGAATAGGTGGTAAGTTACTAAATGCTGTAAAGAGTTTTTATGAGGATAGTGAGGCTCAGGTTACGGTGTGTAGAAGAGAGGGAGACTACTTCCCAGTAAAAGTAGGTCTTAGACAGGGATGTGTAATGTCACCATGGTTGTTTAATATATTTATAGATGGGGTTGTAAAAGAAGTAAATGCTAGGGTGTTCGGGAGAGGGGTGGGATTAAATTATGGGGAATCAAATTCAAAATGGGAATTGACACAGTTACTTTTTGCTGATGATACTGTGCTTATGGGAGATTCTAAAGAAAAATTGCAAAGGTTAGTGGATGAGTTTGGGAATGTGTGTAAAGGTAGAAAGTTGAAAGTGAACATAGAAAAGAGTAAGGTGATGAGGGTATCAAATGATTTAGATAAAGAAAAATTGGATATCAAATTGGGGAGGAGGAGTATGGAAGAAGTGAATGTTTTCAGATACTTGGGAGTTGACGTGTCGTCAGATGGATTTATGAAGGATGAGGTTAATCATAGAATTGATGAGGGAAAAAAGGTGAGTGGTGCATTGAGGTATATGTGGAGTCAAAAAACGTTATCTATGGAGGCAAAGAAGGGAATGTATGAAAGTATAGTAGTACCAACACTCTTATATGGGTGTGAAGCTTGGGTGGTAAATGCAGCAGTGAGGAGACGGTTGGAGGCAGTGGAGATGTCCTGTCTAAGGGCAATGTGTGGTGTAAATATTATGCAGAAAATTCGGAGTGTGGAAATTAGGAAAAGGTGTGGAGTTAATAAAAGTATTAGTCATAGGGCAGAAGAGGGGTTGTTGAGGTGGTTTGGTCATTTAGAGAGAATGGATCAAAGTAGAATGACATGGAAAGCATAAAAATCTATAGGGAAAGGAAGGCGAGGTAGGGGTCGTCCTCGAAAGGGTTGGAGAGAGGGGGTAAAGGAGGTTTTGTGGGCGAGGGGCTTGGACTAATAGCAAGCGTGCATGAGCGTGTTAGATAGGAGTGAATGGAGACAAATGGTACTTGGGACCTGACGATCTGTTGGAGTGTGAGCAGGGTAATATTTAGTGAAGGGATTCAGGGAAACCGGTTATTTTCATATAGTCGGACTTGAGTCCTGGAAATGGGAAGTACAATGCCTGCACTTTAAAGGAGGGGTTTGGGATATTGGCAGTTTGGAGGGATATGTTGTGTATCTTTATACGTATATGCTTCTAAACTGTTGTATTCTGAGCACCTCTGCAAAAACAGTGATAATGTGTGAGTGAGGTGAAAGTGTTGAATGATGATGAAGCATTTTCTTTTTGGGGATTTTCTTTCATTTTTGGGTCACCCTGCCTCGGTGGGAGACGGCCGACTTGTTGAAAAAAAAAATATTCAAAATGGATGTAAACTCACATTTATCTCTTATTTGTGTTAGTTGTGAATGAATCCATTTGTTAATGTGTATGGTACCAACAGGAGTATCTGTTGAGTGAGGGAACAGAGTTGAACCCTCCTCAAGAACTACCTTCAGACCCATATAGTGAACTGAGAAAGTCTCGTGCTGATTCCCCATCCAGGAGGTCAGACCTGAGGCCACGCTCTGCGCCCTCAGCACCACCAAGACTTAAGGGACTTGTGCTCAAGTAAGTTGTTAAATGTACTCAGGTGTAAAACGTTCACATAAAATTTACGTTATATTGGGTCACCTGAAGGTTTCTTCTCAAGGAAAGAATTGGAGATATCATCACCTTCAGATAAAACCCAATTACATCTGCCCATCCCATTCCCCAGGTTCTGCATGATCTTATGGGCTGAGCATCTTCCTGTGAATATAACAACTATGTGTTTGAATTGCAGCACAGTCTGAAAAAGGTATCCCAAAAGCTCAGCCCTTTCTACTTTAATGCAAGCAAAAGAAATAGTGCTGAGTGTAGCATAAGCTTCTAATTCAATTATGTATCAGCAATGAAGATCTGAAGCCAATCAGAAGAGACATTCACAAGGTATTGTATGGAAATTAATATCCCAATTTCTTCATAAAAAGGGGAAGAAGTGGCACCTACACAGCCCAAAATCAATTCAAACCTTTCACTAAGATAAATCAGCTTTAAAAATTTAAAGCCAATCAAAAGAGGCATTTTCTAGTTATCTCAGAGTCCAGTATCCCAAAATACACCATTACTTAAAATTTGAATCTGCTCAGAAGTTATATTTTCTCAAGTTATTGGTGTTGAAGGTTTGAAGATGGGTGGATAAAGCTTTCACGATTTTTCACGTGAAAACTGGTATTTCAGTTTTTCTAATTACTTCAACAAAATTGGCACCTACACAGACCAAAATCAATCCAAACCTTTTCCTATATAAAATACACTAGCATTGAAGATTTTATCAAAGCATTTTCTAATTATTGCAGCAAATCAATTTGCTTAATAAAATTAAAAGAATTACAATGTGCATAACCAAAAATCACTGCAGTACAAAGCTTCCTCTGAGAAAAACACACCAGTGCTAAAAGATTGAAGCAGACCAGATAATGTATTCTCCAGTTATTGCACAAATTCCAACAATTCCAAGCTGATTAACTGTTATTAAACTGCCAAAATGCCACTTAAACAGCTTTAACTAAAAAAGTATCATTTGTTTAATTGTCAGCCATTTAATATTAAAGACGTACAGAAGAGGCTTACTCAAGTTATTGGACGGAAAAAATGCTCTTCCATTATAAAAATAAACTTTACAGATTGGCACCAGCACACTCCAATAACAATTTCAACCAGCTTTTAACCCTTTGACTGTCGCGGCCGTATATATACGTCTTACGAGGTACCGTGTTTGACGTATATATACTCATAAATTCTAGTGGCTTCAAATCAAGCAGGAGAAAGCTGGTAGGCCCACGTGTGAGAGAATGGGTCTGTGTGGTCAGTGTGCACCATATAAAAAAAATCCTGGAGCACACAGTGCATAATGAGAAAAAAAAAAACTCCGACCGTTTTTTTTAAATAAAATGCCGACTTTGTGGTCTATCTTCGTATAGTATTTATGGTTGTATTCTCGTTTTCTTGGTCTCATTTGATAGAATGGAAAACATATTATAGAAATAGAGGTGATATTGATTGATTTTACTATAAAAAGAACCTAGAAATGGAGCTCAAAGTAGAGGAAATGTTTGATTTTTGCCAATGTTCAAAAGTAAACAAATGATGCCAATTTCCAATAAATGTCCAACTAGCCATTCTAATATGCAGTCATGAATGGGTTGATGTTATTTATACAATTATTACAGTATTGCAGTAGTCTGCATAATAGTAAGTCTTTTATTTTTTGTTTGAATAAAAATTCAAAATAGAAAGCAAGAGTAATATCAGAGGGGCCTGGAGACATGACTGATGAGCAAAGAAAATGTTATTTTAGAGCCAGGAATGTCTGCATTGTTCATTCTGGACCTTATTTTGAAATTGTCATATTTTTTAGTTTTCGTGAAATTGGCCAAATTGCAAATTTCTGACCACATTATTAGGTAGTTGAAATCGGTAAATGGGCAGTTTCTTGTACTCAATCGATAGAAAAAATGGAGTTCTAAAGAAATAGCTATGAGTTTGGGCAACTGGAACAATGGAATTAGCCGAAAATAGGGCTAAAAGTGGGCGAAATCGCCGATTTGTAAACAGCGCCGAGGTCGCTAACTTTGCGAGAGCATAATTCCGTCAGTTTTCCATCAAATTTCGTTTTTTTTGGTGTGATTACAATCGGGAAAAGATTCTCTATCATTTCATAAGAAAAAATAATTTTTTTTTTTTTTTAAATTTTGCGACACCAGGAGACACCTCAGGATTGGGGGTTGCGACAGTCAAAGGGTTAAGTACACCAGTGTTGAACATGTGAAGCCAGTCAGAAGAGGCTTTACCAAGTTACTGCATGGAAACCAAAGACCAGATGGCACCTGCACATGCTAATAGATTCATGAATCTTCTAGTTATAGTTTATGAGCATTGAAAATTTGAAGCTAATTAGATGAGTCATTCTAAAGTTACAAACAAAAATCCTAGAGGAAGAAAAAAATCAAATACATAAAGGTACACCTTTAAGGATACCTAATTATGGAGGAATGTAACGTGGTTTTAACACTTACTGTTGGAGTGTGGACTTGTTAGCCAGACTCCTGGAGGTGGGAAGTACAATGCCTGTGTGCCTCTGGCAAGACAGTGATTGTGTGAATGATGGTGAAAGTGTTTCTTTTTTGGGTCATCCTACCTCGGTGGGAGATGGTCAGTGTATTAAAAAAAAAAAATGTAAGAAATGTGCACTTTGACCTACTTTTGTTACTCTAGTTTATCTTCTTGGGAAATGAAGTTGTAGTTGTCATCATTATTATGATCATTGTCATTATCTTATCACTTTCTTCATAATTATGGAATTTTAGGGAGGGAAGGGAAAGCCAGGTGTGTTGCATAAGACACTGATGATATTTTTTTTAAAGGTTTGATGTGATGGTGGAAGAGGTGGAAGGTGGGCAGCTTGGAGCCACTCCAGCAGTGCTACTGTATCGCCCTGCTGATCTCACTGTAGAGCTCAGACAGCCATCATATCATGACTACATGGAGATTAAGAGATTCAGTCCAATAATACTCAGAGCCATCAGGGTACCTCTTAGAGGCACTAGGAAAGGTAAGTCAAACTTTAAACACAACTTTTGCTACTGGAAACTATCTTGTATATTGATATATACTCATAAATATTCCAATTTATATAGCTCAAAATGCAATGTCTTGGAAAAAAAATACAATATATATTCAATATGAGGCTCAGGTTAGGGTGTGTAGAAGAGAGGGAGAATACTTCCCGGTAAAAATAGGTCTTAGACAGGGATGTGTAATGTCACCATGGTTGTTTAATATATTTATAGATGGGGTTGTAAAAGAAGTAAATGCTAGGGTGTTCGGGAGAGGGGTGGGATTAAATTATGGGGAATCAAATTCAAAATGGGAATTGACACAGTTACTTTTTGCTGATGATACTGTGCTTATGGGAGATTCTAAAGAAAAATTGCAAAGGTTAGTGGATGAGTTTGAGAATGTGTGTAAAGGTAGAAAGTTGAAAGTGAACATAGAAAAGAGTAAGGTGATGAGGGTATCAAATGATTTAGATAAAGAAAAATTGGATATCAAATTGGGGAGGAGTATGGAAGAAGTGAATGTTTTCAGATACTTGGGAGTTGACGTGTCGGCGGATGGATTTATGAAGGATGAGGTTAATCATAGAATTGATGAGGGAAAAAAGGTGAGTGGTGCGTTGAGGTATATGTGGAGTCAAAAAACGTTATCTATGGAGGCAAAGAAGGGAATGTATGAAAGTATAGTAGTACCAACACTTATATGGATGTGAAGCTTGGGTGGTAAATGCAGCAGCGAGGAGACGGTTGGAGGCAGTGGAGATGTCCTGTCTAAGGGCAATGTGTGGTGTAAATATTATGCAGAAAATTCGGAGTGTGGAAATTAGGAGAAGATGTGGAGTTAATAAAAGCATTAGTCAGAGGGCAGAAGAGGGGTTGTTGAGGTGGTTTGGTCATTTAGAGAGAATGGATCAAAGTAGAATGACATGGAAAGCATATAAATATATAGGGGAAGGAAGGAGGGGTAGGGGTCGTCCTCGAAAGGGTTGGAAAGAGGGGGTAAAAGAGGTTTTGTGGGCTAGGGGCTTGGACTTCCAGCAAGCGTGCATGAGCATGTTAGATAGGAGTGAATGGAGGCGAATGATACTTGGGACCTGACGATCTGTTGGAGTGTTTATAGAGGGGCCACAGATATATCAGATCACTTTCTAGTTGTAGCTACACTGAGAATAAAAGGTAGATGGGATACAAGGAGAATAGAAGCATCAGGGAAGAGAGAGGTGAAGGTTTATAAACTAAAAGAGGAGGCAGTTAGGGTAAGATATAAACAGCTATTGGAGGATAGATGGGCTAATGAGAGCATAGGCAATGGGGTCGAAGAGGTATGGGGTAGGTTTAAAAATGTAGTGTTAGAGTGTTCAGCAGAAGTTTGTGGTTACAGGAAAGTGGGTGCGGGAGGGAAGAGGAGCGATTGGTGGAATGATGATGTAAAGAGAGTAGTAAGGGAGAAAAAGTTAGCATATGAGAAGTTTTTACAAAGTAGAAGTGATGCAAGGAGGGAATAGTATATGGAGAAAAAGAGAGAGGTTAAGAGAGTGGTGAAGCAATGTAAAAAGAGAGCAAATGAGAGAGTGGGTGAGATGTTATCAACAAATTTTGTTGAAAATAGGAAAAAGTTTTGGAGTGAGATTAACAAGTTAAGAAAGCCTAGAGAACAAATGGATTTGTCAGTTAAAAATAGGAGAGGAGAGTTATTAAATGGAGAGTTAGAGGTATTGGGAAGATGGAGGGAATATTTTGAGGAATTGTTAAATGTTGATGAAGATAGGGAAGCTGTGATTTCGTGTATAGAGCCAGTTGTGAGTGTGGGGGAAGTTCGTGAGGCAGTAGGTAAAATGAAAGGGGGTAAGGCAGCCGGGATTGATGGGATAAAGATAGAAATGTTAAAAGCAGATGGGGATATAGTTTTGGAGTGGTTGGTGCAATTATTTAATAAATGTATGGAAGAGGGTAAGGTACCTAGGGATTGGCAGAGAGCATGCATAGTTCCTTTGTATAAAGGCAAAGGGGATAAAAGAGAGTGCAAAAATTATAGGGGGATAAGTCTGCTGAGTATACCTGGTAAAGTGTATGGTAGAGTTATTATTGAAAGAATTAAGAGTAAAACGGAGAATAGGATAGCAGATGAACAAGGAGGCTTTAGGAAAGGTAGGGGGTGTGTGGACCAGGTGTTTACAGTGAAACATATAAGTGAACAGTATTTAGATAAGGCTAAAGAGGTCTTTGTGGCATTTATGGATTTGGAAAAGGCGTATGACAGGGTGGATAGGGGGGCAATGTGGCAGATGTTGCAAGTGTATGGTGTAGGAGGTAGGTTACTGAAAGCAGTGAAGAGTTTTTACGAGGATAGTGAGGCTCAAGTTAGAGTATGTAGGAAAGAGGGAAATTATTTCCCAGTAAAAGTAGGCCTTAGACAAGGATGTGTGATGTCACCATGGTTTGTTTAATATATTTATAGATGGGGTTGTAAGAGAAGTAAATGCAAGGGTCTTGACAAGAGGCGTGGAGTTAAAAGATAAAGAATCACACACAAAGTGGGAGTTGTCACAGCTGCTCTTTGCTGATGACACTGTGCTCTTGGGAGATTCTGAAGAGAAGTTGCAGAGATTGGTGGATGAATTTGGTAGGGTGTGCAAAAGAAGAAAATTAAAGGTGAATACAGGAAAGAGTAAGGTTATGAGGATAACAAAAAGATTAGGTGATGAAAGATTGAATATCAGATTGGAGGGAGAGAGTATGGAGGAGGTGAATGTATTCAGATATTTGGGAGTGGACGTGTCAGCGGATGGGTCTATGAAAGATGAGGTGAATCATAGAATTGATGAGGGAAAAAGAGTGAGTGGTGCACTTAGGAGTCTGTGGAGACAAAGAACTTTGTCCTTGGAGGCAAAGAGGGGAATGTATGAGAGTATAGTTTTACCAACGCTCTTATATGGGTGTGAAGCATGGGTGATGAATGTTGCAGCGAGGAGAAGGCTGGAGGCAGTGGAGATGTCATGTCTGAGGGCAATGTGTGGTGTGAATATAATGCAGAGAATTCGTAGTTTGGAAGTTAGGAGGAGGTGCGGGATTACCAAAACTGTTGTCCAGAGGGCTGAGGAAGGGTTGTTGAGGTGGTTCGGACATGTAGAGAGAATGGAGCGAAACAGAATGACTTCAAGAGTGTATCAGTCTGTAGTGGAAGGAAGGCGGGGTAGGGGTCGGCCTAGGAAAGGTTGGAGAGAGGGGGTAAAGGAGGTTTTGTGTGCGAGGGGCTTGGACTTCCAGCAGGTATGCATGAGCGTGTTTGATAGGAGTGAATGGAGACAAATGGTTTTTAATACTTGACGTGCTGTTGGAGTGTGAGCAAAGTAACATTTATGAAGGGGTTCAGGGAAACCGGCAGGCCGGACATGAGTCCTGGAGATGGGAAGTACAGTGCCTGCACTCTGAAGGAGGGGTGTTAATGTTGCAGTTTAAAAACTGTAGTGTAAAGCACCCTTCTGGCAAGACAGTGATGGAGTGAATGATGGTGAAAGTTTTTCTTTTTCGGGCCACCCTGCCTTGGTGGGAATCGGCCAGTGTGATTAAAAAAAAAAAAAAAAAAATAAAAAAAAATAATAATTCAGGGAAACCGGTTATGTTCATATAGTCGAACTTGAGTCCTGGAAATGGGAAGTACAATGCCTGCACTTTAAAGGAGGGGTTTGGGATATTGGCAGTTTGGAGGGATATGTTGTGTATCTTTATACGTGTATGCTTCTAAGCTGTTGTATTCTGAGCACCTCTGCAAAAGCAGTGATAATGTGTGAGTGTGGTGAAAGTGTTGAATGATGATGAAAGTATTCTCTTTTTGGGGATTTTCTTTCTTTTTTGGGTCACCCTGCCTCGGTGGGAGACGGCCGACTTGTTGAAAAAAAAAAAAAATATGTATTCATGAAAAGGCATTAAATCCTTTGGAATCATAGTGCTGAAATTTTGACAAATGAAGAAATATCCACACCAATTAACCCTTTGACTGTTTTGGTTGTATATATACGTCTTACAAGCCACCGTTTTTGATATATATATACTTATAAATTCTAGCAGCTTCAAATCAAGCAGGAGAAAGCTGGTAGGCCCACATGTGAGAGAATGGGTCTGTGTGGTCGGTGTGCACCATATAAAAAAAATCCTGCAGCACCCAGTGCATGAGAAAAAAAAATCCGACTGTTTTTTAACCCTTTCAGGGTCCATCCCGTAGATCTACGGCTTTACGTTCAGGGTCCAAACCGTAGATCTACGCCATGAGCTCAGCTCACTCTGATAAACTGTGAGTGGTACATTTGGGCCTAGATATGAGAGAATACATCTATGTGGTATGTGTGCACCACATAAAACAAATCCTGCAGCACACTGTGTATAATGAGAGAAAAAAACTGAGACCATGATTTTCGATTAAAACAGCGACTTTGCATTTTTTTCGTATGTTTTTTATAGTTGTATTTGCGATTTCTTGGTCTCATTTGATAGAATGGAAGACATATTACAAAAGTAGAGATGATTTTGATTGGTTTTAGCATTGTAAATGGCTTAAAACTGAGCTCAAAGTAGCAGAAATGTTAAAATTTTGCCGATGTTCAAGAGTAAACAAACGACCTCACACATCTAATACACGCCAGCTGGTGGGTCTAATATACATTCACAAATGTGGTGATGATATTTATACAGTTATTACAATATTGCATAACAGTAAATCTTCTATTTTTTGGTGTGAATAAAAAATCAAAATGGAATTTATTTGTAAAGCCTCAAAATGTAACTAATGAACAGAGGAAATGTTAGTTTAGTGCCAGGAATACCTACATTGTTTATTCTGGACCCTATTTTGAAATTGGAATATTTTGAACTTTGTGTTAAATTGGCCAAATTACCAATTTCCAATCACTTTATTTTGTAGTTGAAACAGTTGACCTGGCGATTTCTTGTGCTCATTCGATAGAATAGAAGTAATACTAGTGAAATAGCTAAGAATTTGGTTGACTGGAATAATGTAATTGGCCTAAAATGGGAGTCAAAGTCGGCAAAATCGCCGATTCGTAAATATCGTTGACACATAAAAATTCGCGAGAGCATAATTTAGTCAATTTTCCATCAAATTTTGTACTTTTTATTACCTTCACAAAAAGATTCTCTACCATTTCATAAGAAAAAATAACAATTTTTTTTTTTTAAATTCTTGGACACTGGGGCATCACTTCAGATTTTGGCCTTGGACCCTGAAGGGGTTAATTAAAATGCCGACTTTGTGGTCTATTTTCATATAGTATTTATGGTTGTATTCTTATTTTCTTGGTCTCAATTGATGGAAGGGAAAACATATTATAGAAGTAGAGGTGATTTTGATTGGTTTTACTATGAAAAGATCCTTGAAATGGAGCTCAAATTAGGGGAAATATTTGATTTTTGCCGATGTTCAAAGGTAAACAAATGATGTCATTTTCCAATAAATGTCCAACTAGCCATTCTAATAAGCAGTCATGAATGGGTTGATGTTATTTATACAATTATTACAATATTGCAGCAGTCTGCATAGCAGTAAATCTTCTATTTTTTGTTTGAATAAAAATTCAAAATAGAAAGCAAGAGTAATATCAGAGGGGCCTGGAGACGTGACTGATAAACAAAGAAAATGTTATTCTAGAGCCAGGAATGTCTGCATTGTTCATTTTGGACCCTATTTTGAAAATGTCACATTTTTAATTTTCGTGAAATTGGCCAAATTGCAAATTTCTGACCACATTACGTATTGGGTAGTTGAAATCGGTAAATGGGCAGTTTCTTGTACTCAATCAGTAGAAAAAATGGAGTTCTAAAGAAATAGCAATGAGTTTGGTCGACTGGAACAATGGAATTAGCCGAAAATAGGGCTCAAAGTGGGCGAAATCGCCGATTCGTAAATATCGCCAAGGTCGCTAACTTCGCAAGAGCGTAACTCCGTCAGTTTTCCATCAAATTTTGTGCTCTTGGTGTCATTACAATCGGGAAAAGATTCTCTATCATTTCATAAGTTTTTTTTTTTTTTTTTGCGACACCAGGAGACACCTCAGGATTTGGGGTTGCAACAGTCAAGGGGTTAAACCAAAGAAAATCCTGTACTCTTTGTTTATGTCCTGTTCTTGGGAGATAGTAATCACCTAAGCACAGTTTGTGGAATTCCTTCACTTTGTAAATGTGACCCAGCTTTAGGGGGTTAAAGTAAAATTTCAGTAATTCTTTGAAAATTTTTTGAGGATGAAGAAAAATATTTTATTCAGATTATTAACCCAGATGGTTAGTAACCCACAATAACTCAAGAAAGCTAATCAGTGTGGCATATTTTCATTGTGGTCCTTCGGTCTTCTTACCCAGGATGTGACCCACAGCAGTCAGATGGGTGGTGAATAGAGACAGTAGGTGTGAGGAAACATGTCATCATTGCCACTCATCTTGGGTTTGAACCCAGGTCCTTCATATCTGATGAGGGTGCTACTATTTCATCAAATTGAGTGCTATATATTTCTTTCTTTCTCTTTCAACAAACCGGCCGTATCCCACCGAGGCAGCATGGCCCAAAAAGAAAAACAAAAGTTTCTCTTTTTAAATTTAGTCATTTATACAGGAGAAGGGGTTACTAGCCCCTTGCTCCCGGCATTTTAGTCGCCTCTTACAACACGCATGGCTTACGGAGGAAGAATTCTGTTCCACTTCCCCATGGAGATAAGAGGAAATAAACAAGAATAAGAACTAGAAAGAAAATAGAAGAAAACCCAGAGGGGTGTGTATATATATGCTTGTATATGTATGTGTAGTGTGACCTAAGTGTAAGTAGAAGTAACAAGACGTACCTGAAATCTTGCATTTTCATGAGACAGAAAAAAGGATGCCAGCAATCCTACCATCGTGTAAAATAATTACAGGCTTTCATTTTACGCTCACTTGGCAGGACGGTAATACCTCCCTGGGCGGTTGCTGTGTACCAACCTACTACCTAGGTGCTATATACAGTGGACCCCCTGTTAACGAACTTTTTTCATTCCAGTAGTATGTTCAGGTGCCAGTACTGACCGAATTTTTTCCCATAAGGAATATTGTGAAGTAGATTAGTCCATTTCAGACCCCCAAACATACACGTACAAACGCACTTACATAAATACACTTACATAATTGGTCGCATTTGGAGGTGATCGTTAAGCGGGGGTCCACTGTATTTATTTATTTATTTATATATATCTTTCTTCTTTCTTTCAACACACCAGCCATATCCCACCGAGGCAGGGTGGCCCAAAAAGAAAAACGAAAGCTTCTTTTTTAAATTTAGTAATTTATATGGGAGAAGGGGTTACTAGCCCCTTGCTCCCGGCATTTTAGTCGCCTCTTACAACACGCATGGCTTACGGAGGAAGAATTCTGTTCCACTTCTCCATGGAGATAAGAGGAAATAAACAAGAACAAGAACTAGAAAGAAAATAGAAGAATACCCAGAGGGGTGTGTATATATATGCTTGTACATGTATGTGTAGTGTGACCTAAGTGTAAGTAGAAGTAGCAAGACATACCTGAAATCTTGCATGTTTATGAGACAGACAAAAGACACCAGCAATCCTACCATCATGTAAAACGATTACAGGTTTTCGTTGTATACTCACTTGGCAGGACGGTAGTACCTCACTGGGTGGTTGCTGTGTACCAACCTACTACCTAGGTGCTATATATTTATTTATTTATTTATATATATATTTATATATATACTATTTTATATAGCTGGACTTGAGTCCTGGAAATGGGAAATACAATGCCTGCACTCTAAAGGAGGGGTTTCGGGATATGTTGTGTATCTTTATACGTATATGCTTCTAAACTGTTGTGTTCTGAGCACCTCTGCAAAAACAGTGATTGTGTGTGAGTGAGGTGAAAGTGTTGAATGATGATGAAAGTATTTTCTTTTTGGGGATTTTCTTTCTTTTTTGACTTGTTGAAAAGAAAAAAAAAATTTATTTATTTGCTGTTTATAGCATTACTTCATTAACTTTAACATATTTTCAAAAGATGCCTTTCCATGTACGTATATAAATAATCGTATTTTGTAAGGGTTGGTAGACAGCAACCACCCCGGGAGGTACTTCTATTCTGCCAAGTGAGTGCGAAACAGAAACCTGTAATTGTTTTACATGATGGTAGGATTGCTGGTGTCTTTTTTTCTGTCTTACAAACATGTGGGATACCAGGTATATCTTGCTACTTCTACTTACACTTAGGTCACACTACACATGCATGTACTGTACAAGCATATATATACACACCCCTCTGGGTTTTCTTCTATTTTCTTACTAGTTCTTGTTCTTGTTTATTTCCTCTTATCTCTATGGGGAAGTGGAACAGAATTCTTCCTCCATATGCCATGCATGGAAATATATGCTATAAAATACCAACACAATGGAAAAATAAACACGCAAGCAGTATAATGTGATCCTTTATTGACAACATTTCACCCACATAGTGGGCTTTATTAAGTCACTTGATAAAGCCCACTGCGTGTGCAAAACGTTGTCAATAAAGGATCACATTATACTGCTTACGTGTTTATTTTTCCATAAGCCATGCATGTCATAAGAGGCAACTAAAATGCAAGGGGCTGGTAACCCCATCTCTTGTATACATTACTAAATTTAAAAAGAGAAACTTTCATTTTATTGTTTCTTCTACATAGATCCAAGGCTACAAATGAATCTGGATAAGCTGCAGGTCTGGTCTGACAAGTAATTACAGCAAGTGCAAAGCTATTAAGTTTGGGGAAGGACAAAAAAAAGACCACAGATGGAGTACAGACTTGGGGTAACGGCTGCAAACTTAACTCAAGGAGAATGACCTTGGGGTTAGTATTGTACCAAGCATATTGCCTGAGGTGCACATCAACCAAATAACTGCTGCAGCAAATGCACATCTGGCAAATCTTAGACTTGCTTTTAGATATCCAAGTAAGAAGTCACTCATGACACTGTATATCATGTATGTCAAGCCAATATTGGAATATGCACCACCAGTATAGAACCCACATCTGGTCAAGCATGTCATAATATTAGAGAAAGTGCAGATTTGGAACAAGACTAGTGCTTGAGCTAAGAGGAATGTTGTATGAGGAGAGGTTAAGGGGACTTAGCCTGATGTCACTGGAGGACAGGACTAGGGGTGATATGATAACAACATACAAAATACTGGGAGGAATTAGTAGGGTGAATAGAGACAAATTGTTTGAGACAAGGGAAATAGGAACATGAGGGTACAGTTGGAAACTGAAAACCCATATGAGTCACAGGGACATCAGAAAAGGCTCCCAAAGACAGGAGAAAAGTAACCTAGTAATGACTAGTGAAAAAGTGGGGCCAGAAGCTGAGGCTCGACTTCTGCACTTCTTCAAGGGGGGCTCCTTGGCGTAGTGAAGAGGCTCTTGGTCTGAGGAATTAGACCTGTTGGTCTCCTTCCTCAGACTGAACCTAATTACCCCCCAATCCTGCCTTTCCTCTCCCCTCCTCCCCTTTTCCTTTCCTCTTCCTCCTCCCCATCCCTCCCTTATTCCCTTCCTCTTTTTGGCCTTTGGGATTCTTCCAACAGGCATGCTAGTTCCTAGGTAGGGGGAAGGGTACCAGAGTTCATCCCATTCCATTGAGGTTCTTGGCAGTGGTGTAGTTTGCCATGGAATCTGGATCGCCTGGGGATGTCCCAATCCCACTCTGGTCTCTCGGGGGGGTGTCTTTGGGTGTCTTTCAGGCGATGGGTGTATCTCTGGAGGCCGCCTTTTGGATTCCAGGGGTGGTGGCCAAAGGAGGTATGCTTTATGGCGACTATCCGGCCACCCTCTCTTTTGTCCACCGAGGTAGCTCAGCAGATGTGAGGTTGCTATCCCGGATTGCTAGTTTACTGGCATGATGGGTAGGGTATGGCACGGGTTCCATGCCGCATCTGCGCTACTTGCAGTGCTGAGGTCCTCTTGGGCATGGAGGGAGATTTCCAGCCCTTTCATTCCTCCTAGGAACTATTCCTCCCCATTCCCCCCTTTTTTTATTCTTTTTTTATTTTTATTTTCTTTTCTTCTTTCTTTTTTTTCTTAAAAACAAAAAGAAAGAAGTAACCTAACCATGGAGGACCCAATCCATGAACCTGCTACCCCCAGGCCCCTTCTTGATACTGCACCCCATTTTGACCCTGCCTCGTTTTTTGACCACTCTTCGGATACTCCTGATGCCCCTGTACCTCTTGCTGGTGCTGTTTCATCACCCGCTTCAGGTACCAGGGTTTCGACTGACTCCTTCCATTTGTCTGACCTCCGCTCTCCTTTAACCCTTAAACGGTCCAAACAGATCGATGTTCAAATCCGTAGTGCTCCAAAAGTAGATCTACGTTTTTTTTTACATATTTTCAAATATAACAAAAAATAAAATGTAGATAAAAGTTTTTTACATATTTTCAAATGTAAAAAACAAAAGAAGATCTAAATTTTTTTACATACTTTCAAATGTTGAAAAAACGTATATATACGTTTGGACCGTTTAAGGGTTAACCCTTTGAGGGTTTTCGTCGTACTAGTACGTCTTACGCATAGGGGTTTTTGACGTACTAGTACTCATAAATTCTAGCGGCCTCAAATCTAGTGGGAGAAAGCTGGTAGGCCTTCATATGAAAGAATGGGTCTATGTGGTCAGTGTGCACAGTCTAAAAAAAATCCTGCAGCACACAGTGCATAATGAGAAAAAAAAAACTTTGACCATTTTTTTTGAATAAATCAGCGACTTTGCAGTGTATTTTCGTATGGTATTTATTGTTGTATTCTAGTTTTCTTGGTCTCATTTTATAGAATGGAAGACATATTACAGAAATTGAGATGATTTTGACTGGTTTTACAAAGAAAGGTGCCTTGAAATTGAGCTTAAAGTAGCAGAAATGTTCGATTTTTACCAAACTTCAAAAGTAAACAAATCGTGCCAAGCGTGCAATACACGTCAACTGGTGAGTCTAATATTCTTTCACAAGTGCACCAATAATATTTATACCATTTTTTACACTAATGCAGTAGTCTGCATAACAGTAAATCTTATATTTTTTGTGAAAATAAAAATTCAAAGTGGAAAGCAAAAGAATATAAGAGGGGCCTTGAGACGTGACTAATGACCAGAGGAAATGTCATTTTAGTGCCAGGAATGTCTTTCTTGTTTATTCTGGACCCTATTCGGAAATTGGCATCTTTTGAAATTTGTGTGAAATTGGCAAAATTGCTAAATTCTGACCACTGTACTGGATAGTTGAATTTCATAAATGAGTGGTTTCTTGCACCCATTCGATAGAAAAAATGGAGTTCTAGCGAAATATTCATGTTTTTTGTCGACTAGTACAGTGAAATTGGCCGAAAATAGGGCTCAAAGTGGGCAAAATCGCCGATGCGTAAACATCGCCGAGACCGCTAACTTTGCGAGAGCATAATTCTGTAAGTTTTCTATCAAATTTCAAACTTTTGGTGTCTTTATGATCGGGAAAAGATTCTCTATCTTTTCATAAGAGAAAATAATTTTTTTTTTTTTTTAAATTTGGCCGACCCTGAGAACGAGTTTCGGAGAGGGCCTGTCGACCCTCAAAGGGTTAACTATGCTTCCAGCCTCTCCCTCTACGGTGCGGCAATTTTCGAATTGCCAGCCCCTTCCACTTTGGACCAACTCCGGTCCCACTCCTAAACGCCAACAACAGTTACCTGATGATGATGCTTCACCATCTTCTCGTTCTACTCAGAAAAGATTGACACGTCATGCACTCCCTTTCCACGCTCAGTTTCTAAATGCACAATGGACTAAATTCTTTACTTTACGACCGACTTCCTCTATTGCCTATCTTTCCGACCGTAGTATTGGCAAGGCACTTTTACGCCATGTTGGTAGAGATATTTCCTTTCATGCTCTTAAGAGCGGTACACGCATCATCACTGTCCAGAATGATACCCAAGCTCATGATCTTTCTCTTCTTTCACATATCGATACTATTCCTGTCACTATCGAAAAACATCATTCCCTCAATTCTTGTAATGGTACTGTCATTCTGCCCCATACCGTAGTCCAACAGAATTTCCAGACATGTGGCAATGACATCCTCGAAGAGCTGGAACTCCAAGATCTCCCAATCCTCAAGGTAGAGACTTATGTCCTTCCTGCCCACGGGCGGAGACAATACCCTTGCAATGTGGCTCGATTAACTTTTGACAGCCGTGAACTCCCATCCTCTGTTTATGTAGCAGGACATCGGTTACAAGTTTGAAAGGTGATCCCTACACTGCATCAGTGTAGAAATTTCAGGCGATTTGGTCACCCAGCGAAATATCGCAGATCTATAGCCGAATGCCCAGTCTGTGATGCCGCTGACCATTCTAATACGTCTTGCAGTCGACCTCCCTCTTGCCTTAATTGTCATGAGACTCACCCTTCGTACTCTCGCCGTTGCCAGGTCTACTTAAATGAGCGAGAAATCCGTTGCCTCAAAGAGGCAGAAGGTCTCCCTTATGCTATGGCAGTTTCTCATCTCCGCCTCCAAGGGAGACCACCCTGTGTTTCTTATTCTCGTGTTTCAAAATGTCCCCCAACTTCTGGGGTCCCATCTTCTGCAGCCTCTTCTGTGGTTACCCCTCCCATAGTCACTCCTGTATCTAATTCATTTGCTGTCCTGGGCTCAGACGTCCCTACTTCAACACCTCAGTCTGTTCTCACATCTTCGTGTTCTTCACAAGCCCCAGTATCGACAAGACCTCGTACGACAACTACCAATCATCCCTCTACTTCTCAGAAGTCCAAAAAATCCCCATTGCTCAAATCTTCTTTGCCCCCTCATCTTCTTTGCCCCCTCCTTCTCTTCTTCCACCTCCACATTTTACCTTTCCAGTCTCTGTGACTGGTTCTTCCCCTCTCTCTGGCTCTATTACAAGTGTGGAGGTTAACCCTCCTCCTCGTACTGTGCCTTCCTCCCCTGTCCCCTCCCAAGTTTCTCCCTCTTCTGCCACCTCCCAGGTTTCTGCCTCTTCTTTCCCTTCCCACACTTCTTCTCCAGTTCCCTACACTCTTTCGTCCTCCCGTACCTTGGTACAGTCCATTATTTTCCCAAACTTTACTCACCCTCCTCCTTCTATCTTCAATATTGTCTCCCATACGTCTTTGAGTTCAGTAACACTTGAAGCTATTTCAGAATATATTGCAGAGACTAAACCTTCAATGGACACTGATCCACCTCCTGTTCCTTCTCTTCCCTCTCCTCCATCTCCACAATTCCTCTCTTCGCAATGCTCCATTCCTTCGCTGCTTGAACGTTTTCCGATGCCACTGCACGTAGACTTTTCTAACCCTCTAGTTCATAGGTGCCTTACCTGCGGATTTCTGGTATTTTCCTCGTTGCCAATCATGGCCTATTTACAGTGGTATATCCGTGGCCTCAGTGATAATTGGGGTGAGCTTCAGATGTTGCTTTTCTGGTTTTCACCTGTTGGTGTTTGCTTACAAGAATCAAAATTACACTCAGCTGTTTTCCAACCCATCTCAGGCTATAATTTATTGTGTTCTTCGAATCCTTTTTCTGATGGGACCTTTAATGAAAGTGCCCTTCTTCTACGCAGTGATATTCCGTATCGTCAACTATTTGTTCATACCTCGCTTCATTACACTGCAGCCCGTATCCACTTGAATAAGTGGTTTACAATATGTTCTTTGTATCTCTCTCCTTCTCGGGCATTATCTATCCCAGATTTTGCCTTTCTTGTTTCATCTTTGCCACCACCACTTCTGTTACTTGGCGATTTTAATGCCCACCATTTCCTCTGGGGGGGGTCTCATTGTGACTCACATGGCATTCAGTTGGAGGCTTTGCTTCTCACCCCCTCCATGTTTTAAATACGAGTATTCCCACCCATTTTCATCCTGATACTCATACTCTCTCTTGCATCAATCTCTCGGTCTGCTCTTCCTCCACTGCACTAGACTTCGCCTGGTCTGTTCTACCGGACTTACATGACAGCGATCATTTCCCAATCATTCTTCCTTCTCCTTCATATTCACCACCTCTCTGTAGCCCTTGCTGGCAATTTGATCGAGCAAATTGGGACCTTTACTCGCAACTCACTGCTTTTAGTGAGGTTCCTTCTTCATCCTCCATTGATGAGCTTTTACACCTCTTCTTGACATCAGTTTTAACCGCAGCTTCTCATTCTATACCCCAAACCTCAGGCAGGCATTCTCAGAAGTGCGTGCCATAGTGGTCTCCTGTTTGTGCTTGGGCAGTACGTTTGAAACGTGCTGCATGGGGCAGGTACCAGTACAATAGAACCACAGAGAGACTTCTTGATTTTAAGTGGAAGCGAGCGGTTCCTCGCCATGTCATCCATGACGCTAAACGCACTTGCTGGCGAGATTATGTTTCCACCATCACCTCGGCTTCCTCTATGAGTGCAGTCTGGAAAAAAGTACAGAAACTGAGTAGTAAATACTCTCCTGACCCGGCTCCTGTTCTGCAGGTTGCCGGTGTTGATATAGCAAACACTCTTGACGTTGCCATTGAAATTGGCAATCATCTGGTCCGTATTTCTCAGGGGCTCCATCTATGCCCCTCATTTCTTTCCTTGAAGTCTGCCAGAGAGTTAGCACCCTTAGACTTTTCTTCTCTCAAAGAAGAATCTTATAATATGCCTTTTACACTTCTGGAACTAGAGGCAACACACTCAGCTTGCCAATCATCGGCAGCTGGGCCTGACGGCATTCATATTCGGATGTTACAACATTTACATCAGTCAGCCCTTACAGTCCTCTTACAACTCTTCAGTCTTATTTGGTCACAAGGAGTTCTTCCCAAGCTGTGGAAATCCGCCATTATTCTTCCTTTCCACAAACCGGGTACTATGAGACATGATGCCTCCCACTATCGTCCCCTTTTGCTCTAACTAGTGCAGTTTGCAAAGCGATAGAACGTCTGGTAAACTGACGTTTAATATGGTATCTAGAGACACACAGCAGTCTCTCCACTAGTCAATATGGCTTTCGTAAGGGCTGTTCTACCATAGACCCCTTACTACACTTGGATATGTATGTTCGTAATGCCTTTACCAATTATCACCTAGTTATTGCCATATTTTTTGATCTTGAGAAGGCATATGACACAACTTGGAGGTATAATATTTTGGCCCAAGCCCACTCCTTAGGCCTCCAAGGCAGTCTACCATCCTTCCTTAAGAACTTCTTAACTGACAGACATTTCCATGTTCGGGTTAATAATATGCTCTCCCCGGACTTTGTCCAAGCTGAAGGTGTCCCCCAGGGATGTGTTCTGAGCACAACACTTTTTCTCCTTGCTATAAATGATTTGGCCTCTGTTCTTCCATCCAATATTTGGTCATCACTCTATGTTGATGACTTCGTTATTGCTTGTGCAGGCACTGACTGTCACCTCATTACAGTTTCTCTCCAGCATGCGGTCGACCGTATTTCTAATTGGGCCACCATGCATGGATTTAAATTTTCCAGTACTAAAACTCACCAAATTACTTTCACTAGATGCTCTGTCATCTCCACTCGTCCTTTGTACCTCTATGGCTCAAATATCCCTGAATGTGATACGGTCAGGTTTCTAGGCCTTCTCTTTGACCATAGGTTATCCTGGAAACCTCACATTACCTCTCTGAAAGCAACTTGTCACAGCTGGTTGAACCTTCTTAAAACTCTTGCTCATCTTTCATGGGGAGCTGATCATCGAACTCTCCTTCACCTACATTCACCTCTCATTTTATCGAAACTCGATTATGGTGACCAGATCTATTCAGCGGCCTCTCCTGCTACTCTCTTTAGCCTTAATCCCATCCATCACCAGGGATTACGTTTATGCCTTGGTGCTTTTCGCTCTTTCCCTGTTGAGAGCCTCTGTGCTCTAGCGAATATTCCATCCTTGTCCAATCGCGTGATGCCCATTGCCTTCACTACTATGTTCGCTCTCGTGATCTCCATAATCCTTCCATATATAGAATAGTCACCGATGTTAGTAGACATTATTTGTTCTTCGCCCCTGTTTGCTCCGTCCCTTTTCTCTTCGCCTACATTCACTCTTGTCTTCCCTTCAGTTACCACCTTTCTATGTTCATGTAGCATCTCACTCCCCCCTTCCCCGGGAAGTTCCAGCTGTTCAAGTCTGTTCTTTCTCACTCCCTTGGGCGAAAGCCCAACTGCCTATGGTAGCTTCCCGCTCTCTTTTTCTTGACCACTTCTGCTCTCATTCTCATGCCATCGCAGTGTACACAGATGGCTCTAAGTCTTCTGACAGCATCGGATTTGCGGCAGCGTTTCCGGGCAGTGTCATGCGAGGACATTTACTATCCTTGGCTAGCATTCTTACAGCTGAATTGTATGCCATTCTTGCAGCACTTATCCATATTGCATCAATGCCTGAGTCATCATTTGTGGTTGTCTCAGACTCCCTTAGTGCTTTACAGGTTATACGAAAATATGATACACCTCACCCCCTAATTCTCCGTATCCAACTTTGGCTATGCCACATCTCTACCAAGCATAAAGATATTGTTTTTTGTTGGGTCCCTGGTCATGTTGGCGTACAGGGCAGTGAACAGGCAGACACTGCTGCGCGGTCAGCAGTGCATGACCTACCAGTTTCATATAGAGGTGTTCCATTTATGGACTATTTTGCTGTAATAGCTACCCACCTTCACACCCGTTGGCAACAACGTTGGTCTAATCTGCTCGGTAACAAACTTCAGTCTATTAAGCCGAGTATTGGTTACTGGCTGTCTTCTTGTCATCAGTGTCGAGGTTGGGAGACTACTCTCTCCCGTCTTCGCATTGGCCACACTCGTCTTACTCATGGGTATCTCATGGAGAAGCACCCTGTTCCTCTCTGTGAGAAGTGTCAGGTTCCAGTATCGGTTAGCCACATTCTGTTAGACTGCCTTCTCTATCAACGAGCACGCAGAATTTACCTCCAACGTCGTCTCCGCTCTACTACTCTCTGTGTTTATTTTCCCTTCTTGCTGATGGACCCTCCTTTAATCCTAACTCTCTCATTGACTTCTTGGCAACAACTGATTTACTCCACAAACTCTGATGATGATACCTTTCGCACTCCCCTCAGCCCTTTCTACCTCAATCTCTTGCTACCCTCTACCCCAGCACTATCCACTGCCCCGCTGTTCTCCATAACCTACTAATCATCCCTCTCCCTTTTGCCACCTGATACCCTCGCTTCCTTCCTGCCCTGCAGTGCTGTATAGCCCTTGTGGTTTAGCGCTTCTTTTTGAACCACATATAGGTCAGTACCCTCCACGTGGTATTATCTAGACATCTTATTCACTGTTTGGTTTGTCAGAGTGATTTTTCTTTCAGGTGAGATCTCTGTTGGAAGACATAGCCATGGTAGCTATGTAGATGTTGCTTCTTGAGAGGGTCTGTCTGATGTTGGCTACTTCTCTAAATTGGGTTAGGAATCTGTGTTTCTTCGTGGTAGCATTGTTAATGGAGTTCAGTATTTTCACTACCTTGCATTTGCAATCATGTTTTGTATACAGTAGAGAGGGAAGTGTAAGTATGTGAAGGCATGAGTAATGTACGTACAGTGGAACCTCAAAAATCGAACTTAGTCCGTTCCAGGAGCTAGTTCTAAATTCGAAAAGTCTGAAATTCGAAGCAATATTTCCCATAAGAAATAATGGAAATACAATTAATCCATTCCAGAAACCCAAAAATATTCACACAAAAAATGCACTTTATAGAGATTAATTACAGTTTTACATACCTGGTTGATCAGGCTCTGATCCACCAGGAGGCCTGGTCTCAGACCGGGCCGCGGGGGCGTTGACCCCCGGAACTCTCTCCAGGTAAACTCTCTCCAGGTAAACAACAAATACTATAGTTTTTAATTATGTATAGTAATACATATAAAATAACATTTTTACTTACCTTTATTGAAGATTGGTGATGGCATCTGGAAGATAGGGAGGAGGAGAGAGGGAGTTGGGGTTAGTGTTTGGAAGGAGAATCACCCTCCATGAGGACTTCAGGTAAAGCCCTCTCTGGGGTTACTTCCCTTCTCTGTCTTTTAATGCCACTAGGACCAGCTTGAGAGTCACTGGACCCCTGTCTCACAAAATAACTGTCCACAGTCCTCTGTTTCTGGCGCCTCTATAACATTTCCCTAAAATGGGACATGGTTCTGTCACTGAACTTGTTGCAAAGATGGCTTGTTTCAGCTTGCTCAGGGTGGTACTTCTGCACAAACATTTGGACATCATTCCACTTGGCACAAATCTCCTTAATCTTTGAAGAAGCCACCTCATCCACTCCCTATATTAACACCTTTCGCAACATCAGCTCCCTTGATTTGTTCTTTCTTTGACAGGATAGAACTGATGGTCGACTTGTTTTTCCCATATATCCTGGCAAGCTCAACAAGTCTCACACCACTCTCATACTTCTGTATTATTTCCTTCTTCACATCTATGGCGTTTCTCACTTTCTTTACCACAGGGGTACCTTTAGCAAGTTTCTTTGGGCCCATGGCAGCTTATTTCACAGTCCCACAAGCACTAAACACAACGAAATAATCGTAAAATGTGTGAATGAGAGCGCAGGTTAGTGTTCACTCAAGCATAAACAAAGCTAGACTGTTCACGGCGCCTGCGCGGGGACGCAGACAGAGCGCGCGGCAGACAGGTCCCGTACCCAGCAGTCCGAAAATAGGGGCACGTTCGATAATAGGGACACAGTTTGTCCGAAATAATGGTCCTATTTTCGAAACGTTCGATATGTGATACGTTCGATTTTTGAGGTTCCACTGTACTAGAATTCGTCTTCCAAGAATTCAAGACTGGAGATATACACAAGTCTAAGGAAAAAAACAGCTACCATGCTTTTCTTAGTGCAAGTGTCATGGCATGAGTAGAAATGAATAAGGTCATCTTCTGTAGATTCTTATAGTATTCATTTACATTTTCAGTTTTCAAGATTCTTCAATTGCATCTCTCACACTTTTTATTTCTTTGTATGTTTCATATTGATCCATTAAATTCTTCATAACAGTCATATAGAGTAATACAGTGGTACCTCAGGATACGAACAGCTCAAAACTCGAACAGTTATGTAAGTATATTTATGTAAATGCTTTCGTAAGTGTATTTTTGGGGGTCTGAAACAGATTAATCTAATTTACATTATACCTTATGGGAACAAATTCATTCAGTATCGGCACTCGAACAGCCTTCTGGAACGAATTAAGTTTGTATCCTGAAGTACCACTGTATATGGCATTTTAATGTGTCACATTAATTCATTAGATGTTCATAACAATTGAGTACACCTTTGCATTCAGCTATGTTTGTGGACATTGGGGAGGAAGGGGAAGTAGGGGAGTGGCTGATGCCTCATCACTTAATTCCTCCAACCACCGTTACTATCTTCAGTAGGAGGTAAGTTGACTAACTATGAACTTAAAAATGTTCAAAGAATCGAGTAGTAGTTTTCTAAGCAGTATGAAATGGCACTCCTTTCACACATTCTTTTGTTCACTTTACAGTTTTAGAACCATAAACTCCAATGGAGACTTAGACCTATTTAAGAAACTTATCTTTAAAGTGATAACACAATTGATGGCCACCACTAAAAATTATTATTATTATTGTATTTACTAAAAAGCACCAAACTTGGAAAGTCATACAGTGCTCAGTGGTTGAGAAAAACATGGTGAGTACTGAACACAAAGTCAGACTTAGTACAGTAACCTAGTTTCATGCAAATTATTATTATTATTATACATTATTATTATTATTATTATTGGGAAATGTTGAGTGAATGCGTGGGGAGTTTTGAATCAAGTGTGAAAGTAATGGTGGTTGGGGATTTCAATGCTAAAGTGGGTAAAAATGTTATGGAGGGAGTAGTAGGTAAATTTGGGGTGCCAGGGGTAAATGTAAATGGGGAGCCTTTAATTGAGCTATGTGTAGAAAGAGATTTGGTAATAAGTAATACATATTTTATGAAAAAGAGGATAAATAAATATACAAGGTATGATGTAGCATGTAATGAAAGTAGTTTATTAGATTATGTATTGGTGGATAAAAGGTTGATGGGTAGGCTCCAGGATGTACATGTTTATAGAGGGGCAACTGATATATCGGATCATTATTTAGTTGTAGCTACAGTTAGAGTAAGAGGTAGATGGGAAAAGAGGAAGGTGGCAACAAGTAAGAGGGAGGTGAAAGTGTATAAACTAAGGGAGGAGGAAGTTCGGGTGAGATATAAGCGACTATTGGCAGAAAGGTGGGCTAGTGCAAAGATTAGTGGGGGGGTTGAAGAGGGTTGGAATAGTTTTAAAAATGCAGTATTAGAATGTGGGGCAGAAGTGTGTGGTTATAGGAGGGTGGGGGCAGGAGGAAAGAGGAGTGATTGGTGGAATGATGAAGTAAAGGGTGTGATAAAAGAGAAAAAGGTAGCTCATGAGAGGTTTTTACAAAGCAGAAGTGTTATAAGAAGAGCAGAGTATATGGAGAGTAAAAGAAAGGTAAAGAGAGTGGTGAGAGAGTGCAAAAGAAGAGCAGATGATAGAGTGGGAGAGGCACTGTCAAGAAATTTTAATGAAAATAAGAAAAATTTTGGGAGTGAGTTAAACAAGTTAAGAAAGCCTAGGGAAAGTATGGATTTGTCAGTTAAAAACAGAGTAGGGCAGGTAGTAGATGGGGAGATGGAGATATTAGGTAGATGGCAAGAATATTTTGAGGAACTTTTAAGTGTTAAGGAAGAAAGAGAGGCAGTAATTTCATGCACTGGTCAGGGAGGTATACCATCTTTTAGGAGTGAAGAAGAGCAGAATGTAAGTGTGGGGGAGGTACGTGAGGCATTACGTAAAATGAAACGGGGTAAAGCAGCTGGAACTGATGGGATCATGACAGAAATGTTAAAAGCAGGGGGGGGATATAGTGTTGGAGTGGTTGGTACTTTTGTTTAATAAATGTATGAAAGAGGGGAAGGTACCTAGGGATTGGCGGAGAGCATGTATAGTCCCTTTATATAAAGGGAAAGGGGACAAAAGAGACTGTAAAAATTATAGAGGAATAAGTTTACTGAGTATACCAGGAAAAGTGTACGGTAGGGTTATAATTGAAAGAATTAGAGTAAGACAGAATGTAGGATTGCGGATGAGCAAGGAGGTTTCAGAGTGGGTAGGGGATGTGTAGATCAAGTGTTTACATTGAAGCATATATGTGAACAGTATTTAGATAAAGGTAGGGAAGTTTTTATTGGATTTATGGATTTAGAAAAGGCATATGATAGAGTGGATAGAGGAGCAATGTGGCAGATATTGCAAGTATATGGAATAGGTGGTAAGTTATTAAATGCTGTAAAGAGTTTTTATGAGGATAGTGAGGCTCAGGTTAGGGTGTGTAGAAGAGAGGGAGACTACTTCCCGGTAAAAGTAGGTCTTAGACAGGGATGTGTAATGTCACCATGGTTGTTTAATATATTTATAGATGGGGTTGTAAAGGAACTAAATGCTAGGGTGTTCGGGAGAGGGGTGGGATTAAATTTTGGGGAATCAAATTCAAAATGGGAATTGACCCAGTTACTTTTTGTTGATGATACTGTGCTTATGGGAGATTCTAAAGAAAAATTGCAAAGGTTAGTGGATGAGTTTGGGAATGTGTGTAAAGGTAGAAAGTTGAAAGTGAACATAGAAAAGAGTAAGGTGATGAGGGTGTCAAATGATTTAGATAAAGAAAAATTGGATATCAAATTGGGGAGGAGGAGTATGGAAGAAGTGAATGTTTTCAGATACTTGGGAGTTGACGTGTCGGCGGATGGATTTATGAAGGATGAGGTTAATCATAGAATTGATGAGGGAAAAAAGGTGAGTGGTGCGTTGAGGTATATGTGGAGTCAAAAAACGTTATCTATGGAGGCAAAGAAGGGAATGTATGAAAGTATAGTAGTACCAACACTCTGGGTGGCCTGGTGGCTAAAGCTCCCGCTTCACACACGGAGGGCCCGGGTTCGATTCCCGGCGGGTGGAAACATTCGACACGTTTCCTTACACCTGTTGTCCTGTTCACCTAGCAGCAAATAGGTACCTGGGTGTTAGTCGACTGGTGTGGGTCGCATCCTGGGGGACAAGATTAAGGACCCCAATGGAAATAAGTTAGACAGTCCTCGATGACGCACTGACTTTCTTGGGTTATCCTGGGTGGCTAACCCTCCGGGGTTAAAAATCCGAACGAAATCTTATCTCTTATCTTATATGGGTGTGAAGCTTGGGTGGTAAATGCAGCAGCGAGGAGACGGTTGGAGGCAGTGGAGATGTCCTGTCTAAGGGCAATGTGTGGTGTAAATATTATGCAGAAAATTCGGAGTGTGGAAATTAGGAAAAGGTGTGGAGTTAATAAAAGTATTAGTCAGAGGGCAGAAGAGGGGTTGTTGAGGTGGTTTGGTCATTTAGAGAGAATGGATCAAAGTAGAATAACATGGAAAGCATATAAATCTATAGGGGAAGGAAGGCAGGGTAGGGGTCGTCCTCGAAAGGGTTGGAGAGAGGGGGTAAAGGAGGTTTTGTGGGCAAGGGGCTTGGACTTCCAGCAAGCGTGTGTGAGCGTGTTAGATAGGAGTGAATGGAGACGAATGGTACTTGGGACATGACGATCTATTGGAGTGTGAGCAGGGTAATATTAAGTGAAGGGATTCAGGGAAACCGGTTATTTTCATATAGTCTGACTTGAGTCCTGGAAATGGGAAGTACAATGCCTGCACTTTAAAGGAGGGGTTTGGGATATTGGCAGTTTGGAGGGATATGTTGTGTATCTTTATATGTGTATGCTTCTGAACTGTTGTATTCTGAGCACCTCTGCAAAAACAGTGATAATGTGCGAGTGTGGTGAAAGTGTTGAATGATGATGAAAGTATTTTCTTTTTGGGGATTTTCTTTCTTTTTTTGGGTCACCCTGCCTCGGTGGGAGACGGCCGACTTGTTGAAAAAAAAATTATTATTATTATTATTATTATTATTATTATTGTTGTTATTATTGTTGTTACAGTATTATATTGATGGGAAAGTGCTACACCCATAAGGATCATTCAGTACCTGGGGAACAAGAGGTAATTAGCTTTAATCCAAGGAAGTGAAGGGTGGTTTTTAATTCCCTGTATCAAGATCTCTTCACCAACATCAGGGCACCACCTCTGATATAATTAATACAAATGTTACAGTAAAATAGCCCAAAATATTGAATAGACAGCCAGAAGAAACTAAATATTTTTTAAAGAAAGTTGAAAGTATCAAATATTACTGGCTGGATGCTTTTGTGATTATACTCTTTTTCTCTTCCCCTTAAAAAAAAGTACTTTAGGGGTTAAATACCACTTGGGGATAGGAAGTCAATCAGATTTGATCCATAAGGGGAATAAAGAGGGACTGGTCCCAAACCTGCACACCAAAATCATTCCACATGAAAGCAGGGATGCAACGAATACACTAAAAGAAAACTCTGATTGTAAGGGAACCAAGACTCTTGACCTCTCTCCCTTTGTAAATAAGAGGAATTACCCTGGCTGTCTCTGAGAGGGAACTTAATATGTTCCTCAAGTCAGTTCCTGTTTGGCTGAGCTGTGATGTATATGTTGGACTGCCTGCAGCTGGCGCTAGCAGCATGGTCAATTAGGCCAGCAACCAGGAATTCTGGCTTGGGATCAGGCTGTGAGGGAAAGGTTGGGAAAGGCATGGGGGCAGTGACCCCCAAAATTTACTCCAGGTAGAATAAAAACACCACCCCCAACCACTCCTCTCTCTTCAGTCTTGGTTAAAATTATAAGCCAGAAGATAGCCATTACCTGTATTCATAGGTGCAGTATCCGCTACCTATGTTAGCAGGTATTGTACCCACTACCCATGTTCACAGGCACATCACCTATGTTCATAAATACGATACCCATTATCTGTTATTGGTTCTGGGATTACCTTTTTCACTGCCCAGTCTCAGACCAGGTCTCCTAGGTTAGAAAGAAAATATTACAAGATTGAGAACTATTAGGAAGTATATAGGAAAGTAAAGGAATGTGTATAATGAAAGTAAAAACAAGTTTGTAAGAGTTACTTGTCATCTTACCTGTTCATGAGAGAGAAATGTGGTTTGAAATTCTGCCAGAGTACAAAAAATTAACAGATTTCCTTTTCACACTCATTTCACAGGACAGTAGTACTTAAAGAACAAAAAGGCACAATACCATGACTGGAACAATACACAAATAGCCCACACATTTATTTGTAAATGGTCCAAGTCAGACTGAAATGTCGTCATGAGCTTCTTTCTCCTATGTGCGGCTTATATGTGCATGGACATTAGTAACTCCCTGCATGGTTGCTGTTTACCAAGATACTACCATGTTCACAGATAGAATATCTATTGCCCATTTCCTTAGTGCTTCTTTTTGATTATAATAATAATAATATTGCCCATTTCACAGATATGGTACTTATAAGTTGACTATCATGGGTCACATACTGGACATGGTCAGATGACCAGAACTGCAATAAACCAAGAGATTTCTTTCTCTTACATGGCTACTGTATACCTAACATATTTATGAATTTTGTTTTTTATATTTTATAGAGTAATGGTGACTGGATGTGATGATCAAACTCGTAGATTTCTTATGGACAACTATGGCATTGATAATGTTCCAGCCATGAAGGCCATCGAGAACATTAAGGTTCACAATTACATTTGACATGCAGTCCTCTAATGCTGTAATAATGTTTTATATTTTTGTATAATTTCAAACAAACTTTGTATGAGAAGGCTTTATTTTAAATGCTGATTATTTTTATCATAATAACTTAAAAGTTATTATTTTTAACACAATTTTACGCTGAAAGATGTACGTACGTTTACTTTTTTGTTGTGATACCCAGCCAGATGAATCGGGCTCCAGTGGCAAGACACAGTCAGACATTGTGCCCAGACCAAAGCCTCGCTCAGGACTACTGAACTCTCAGGATGCTACAGTGAGATTTTTCTTTCAGTTGTATTTTTTCTTATTGATTTTCAAAGTGCTGAATCTGCAGATGTCATACAGCACTGGGGAATAGGATCTAGGTAGTCAGGTTTGATCCAAGGAAAATGTAGCTCAAGTTCAATGGATCAAGAGTTCTTCATCAAGATGAAGATGACTAACTTAGCTTGCAAATGGAATGTTGTAAAAAATGTCTTAGATACTAAATGAGGTAACCCTTAACCCTTTGACTGTTTCGGTCGTATATATACATCTTACGCGCCACTGTTTCAGATGTATATATACGCCTAAATTCTAGCGGCTTCAAATCAAGCGGGAGAAAGCTGGTAGGCCTACATGAGAGAGAATGGGTCTCAGTGGTGGGTGTGCACCCTGTGAAAAAAATCTGGGACTCAGTGGTGCATTGTGGGAACGTCATCTTGGTAGTCCATTTTCACCATGCCTTGCGGTAAGAAGTACCTCACTCCTCAACGTATTGGAGGTCTACTGTTCCCAAGTGATAGTTCTAACAGTGATGGAAGTGCCAGGGAAAGTGAATTTCATGGTTTTGGAGAGGGTGTGACCGAAAGCAGTGCCCAGGATTACGTAATTAGTGATGAAAACCCTGATGACCCACAACTGTCCACCTCTGGTGCTGGCACATCTCATTCACGTTCACCTGTACCAGGACGAAAAAGAAAACTATTTCCCCATTTACAGGACTCAGATCTGAGCAGTGAAAGTGATAATGATAGTTATTTCAAAGTTATTGACAGCAGCTCGAGTAGCAACAGTGAGGGGGAATATTCGCCAGTGAAACGGCAGTATGTTCAACACAGCATGCATTCTGTTAGTGTGCCTTATGCCCTTCCAAGGCAAAGGAGTAAATCTGGGAGTACATCCTGTGGCCCTACACCACGACCTGACAGTGAAGATGATGATATTGTTACAATGGGGATGTGTAATGTGTGTGGGGAAGAAGGTGATGGTGGTGGTGATGTTGGCAGTGGCACAAGTCATGTGGAACCAGCAGCGGGCCATGCTACTACCGACGCTGCTGACTCTGCACAACTACAACCAGCCTCACCCAATGCCACACTCCCACAACAACCACAACCTGCACAACCACAACCACGTTTCAATATCCAGAACCCACCAGCAGACCGCATCTGGGATTGGCAGCAAGGTGACGATTTTATTCCCAATCCCCACGACTTTGATGAAACACAAAGTGGAATACGGCCATCGTGTACAGTTGGGAACAATGCCACTGAACTAGAATGCTTTCAGTAATTCTTTGATGAACCCCTAATGGACATTATTGTCAGGGAAACCAACACATACTATGAGTACACCATGGCAAATACACTTCTTTCACCAAGATCACGACTACAGTGGAAGGATACAACTGTGGCAGAGATGTACCTGTTCTTTGCCACAATAATGCTTATGCCACATGTGTATAAGCACACTGTCACCACATACTGGTCAACAGAACGCCTGATTTCAACCCCAGATTTTAGTGACATTACAGGAGTAAATCGTTTTTTGATACTGTTATGTATGTTACACTTTTCAGACAAAACAAGGCCTGACAGAACCGACAGGTTATATAAGATCAGAAATGTGTTTATTTACCTGAAACAAAAGTGTTGCATGTATTTTTATCCCTTCAGGAAGCTTGTTATTGACGAGTCTTTGATTTTATTCAAAGGAATCTCTCATTCAGGCAGTACATACCAAGCAAGAGGAAACACTTTGGTATAAAGTTATTTGTACTGTGTGATTGCAGAAGTGGTCTCGTTTTGGATATCATTGTGTACACTGGCAGTAATACATTGAGAGATACCAGGAAGTTATTGAGTATCTCTGGTGATGTGGTTCGAACAATGATGGAACCATATCTTGGTAAGGGGCATATATTGTATACTGACAACTGGTACACAAGCCCCATACTCAGTGATTTCTTGCGAGTGAACATGACAGACACATGTGGCACAGTGCGTGGTAATCGTAAGTAGTATATGCCAAGGTTCGACACTGGCACTCGAAGAGGTGAGGTGCAGGCCTTTGCTGCCATTGACATCATGGCATTTCAGTGGCATGACAAATGTGATGTCACATTTTTGACATCAGTTCACCGAAACAAAATGGCACACACTGGCAAGCACAATAGAGAGACCAATGAACCCATTCTAAAACCTGCAGCTGTCATGGACTACAACCTCAATATGCGCTTAGTGGACAAATGTGACATGTAGATTGGGTTTGCTGATTGTGTACGCAGGAGTTATAAATGGCATATAAAACTTTTTTTCCATCTTCTTGATATTTCCCTACTAAATGCTTATAACATATACAAGTTGAGGACCAACAACAAACCAAAATATGGTGAATTTTGTTTGTCAGTCATCAGACAAGTAATCGTCAAGTGCCAAGGAGCAACACCTGTAATAGACCAGCGCTCACTAAATTACCAACACATGCCATCTCGTTTGAGGCCTGGTGATCACTACTCCATACAACTGCCTCCTACTGCTTTCAAGAAAAGTGCTCAGAAGAGGTGTTTTGTATGTAGACATACCACAAAATGCCCATAAAGATGCAGACACTTGTTTTATGTGTGAGGAGTGTCAAGTACCACTCTGCATATACCCATGTTTCAAAGTGTTCCACAAGCTGCAGCAGTTTTAGGAAAGTGTTCAGTGACTGTACATATGTACATATATTATGGAACAATAGTAATAAACAATGTTTTGTATTGTTTGTGTAAACAAGTTTTATACACAATCTAATAGTGATAATGTTTGTTCAGTTATTGTGTTGTAAACAATGAGTGTATATTTGAACAATGCACCTTACTTTGGTCCCACAGGCCACATAAGTTACTTAGAAAAGAAAAATATTGGAAAATACAAGAAACCTTTGAATTGGAATAAATAAAAGAATACCAGGTGGGCAGCATTTGCCGCTGTTGCCATACGTCGCTCATTTTCTGCCAACTTTGTGCCTCTATATCTCGGTAAGTACTGATGGCAAAAAAAAATTTTAGGCTTTAAACGCTCAATAAAATAATCCTAACATTTTGGTAAGAAAAAATCATTTTTTTTTTTTTCGAATATTTTGCGACATAGAATGACAGTTTCAGAAAGGGGCCTGCGACAGTCAAAGGGTTAAGGAAGGAAGACATTCAAAGGCACTTGTCAATAGACACTTGGCCTGAGGTGTGTGTGTATGAGGGGGACGATGGGGGTGTAAAATATTAATGAAGCCTATATATATTTTCAGTATACTGTATAAATATTTAATAGCACATACAGTATTTCTGGCAGGTTCTAAGGTTCTCGGCTATGCTGGATTCTTCCCTCAAGACAGAAGGTGACCGCAGCTTTATCATCACCTATCACATCATTGATGATACCATGGAGTTGACAGAATTAGTAAGATATAACCCTATCATGTGTAGAGTAATAGTGTATTCTTATAATACTGATAAGATATAGCTTATTGCATAGAGTAAAAATTTATTATTTTTTCACAATATTGGTATGATATAGCCTATCATAAATACAGTAATAATGTATGCTATAATATTAGGGAGATATAGCGTATCATGTATAGAATAACAGTGTACTATCATCACAGTATTAATCAGACAGCCTATCATATACAATAATAATTACCTCTGAATTAGTAAGAGCTAGCCTCAAATTTTTTATCACACTGGCTGTCTCTCACCAAGGTGGGGTGATTCAGAAAAGGAAACACTCACCATCATTTATTTAATACTTCTCTTGCCAGAAGTGTGTAGCTATCACAGTTTAAATGGCTCTTCAAACTGCAACATCCTTGCCCCTCCTTCACCATGCAGGCACTGCATTTACCACCTCCAGGACTCAAGTCTTGTTAACCTGTTTCTCAGAATCCCTTCATAAACATTAATTTGCTGACCTTCCAAGGGCATGTAGAATTACTAAAACTATTTTTCTAAACTCACTTTAATCTAACACACTCAGACACATCTGCTAGATGCTCAAGCTCCTACCACTTGAAACCTTCATTTCCTCCAACCTTTCCTAGGATAACCCCTACTCTTCCTTCTTCCATCCCAGATATACTGTCATCCTGTCCTGCTTCATTCCAAATGACCAAACTACCTAAATAACTTCTCTGCAATCTGAATTTAACCTTGCATAACCCCACACCATCTTTTAATTTCTACTTTCTGTGCATAATCACATCACACATTACACTCAAACATGAGATCTCTACTGCCTCCAGCCCTTTCCCTACTGCAGGGTTAATTGTAGCCCCATGCCTGACAAAAATACGAAGGTGTTGCCCTAGTACATTTCCCTTTTTGCCTCCATATATTGCTTTCTTTCCAGAGATGACTCAAAATTACATCTTTTTGATGTTCAATTTTTGACCTCATCTTTCATAAACCAGTCTGCCCACACATTAGCTCCCAGATATCTAAATGCATTCATTTCTTCCATACTTCCCTCCTCTAATCTGATAGCCTGCCTTTTATTACCTACATGTATTTATTTTGTTGTTGTTGCTCTCATCACCTTTCTCTTTTCCATGTTCATTTTTAATTTCTTTGACACATTCTTTCAACCTCCTTTCGGATTCTTTCAAAGGAATTGTCATTGGCAAAAAGCAACTGTGACAGCTCCCACTTTGTATCAGATTCATTATCATTTAACTCCACACCTTTTGCAGCATCCTAGCATTCATTTCTTTTACAACCTCATCTATAAGTATATTGTTGCAAAGTTATTATTGGCTGCTTGGCAAATATGAAGCTTAATTTCAAGCAAGGATGTTGATTAGCTACTTGATCATATTTAAGTCGACCAATTAGAGGGCCAGGTTTTCATGGTTCATGGGAGTGGTAGCTGCACATGCAGCAGTGATTGGCTGTGTGAGCAGGGCTTGCTCATCCAGAGGGTATCTACAAGCCAGTCATAGATCTAAAGTGGAGCTTTCTGCTTCAGATAAGGCAGCAGACCTATGTGGCAGTCACCAAAACAGCAACATCCCTGCTTCTCCGTACAAGCCCTGTGCAAAAGGGGGTGAAGTTGGATTGACACTAAGCACGAGACCACCTGCTGCACCCATACCATAGGGGTATAGCACTAGATTACAGGACTGCAGTCATCCATCCCTGGCCATATTATTATTAAAATAAAAAAGAAGCGCTAAGCCACAAGGGCTATACAGCGCTGTCCCTGGCCATAGGGACAAAAAAATAAAAAAAGTGGGCTCCCACCATAGGACTTTCATTGTTATCCCAGTTATACATCATTGCTCTTTCATTAGCCAGTGAAGGGTCATTAACTCTATATTCTTTGTCTGAATGCATAAATTCAACATGCAGTTTGTATCATTATCTAAGCTTCAATGTAAACACTTGGTCTACACATTCCCTAGCCTTCCTCAATCCTCCTAGCTCTTCTGCAATCCTACTTTGTCTTACCCTTAACTTTTTCAATAACAATTCTACTGTATACTTTGCCTGGTTTACTCAACAGGCTTATTACCCTTCAGTTTTTACATCTTTTCCCCTTTAACTTATATAAAGGAACTATGTATGCATACTCTATGGCAATCCTTAACTCCCTTCACTTATACATATAAGTACTGAATGAATACACCAATTCCAAAACTCACTCTCCCAGCTACTTTATTCCCTTTCATTTTTACCCACTGCCTCATACTTTCCTCACATTCGCCTCTGGCTTTTCCCGACTTCTCATACATAAAATACTATTTATTTCTAATTTATTAAGATATAGCCAGTCATGTATGGAGTAATATATACTATTATTACCACTAGGACATGGCTTATTATGTATATTATTATAATCAAAAAGAAGTGCTAAGCCTTATTATGTATAGTAATAATAATGTACTATCATCATAAAACTATTTTTGTAAGTTGAAGATTACTTATTAAAGGTTTGTAGGATACTCTTGTAGATATATGTAACAGTGTTATTTTTTTTTATTTTTTTTTTATTATCACACTGGCCGATTCCCACCAAGGCAGGGTGGCCCGAAAAAGAAAAACTTTCACCATCATTCACTCCATCACTGTCTTGCCAGAAGGGTGCTTTACACTACAGTTTTTAAACTGCAACATTAACACCCCTCCTTCAGAGTGCAGGCACTGTACTTCCCATCTCCAGGACTCAAGTCCGGCCTGCCGGTTTCCCTGAATCCCTTCATAAATGTTACTTTGCTCACACTCCAACAGCACGTCAAGTATTAAAAACCATTTGTCTCCATTCACTCCTATCAAACACGCTCATGCATACCTCCTGGAAGTCCAAGCCCCTCGCACACAAAACCTCCTTTACCCCCTCCCTCCAACCTTTCCTAGGCCGACCCCTACCCCGCCTTCCTTCCACTACAGACTGATACACTCTTGAAGTCATTCTGTTTCGCTCCATTCTCTCTACATGTCCGAACCACCTTAACAACCCTTCCTCAGCCCTCTGGACAACAGTTTTGGTAATCCCGCACCTCCTCCTAACTTCCAAGCTACGAATTCTCTGCATTATATTCACACCACACATTGCCCTCAGACATGACATCTCCACTGCCTCCAGCCTTCTCCTCGCTGCAACATTCATCACCCACGCTTCACACCCATATAAGAGCGTTGGTAAAACTATACTCTCATACATTCCCCTCTTTGCCTCCAAGGACAAAGTTCTTTGTCTCCACAGACTCCTAAGTGCACCACTCACTCTTTTTCCCTCATCAATTCTATGATTCACCTCATCTTTCATAGACCCATCCGCTGACACGTCCACTCCCAAATATCTGAATACGTTCACCTCCTCCATACTCTCTCCCTCCAATCTGATATTCAATCTTTCATCACCTAATCTTTTTGTTATCCTCATAACCTTACTCTTTCCTGTATTCACCTTTAATTTTCTTCTTTTGCACACCCTACCAAATTCATCCACCAATCTCTGCAACTTCTCTTCAGAATCTCCCAAGAGCACAGTGTCATCAGCAAAGAGCAGCTGTGACAACTCCCACTTTGTGTGTGATTCTTTATCTTTTAACTCCACGCCTCTTGCCAAGACCCTCGCATTTACTTCTCTTACAACCCCATCTATAAATATATTAAACAACCACGGTGACATCACACATCCTTGTCTAAGGCCTACTTTTACTGGGAAAAAATTTCCCTCTTTCCTACATACTCTAACTTGAGCCTCACTATCCTCGTAAAAACTCTTCACTGCTTTCAGTAACCTACCTCCTACACCATACACTTGCAACATCTGCCACATTGCCCCCCTATCCACCCTGTCATACGCCTTTTCCAAATCCATAAATGCCACAAAGACCTCTTTAGCCTTATCTAAATACTGTTCACTTATATGTTTCACTGTAAACACCTGGTCCACACACCCCCTACCTTTCCTAAAGCCTCCTTGTTCATCTGCTATCCTATTCTCCGTCTTACTCTTAATTCTTTCAATTATAACTCTACCATACACTTTACCAGGTACACTCAACAGACTTATCCCCCTATAATTTTTGCACTCTCTTTTATCCCCTTTGCCTTTATACAAAGGAACTATGCATGCTCTCTGCCAATCCCTAGGTACCTTACCCTCTTCCATACATTTATTAAATAATTGCACCAACCACTCCAAAACTATATCCCCACCTGCTTTTAACATTTCTATCTTTATCCCATCAATCCCGGCTGCCTTACCCCCTTTCATTTTGCCTACTGCCTCACGAACTTCCCCCACACTCACAACTGGCTCTTCCTCACTCCTACAAGATGTTATTCCTCCTTGCCCTATACACGAAATCACAGCTTCCCTATCTTCATCAACATTTAACAATTCTTCAAAATATTCCCTCCATCTTCCCAATACCTCTAACTCTCCATTTAATAACTCTCCTCTCCTATTTTTAACTGACAAATCCATTTGTTCTCTAGGCTTTCTTAACTTGTTAATCTCACTCCAAAACTTTTTCTTATTTTCAACAAAATTTGTTGATAACATCTCACCCACTCTCTCATTTGCTCTCTTTTTACATTGCTTCACCACTCTCTTAACCTCTCTCTTTTTCTCCATATACTCTTCCCTCCTTGCATCACTTCTACTTTGTAAAAACTTCTCATATGCTAACTTTTTCTCCCTTACTACTCTCTTTACATCATCATTCCACCAATCGCTCCTCTTCCCTCCTGCACCCACTTTCCTGTAACCACAAACTTCTGCTGAACACTCTAACACTACATTTTTAATCCTACCCCATACCTCTTCGACCCCATTGCCTATGCTCTCATTTGCCCATCTATCCTCCAATAGCTGTTTATATCTTACCCTAACTGCCTCCTCTTTTAGTTTATAAACCTTCACCTCTCTCTTCCCTGATGCTTCTATTCTCCTTGTATCCCATCTACCTTTTACTCTCAGTGTAGCTACAACTAGAAAGTGATCTGATATATCTGTGGCCCCTCTATAAACATGTACATCCTGAAGTCTACTCAGCAGTCTTTTATCTACCAGTACATAATCCAACAAACTACTGTCATTTCGCCCTACATCATATCTTGTATACTTATTTATCCTCTTTTTCTTAAAATATGTATTACCTATAACTAAACCCCTTTCTACACAAAGTTCAATCAAAGGGCTCCCATTATCATTTACACCTGGCACCCCAAACTTACCTACCACACCCTCTCTAAAAGTTTCTCCTACTTTAGCATTCAGGTCCCCTACCACAATTACTCTCTCACTTGGTTCAAAGGCTCCTATACATTCACTTAACATCTCCCAAAATCTCTCTCTCTCCTCTGCATTCCTCTCTTCTCCAGGTGCATACACGCTTATTATGACCCACTTCTCGCATCCAACCTTTACTTTAATCCACATAATTCTTGAATTTACACATTCATATTCTCTTTTCTCCTTCCATAACTGATTATTTAACATTACTGCTACCCCTTCCTTTGCTCTAACTCTCTCAGATACTCCAGATTTAATTCCATTTATTTCCCCCCACTGAAACTCTCCTACCCCCTTCAGCTTTGTTTCGCTTAGAGCCAGGACATCCAACTTCTTTTCATTCATAACATCAGCAATCATCTGTTTCTTGTCATCCGCACTACATCCACGCACATTTAAGCAACCCAGTTTTATAAAGTTTTTCTTCTTCTCTTTTTTAGTAAATGTATACAGGAGAAGGGGTTACTAGCCCATTGCTCCCGGCATTTTAGTCGCCTCATACGACACGCATGGCTTACGGAGGAAAGATTCTTTTCCACTTCCCCATGGACAATAGAAGAAATAAAAAGGACAAGAGCTATTTAGAAAAAGGGAGAAAAACCTAGATGTATGTATATATATATATGCATGTGCGTGTCTGTGAAGTGTGACCAAAGTGTAAGTTGGAGTAGCAAGATATCCCTGTTATCTAGCGTGTTTATGACAGTGTTGTATGTAATAAATTACATACCTTATTACTGTATTCATGAGAAGTTACTAAATCTGTAGATCAGGAAATGGTAGGCAATAAATTTTGATCCCAGGAAGGAGAGGACATGTTTAATTCCTTGGATCAGGAACCTTCACCACCATCAAGGTACCCATTTGACTTTTGTAAATCTTATAGGCTGCATGAACTCTTGCCCTGTTTCCTTGTTTCAGATTGTCAGCTATTTCATTTATTTAAAAAAAAAATTCATTTTAAGTAATAAACTGCATATATGCACAGTACTTTGTAATATGTTGTGCACACATTTCCGACTAATTTTTACTACAGCCTCCTCTTGTCTTTAATGTTACTTTAATTTAGTAAAGCAAAAATATTTAATTAGGATATACATGAAACCAACTTGGCTTCAAACAGGCTAGACCAGGTGGACTGGGTGGACGCATACTCTCGAGAACACGTGTACCCAAACCCAAGGTGAAGGATGACGAGCAAGGAGCAGGATGGTATTCCAAGCCAAACTTCTACACTCTGGATGACTTTTACATAGGTCAGATATACTGATTATCATGTATATCCTTTTCTTTCAATAAACTGGCTGTATCCCACAGAGGCAGGGTGGCCCAAAAATAAAAACAAAAGTTTCTCCTTTTAAATTTAGTAATACTACATTTATATAGTCCCTTTATATAAAGGGAAAGGGGACAAAAGAGACTGTAAAAATTATAGAGGAATAAGCTTACTGAGTATACCAGGAAAAGTGTACGGTAGGGTTATAATTGAAAGAATTAGAGGTAAGACAGAATGTAGGATTGCGGATGAGCAAGGAGGTTTCAGAGTGGGTAGGGGATGTGTAGATCAGGTGTTTACATTGAAGCATATATGTGAACAGTATTTAGATAAAGATAGGGAAGTTTTTATTGCATTTATGGATTTAGAAAAGGCATATGATAGAGTGGATAGAGGAGCAATGTGGCAGATGTTGCAAGTATATGGAATAGGTGGTAAGTTATTAAATGCTGTAAAGAGTTTTTATGAGGATAGTGAGGCTCAGGTTAGGGTGTGTAGAAGAGAGGGAGACTACTTCCCGGTAAAAGTAGGTCTTAGACAGGGATGTGTAATGTCACCATGGTTGTTTAATATATTTATAGATGGGGTTGTAAAGGAAGTAAATGCTAGGGTGTTTGGGAGAGGGGTGGGATTAAATTATGGGGAATCAAATTCAAAATGGGAATTGACACAGTTACTTTTTGCTGATGATACTGTGCTTATGGGAGATTCTAAAGAAAAATTGCAAAGGTTAGTGGATGAGTTTGGGAATGTGTGTAAAGGTACAAAGTTGAAAGTGAACATAGAAAAGAGTAAGGTGATGAGGGTGTCAAATGATTTAGATAAAGAAAAATTGGATATCAAATTGGGGAGGAGGAGTATGGAAGAAGTGAATGTTTTCAGATACTTGGGAGTTGACGTGTCGGCGGATGGATTTATGAAGGATGAGGTTAATCATAGAATTGATGAGGGAAAAAAGGTGAGTGGTGCGTTGAGGTATATGTGGAGTCAAAAAATGTTATCTATGGAGGCAAAGAAGGGAATGTATGAAAGTATAGTAGTACCAACACTCTTATATGGGTGTGAAGCTTCGGTGGTAAATGCAGCAGCGAGGAGACGGTTGGAGGCAGTGGAGATGTCCTGTTTAAGGGCAATGTGTGGTGTAAATATTATGCAGAAAATTCGGAGTGTGGAAATTAGGAGAAGGTGTGGAGTTAATAAAAGTATTAGTCAGAGGGCAGAAGAGGGGTTGTTGAGGTGGTTTGGTCATTTAGAGAGAATGGATCAAAGTAGAATGACATGGAAAGCATATAAATCTATAGGGGAAGGAAGGCGGGGTAGGGGTCGTCCTCGAAAGGGTTGGAGAGAGGGGGTAAATGAGATTTTGTGGGCAAGGGGCTTGGACTTCCAGCAAGCGTGCGTGAGCGTGTTAGATAGGAGTGAATGGAGACGAATGGTACTTGGGACCTGACGATCTGTTGGAGTGTGAGCAGGGTAATATTTAGTGAAGGGATTCAGGGAAACCGGTTATTTTCATATAGTCGGACTTGAGTCCTGGAAATGGGAAGTACAATACCTGCACTTTAAAGGAGGGGTTTGGGATATTGGCAGTTTGGAGGGAGATGTTGTGTATCTTTATATGTGTATGCTTCTAGACTGTTGTATTCTGAGCACCTCTGCAAATTATTATATTATAATCAAAAAGAAGCGCTAAGCCACAAGGACTATACAGCGCTGCAGGGCAGGAAGGAAGCGAGGGCATCAGGTGGCAAAAGGGAGATGGATGAGCAACATGTTACGGATAACAGCGGGGCAGTGGATGGTGAAAGGGTAAAGGGCAGCAAGAGACTGAACCAGAAAGGGCTGAGGGGAGTGCGAAAAGTATCATCAGAGTTTGTGGAGTAAATCAGTCGTTGTCAAGAAGTCAATGAGAGAGTCAGGATTAAAGGAGGGTCCATCAGCAAGAAGGGAAGGTAAAGAGAGAGTAGGAGAACGAAGACGACGTTGGAGGTAAATTCTGCGTGCTCGTTGATAGAGAGGGCAGTCTAACAGAATGTGGCTAATCGATACTGGAACTTGACACTGCTCACAGAGAGGAACAGGGTGCCTCTCCATGAGATACCCATGAGTAAGACGAGTGTGGCCAATGCGAAGGCGGGAGAGAGTGGTCTCCCAACCTCGGCACTGATGACAAGAAGACGGCCAGTAACCTATGCTCGGTTTAATAGAATGAAGTTTGTTACCGAGCAGAGTTGACCAACGTTGTTGCCAACGGGTGCGAAGGTGGGTAGCTATTGCAGCAAAATAGTCCAGAAATGGAACACCTCGATAGGAAATTGGTAGGTCATATACTGCTGACCGCGCAGCAGTGTCTGCCTGTTCATTGCCCTGTACGTCAACATGACCAGGGACCCAACAAAAAACAATATCTTTATGTTTGGTAGAGATACGGCGTAGCCAAAGTTGGATACGGAGAACTAGGGGATGAGATGTATCAAATTTTCGTATAGCCTGTAGAGCACTAAGGGAGTCTGAGACTACTACAAATGATGACACAGGCATAGATGCGATACGAATAAGTGCTGCAAGAATGGCATACAGTTCAGCAGTAAAAATGCTAGCTGAAGATAGTAAATGCCCTCGTACGACGCTGTCCGGAAACACTGCTGCGAATCCGACGCCGTCTGAAGACTTAGAGCCATCTGTGTACACAGCGGTGGCATGAGAATGGGAGTGGAAGTGATCAAGAAAAAGAGAGCGGGAAGCCACCGTAGGCAGTTGAGCTTTCGAGCAAGGGAGTGAGAAAGAACAGACCCGAACAGCTGGAACTTCCCAGGGGGGTAGGGAAAAGTGAGATGCTACATGAACATATAAAGGTGGTAACTGAAGGGAAGACAAGAGTGAAAGTAGGCGAAGAGAAAAGGGACGGAGCAAACAGGGGCGGCGAACGAATAAAGAATGTCTACTAATATCGGTGACCATTCTATAAATGGAAGGATTGTGTAGATCGTGAGAGCGTACATAGTAACGAAGGCAATGGGCATCACGGCGATCAGACAAGGATGGAACATTTGCTTCTGTATAGAGGCTCTCAACAGGGGAAGACCGAAAAGCACCAAGGCACAAACGTAAGCCTTGGTGATGGATAGAGTTAAGGCTAGAGAGAGTAGCAGGAGAGGCCGCGGAATAAATCTGGTCACCATAATCGAGTTTCGATAAAACGAGGGCTGAATGTAGGCGAAGCAGAGTTCGACGATCAGCTCCCCAGGAAAGATGAGCAAGGGTTTTAAGAAGGTTTAGCCGGCTGTGACAAGTTGCCTTCAGAGAGGTAATGTGAGGTTTCCAGGTTAACCGACGGTCAAAGAGAAGGCCTAGAAACCTGACTGTATCACGTTCGGGGATACGGGAGCCATAGAGATACAAAGGATGATCGGAGATAACAGAGCGTCTAGTGAAAGTAATTTGGTGAGTTTTGGTACTTGAAAATTTAAACCCATGTGTGGTGGCCCAAGCGGAAACACGGTCGACCGCATGCTGGAAAGAAACTGCAATAAGGTGACAGTCAGCGCCTGCACAAGCAATAGCGAAGTCATCAACATAGAGTGATGACCAAATATTGGGTGGAAGAACAGAGGCCAAATCATTTATAGCAAGGAGAAAAAGTGTTGTGCTTAGAACACATCCCTGAGGGACACCTTCAGCTTGGACGAAGTCCGGGGAAAGAACATTATTGACTCGAACACGGAAATATCTGTCAGTTAAAAAGTTCTTAAGGAAGGATGGTAGATTGCCTCGGAGGCCTAAGGAATGGGCCTGGGCCAAAATATTATACCTCCAAGTTCTGTCATATGCCTTCTCAAGGTCAAAAAATATGGCAATAACCGAGTGATTATTCGCAAAGGCATTACGAACATACGTATCCAAGCGTAGTAAGGGGTCTATGGTAGAACGACCCTTACGAAAGCCATATTGACTAGCGGAGAGACTGTTGTGAGTCTCTAAATACCACATTAAACGTCGATTTACGAGGCGTTCCATCACTTTGCAAACTGCACTTGTAAGAGCGATGGGGCGATAGTGGGAGGCATCATGTCCTGTAGTACCCGGTTTGCGGAAAGGGAGAACAATGGCAGATTTCCACAGCTGGGGAAGAACTCCTTGTGCCCAAATAAGATTGAAGAGGTGTAAGAGGACTACAAGGGCTGACCGATGTAAATGTTGTAACATACGAATATGAATGTCATCAGGCCCAGCTGCCGATGATCGGCAAGCTGAGAGTGTTGCCTCCAGTTCTTGAAGTGTAAAAGGCACATTATAATGTTCGTCTCCGAGAGAAGAAAAGTCCAAGGGTACTAACTCTCTGGCAGACTTTGAGGAAAGAAACGAGGGGCATAGATGGAGCCCTCGGGAAATACGGACCAGATGTGTGCCAAGTTCAATGGCAACGTCGAGAGGGTTTGCTATATCAACACCAGTGACCCGTAGAACAGGAGCCGGGTCAGGAGAGTATTTACCACTCAATTTCCTCACTTTTTTCCAGACTGCACTCATAGAAGAAGCAGAGGTGATGGTGGAAACATAGTCTCGCCAACAAGTGCGTTTAGCTTCACGGATGACACGGCGAGCGATCGCACGCTTCTGCTTAAAATCAACAAGTCTCTCAGCGGTTCTATTGTACCGGTACCTGCCCCATGCAGCACGTTTCAAACGTACTGCACGAGCACAAGCAGGAGACCACCAAGGCACGCACTTCTGAGAATGCCTGCCTGAGGTTTGGGGTATAGAGTGAGAAGCTGCGGTATAAACTGATGTCGAGAAGATGTGTAGGAGCTCATCAATGGAGGATGAAGAAGGAACCTCACTAAAAGCAGTGAGGTGTGAGTAAAGATCCCAATTTGCCCGATCAAATTGCCAGCGAGGGCTACGGAAAGGTGGTGAATAGGAAGGAGAAGTAAGAATGATCGGAAAATGATCGCTGTCATGTAAGTCTGGTAGAACAGACCAGGTGAAGTCTAGTGCAGTGGAGGAAGAGCAGACTGATAGATCGATGCAAGAGAGAGTATGAGTACGAGGATCAAAATGGGTGGGAGTACCCGTATTTAAAACATGGAGGGGGTGAGAGGCAAGAAAAGCCTCCAACTGAATGCCACGTGAGTCACAATGAGACCCCCCCCAGAGGAAATGTTGGGCATTAAAATCACCAAGTAACAGAAGTGGTGGTGGTAAGGATGAAACAAGAAAGGCAAAGTCTGGGATAGAAAATGCTCGAGAAGGAGAGAGATATAAAGAACATATTGTAAACCACTTATTCAAGTGGATACGGGCTGCAGTGTAATGCAGCGAGGTATGGACAAATAGTTGACAGTACGGAATATCATTGCGTAGAAGAAGGGCACTTTCATTAAAGGTCCCATCTGAGAAAGGATCCGAAGAATACAATAAATTATAGCCTGAGATAGGTTGGAAAACAGCCGAGTGTAATTTTGGTTCTTGTAAGCAAGCACCAACAGGGGAAAACCTGGAAAGCAACATCTGAAGCTCACCCCGATTACCCCTGAGGCCGCGGATATTCCACTGTAAATAGGCCATGATTGGCGATGAAGAAAATATCAGGAATTTGTAGGTAAAGGCACCTACGGACTAGAGGGGTTAGAAAAGTCAACGTGTGGTGGCATTGGAAGATGTTCAAGTAGCGAAGGAACGGAGCGTTGCGAAGAATGGGGTTGTGAAGATGGAGGAGAGGGAAGAGAAGGAACAGGAAGTGAATCAGTGTCCATTGAAGGTTTAGTCTCTGCAATATATTCTGAAATGGCTTCAAGTGTTTCTGAATTCAAAGATGTATGGGAAACCATATTGGAGATAGGAGGAGGAGGGTGAGTAAAGATTGGGACAGTAATGGACTGTACCAAAGTAGAGGGGGAGGGAAAAGTGTAAGGGACTGGAGATGAAGTGTGGGGGGGGACAGAAGAGGTAGAAACCTGGGAGGTGACAGAAGAGGGAGAAACTTGGGAGGGGACGGGGGTGGAAGGCATAGTACGAGGAGGAGGGTGAATCTCCACACTTGTAATAGAGCCAGAGAGAGGGGAAGAACTAGGTACAGAGACTGGAAAGGTAAAGTGTGGAGGTGGAAGAAGGGAAGGAAGGGGCAAAGAAGATTTGAGCAATGTGGATTTTTTGGACTTCTGAGTAGAGGGGCGATTGGTATTAGGTGTCGTACGAGGTCTTGTCGATACTGGGGCTTGTGAGGAAGGACGCGAAGATGTGAGAACAGACTGAGTTGTAGTCGGGACGTCAGAGCCAAGGACAGCAAAAGGATTAGATGCCGTAGTGGCTATGGGAGGGGTAACAACAGAGGAGGCTGCAGAAGATGGGACCCCAGAAGTGGGGGGACGTTTGGAAACACGAGAATAAGAAACACGGGGTAGTCTCCCTTGGAGGCGGAGATGAGTAACTGCCATAGCATAAGGGAGACCTTCTGCCTCTTTGAGGCAACGGATTTCACGTTCATTTAAGTAGACCTGGCAACGGCGGGAGTACGAAGGGTGAGCTTCATTACAATTAAGGCAAGATGGAGGTTGACTGCAAGATGTATTAGAATGGTCGTCGGCACCACAGACTGGGCATTCGGCCATAGATCTGCAATATTTCGCTGGGTGACCAAAACGCCAGCAATTTCTACATTGTTGCGGTGTAGGTATCACCTTTCGAACTTGTAACCGATGTCCCGCGACATATACAGAGGACGGGAGTTCTCGGCTGTCAAAAGTTAAACGAGCCACATTGCAAGGGTAACGTCTCCGCCCCCGGGCAGGAAGGACATAAGTGTCTACTTTGAGGATTGGGAGATCCTGGAGTTCCAGCTGTTCAAAAATGTCATTGCCACATGACTGGAAATTCTGTTGGACTATGGTATGGGGCAGAATGACAGTACCACTACAAGAATTGAGAGAAAGATGTTTTTCAATAGTGATAGGAGTAGTATCGATATTCGAAAGGAGAGAAAGATCATGAGCTTGGGTAGCATTCTGGACAGTGACGATGCGCGTACCGCTCTTGAGAGCGTGAAATGAAATATCTCTGCCAACATGACGCAGGAGCGCTTTGGCAATACTATGGTCAGAAAGGTAGGCAGAAGAAGTTGGTCTTAAAGTAAAGAATTTAGTCCATTGTGTGGTCCGAAACTGAGCGTGGAGAGGGAGTGCTTGACGTGTCGGTCGTTTCCGAGTAGAATGGGAAGGTAACGACGGAGCATCATCAGGAGATTGACGTTGGCGTTTAGGAGTAGGACCGGAGTTGGTCCGGCAGGAAATGGGTGGGCGATTCGAAAATTGCCGTACCGTAGAGGGAGAAGCCGGAAGCATAGTCAAAGGAGAGCGGAGTTCAGACAAATCGAAGGAGTCAGTCGAAGCCCTGGTACCTGAAGCGGGTGAGGAAACAGCACCAGCAAGAGGTACAGGGGCATCAGGAGTGTCCGAAGAGTGGTCTAAACACAAGGCAGGGTCAGAATGGGGTGCGGTATCAAGAAGGGGCCCGGGGGTAGTGGTTTCATGGACTAGGGCTGCCATGGTTAGGTTACTCCTTTGCTTTTTGTTTTTAAGAAAAAAAAAGAAAGAAGAAAAGAAAATAAAAATAAAAAAAAGAATAAAAAAAGGGGGGAGCGGGGAGGAATAGTTCCCAGGAGGAATGAAAGGGCCGGAAATCCCCCTCCGCGCCCAAGAGGACTCGACACCGCTAGTAGCGCAGATGCAGCATGGAACCCGTGCCATACCCTACCCTTCATGCCAGTAAACCAGCAATCTGGGATAGCAACCTCACATCTGCCGAGCTACCTCGGTGGACAAAAGAGAGGGCGGCCGGATATCCGCCACAAAGCATACCTCCTTCAGCCACCACCCCCGGAATCCGAAAGGTGGCTTCCAGAGATACACCCGTCGCCCAAAAGACACCCAAAGCTACTCCGGGATACCGGAGAGGGATCGGGACATCCCTAGGCAATCCAGATTCCACGGCAAACTACGCCACCGCCAATTATTATTATTATTATAATCATGGGGAAGCGCTAAACCCGGAGGATTATACAGCGCCTGGGGGGGGGGATGTGGAAGGCATTCAGGCTTAATTCGGGGAACTGGAGCACAGATCCAATTCCCTAAATCAAGAGCCCCTCACCAACATCAAGGAACCTTCCTTGAGGGGGCCACCGCCAAGAAACCTCAACGGAATGGGATGGACCCCGGTGTCCTTTCCCCTACCTAGGAACTAGCGCGCCTGTGGGAGAAATCACGAAGGCTAAAAAGAGGAAGGGCAAAAGGGAGGGGTGAGGAGGAGGAGGAGGAATGGAAAAAGGGGAGGATGGGATAGGGGAGGGGAGAATGGGGGGTAATTAGGTTCGGTCTGAGGAAGAAGACCGACAGGGCTAATTCCTCATAACCCACATAGTGGTCATATAGCATCTGGGGAATGGTAAGCATTTAGATTCGATCCTTAGATCAAGGGCCCTTCACTGTCATGAAGACCCCCCTTTTAAGAGAATAGTATTCACAAAATACACAAACTGCTTTTAGTATTGGGAACAAGTGCCATTACAATTATATTTCCCTTGATGCTGGTGAGGGGCTTTTGATGTACATCATTAGTCACAGAAGTGTCAAACCTTTAAGAATCATACAGGGCCTGTAGAATAGAAGGTAAGTAGGATTGAGCCAAGGAAGACAAGTGCAGCTCCAATTCCTTGGACCGAGTCCCTCAACATGAAAGAACTTCCCTTGAAAGGATCTGCCCCCTTTTTGTTTTTAGCCACATTGGCCATTTCCCACCAAGACAGGGTGACCCAAGGGAGGAAACATATTACGTATTCTATATTACTCTTAAATTTTTCCATTTATATAGTTTTTTGTCGTTTTCAGGGGCTACTTTGGATATTTGGGGGAGACGATACACAATAACAGGAGGAGATCGCTATGTCCTGAACTACGCCCGCCAGCATGAAGATCAAGTCTCGCCTCAGTTGCTTGCGTCTCTTATTACATATTTTGGCGAAGAGGAGAGAGAAAAAACTGACAATAAGAATGAATCATAATATGACTGTGGTTCACTGTTTTTGTTTATGTTACCCATTATTATAATCAAATAAAGTGTTCAACCGACAAGGGTCATGCAGTGTATGTTATCTAGTTCTATACTATTAATAGCTGTATAGCCCTTGTGGCTTAGCGCTTTTTTGATTATAATAATAATAATATACTATTAATATTCTTTCTGGCAGTACAGTATACCACTGCTCATAGATATGCAATCTGGCACTATACTTATGGGCATGCTATCTGGCGGTATGCTCTTTGATGTGTTATCTGTTCTTTGAAATGCTATCTGACAATTAGCATAAAGTTTATTATTATTATAATCAAAAAGAAGCGCTAAGCCACAAGGGCTGCATAAAGTTTAATGAACATGACGGATCAGAAAATAACACTTTTAATTTTGGGGTCCTGACAGATAAAAGGCTAATAAGTTTTCCATTATTTATTGAATAATAAATCATTACCTAAATGGCAATTTTAAAAATTTAAGTATCTGAATTTTATCTCAGTGAATGCAATGCTGGATTACCTAGAATGAGTGATAGCCACAGAGCCAAATGCTATATAGATAAATATGATTACATTTTCATCCAGATTTCTAGTCAAGCAAAGTTTGAATAATTTTATTGTACTATATTTACATACTGCACCTAAATTTTCAGTACTAATTATTAAAAATAAATGTAAAACAACAAAACAAATTGTTCAATCTTCAAACCTTAACCTAGAACACCTGGGCTTTTTTTTAGGGTACCTATTTGTGATAAATACTGAACCACCAAGTTGTACAAAATTCCTTCCAGAAATGTGGTATTAAACAATGTCATGCACAAAATTGATTACAATATTCCTTATACTTATTATACAGGTATAATATAATAAAAATAAATTTGGGTCAAATTATAACGAGTGTTAGACACCCAAAAAGATACAAATATTCTCGGACACACATGAGGTGCTATCAAAAAGTTCCTTTACTACTATCTGCGTGCTTCCTGGGTGAAATATGGGGATGGTAAAAATCAAGCTGCACAGTACACTCCTCTGTGAAGTAACATGTCAAGTTTCAGTGCGGTCAGTCATTCCATTGAGGTTAGATAAGCAGCTTTTGTCATGTCAGTGCACTTTGGGGATTTTTTTTGTATAACAGAGTGGAATCTTCAGAAAAACAATGAGTGAGAGACAGACATGTTATCAGGTTAGGGTGTGTAGGAGGGAGACTACTTCCTGGTAAAAGTAGGTCTTAGACAGGGATGTGTAATGTCACCATGGTTGTTTAATATATTTATAGATGGGGTTGTAAAAGAAGCACATGTTAGGCTGTTGGGGGAGAGGTGGGATTAAATTATGGGGAATCAAATAAAAAATGGGAGTTGACACAGCTGCTTTTTACTGATGATACTGTGCTTATGGGAGATTCTAAAGAAAAGTTGCTAAGGTTAGTGGACGAGTTTGAGAGGGTGTGTAAAGGTAGAAAGTTGAAAGTGAACATAGATAAGAGTAAGGTGATGAGGGTATCAAACAATTTAGACAAAGAAAAATTGGATATCACACTGGAGACAGGGAGTATGGAAGAAGTGAATGTTTTCAGATATTTGAGAGTTGACATGTCAGCGGAGGGGTTTATGAAGGATGAGGTTAACCATAGAATTGATGAAGGGAAAAAAGGTGAGTGGTGCATTGAGGTATATGTGGAGTCAAAAAACGTTATCTATGGAGGAAAAGAAGGGAATGTACGAAAGTATAGTGGTACCAACATACTTATATGGGTGTGAAGCTTGGGTTGCAAATGCTGCAACAAGGAGGTGGCTGGAGGCAATGGAGATGTCCTGTCTAAGGGTAATGAGTGTAAATATTATGCAGAGAATTCAGTGTAGAAATTAGGAGGAGGTGTGGAGTCACTAAAAGTAGTGTATTAGTCAGAGGGCTGAAGAGGGGTTGCTGAGGTGGTTTGTTCATTTAGAGAGAATGGATCAAAGTAGAATGACTTGGAGAGAGTATAAATCTGTAGGGAAAGGAAAGTGGGGTAGGGGTCATCCTCAAAAAGGTCAGAGGAGGTTTTGTGGGCGAGGGGCTTGGACTTCAGTGTCCCATAGCTCGATCGCTAGCGCACTCGGCTCACACAACGAGATCAAGTTCGAATCTCCTCAGGTAAGGCTGGAAAACATTAGGGACGTGTTTCCATAAGATACCTGCTGTCCCTGTTCACCCATCAGTGTAAAATGGGTACCTGCATGTGGGTCGACTGGTGTGGGTTGCATCCTGGGACAAAAACTGACCTAATTTGCCCGAAATGCTCAGCATAACAAGCGGCTTTCTATATACTAGTATGTCACTCATGTCAGCTAGGCCTGTATACCTTGTAAATAAAGATATTGTAATTATTATAAGCACGTGTGAGCATGTTAGGAGTGAATGGAGAAGAACGGTTTTTGGGACCTGACGAGCTGCTGGAGTGTGAGCAGGGTAATATTTTGTTAAAGGATTCAGGGAAACCGGTTAGCCAGACTTGAGCCCTGAAATGGGAAGTACAATGCCTGCACTTTAACCCTTTGACTGTCGCAGGCCCCTTTCTGAAACTCATTCTATGTCGATTAATTTTTGGAAAAAAAAAAATTATTTTTTCTTATAAAATGATAGAGAATCTTTTCCCAATGGTAATGACACCAAAAGTACGAAATTTGGTCGAAAACTCACGGAATTACACTCCCGCAAAGTTAGCGGTCTCGGTAACATATAAGCATCAGTGATTGTGCCGACTTTGAGCCCTGTTTTTGGCCAATTCCGTTGTTCCAGTTGACCAAAATCATAGCTATTTCTTTAGAACTCCATTTTTTCTATCAGTTGAGTACAAGAAACTGCCCATTTACCGATTTTAGCTACCCAATAAAGTGGTCAGAAATTGGCAATTTGGCCAATTTCACGCAAATTAAAAAAGATGCCAATTTCAAAATACGGTCCAGAATAAACAATGTAGACATTCTTGGCACTAAAATAACATATCCTCTGTTCATTAGTCACATCTCTAGGCCCCTCTTATATTACTATTGCTTTCTATTTTGATTTTTTAGTCATACAAAAAAAATACAAAATTTACTGTTTTGCAGGCTACTGCATTATTGTAAAAATGGTATAAATAATATCAGTGCACTAGTGAAAGAATATTAGACTCCCCAGTTGAAGTGTATTAGACGTGTGGTGTGATTTGCTTACTCCTGAACATTGGTAAAAATCGAACATTTCCGCTACTTTGAGCTCAATTTCAAGGTCGTTTTTGTGAAACTAATCAAAATCATCTCTATTTCTGTAATATGTTTTCCATTTTATCACCCAAGACCATGAAAAGGAGAATACAACGATAAATACTCTACAAAAATACACCTCAAAGTCAGTGTTTTAGTCCAAAAAACGATCATTTTTTCTCATTACGCACTGCGTGCTGCAGGATTTTTTTTATGTGGTGCACATTGACCACACACACCCATTCTCTCACATGTGGGCCTACCAGCTTTCTCCCACTTGATTTGAAGCCGCTAGAATTTACGCATATAAATACGTCAGAAACAGTGGTTCGCAAGACGTATATTACGACCGAAACAGTCAAAGGGTTACAAGAGGGGTTTGGGATATAGGCAGTCTGGAGAAACTTCTAAACTGTCATATCTGAGCACCTCTGCAAAGACAGTGATTAATTACGAGCGAGGCGAAAGTGTTGATGAAAGCATTTTTGTTTTTGGGGATTTTTTCTTTCTTTTTGGGTCACCCTGCCTCGGTGGGAGACGACCGACATGTTAAAAAATATATATATATTTTTTTTTAACAAGTCAGCCGTCTCCCACCGAGGCAGGATGACCCAAAAAAGAAGGAAAATCCCCAAAAAGAAAATACTTTCATCATCATTCAACACTTTCACCTCACTCACAAATAATTACTGTTTTTGCAGAGGTGCTAAGAACACAACAGCTTAGAAGCATATACCTATAAAGATACACAACATATCCCTCTAAACTGCTAATATTCCAAACCCCTCCTTTAGAGTGCAGGCATTGTACTTCCCATTTCCAAGACTCAAGTCTGGCTATATAAAAATAACCGGTTTCCCTGAATCCCTTCACTAAATATTACCCTGCTCACACTCCAACAGATCGTCAGGTCCCAAATACCATTCGTCTCCATTCACTCCTATCTAACACGCTCATGCACGCTTGCTGAAAGTCCAAGCCCCTCGCTCACAAAACCTCCTTTACCCCCTCCCTCCAATCTTTTCGAGGACGACCCCTACCCCGCCTTCCTTCTCCTACAGATTTATACGCTCTCCATGTCATTCTACTTTGATCCATTCTCTCTAAATGACCAAACCACCTCAACAACCCCTCTTCAGCCCTCTGACATACTTTTAACTCCACACCTTCTCTTAATTTCCACACTCCGAATTTTCTGCATAATATTTACACCACACATTGCCCTTAGACAGGACATCTCCACTGCCTCCAACTGCCTCCTTGCTGCTGCATTCACAACCCAAGCTTCACACCCATATAAGAGTATTGGTACTTCTATACTTTCATACATTCCCTTCTTTGCCTCCATAGATAATGTTTTTTGTCTCCACATATACCTCAATGCACCACTCACCTTTTTTCCTTCATCAATTCTATGATTAACCTCATCCTTCATAAATCCATCCGCCGACACGCTAACTCCCAAGTATCTGAAAACATTCACTTCTTCCATACTCCTCCTCCTCAATTTAATATCCAATTTTTCTTTATCTAAATCATTTGATACCCTCATCGCCTTACTCTTTTATATGTTCACTTTCAACTTTCTACCTTTACACACTCCCAAACTCTTCCACTAACCTTTGCAATTTTTCTTTAGAATCTCCCATGAGCACAGTATCATCAGCAAAAAGCAACTGTTTCAATTCCCATTTTGTATTTGATTCCCCACAATTTAATCCCACCCCTCTCCCGAACACCTTAGCATTTACTTCTTTTATAACCCCATCTATAAATGTATTAAACAACCATGGTGACATTACACATCCCTGTCTAAGACCTACTTTTACTGGGAAGTAGTCTCCCTCTCTTCTACACATCCTAACCTGAGCCTCACTATCCTCATTTAGTAACTTACCACCTATTCCATATACTGTACTTGCAACATCTGCCACATTGCTTCCCTATCCACTCTATCATATGCCTTTTCTAAATCCATAAATGCAATAAAAACTTCCCTACCTTTATCTAAATACTGTTCACATATATGCCTCAATGTAAACATTTGATCTACACATCCCCTACCCACTCTGAAACCTCCTTGCTCATCCGCAATCCAACATTCTGTCTTACCTCTAATTCTTTCAATTATAACCCTACAGTACACTTTTCCTGGTATACTCAGTAAACTCATTCCTCTATAATTTTTACAATCTCTTTTGTCCCCCTTCCCTTTATATAAAATGACTATACATGCTCTCTGCTAATCCCTAGGTACCTTCCCCTCTTTCATACATTTATTAAACAAAAGTACCAACCACTCCAACACTATATCCCCCCTGCTTTTAACATTTCTGTCATGATCCCATCAGTTCCAGCTGCTTTACCCCCTTTCATTCTACATAATGCCTCACGCACCTCCCCCACACTCGCATCCTGTTCTTCTTCACTCCTAAAAGATGGTATACCTCCCTGGCCACTGCATGAAATTACCGCTTCTCTTTCTTCGTCGACATTTAAAAGTTCCTCAAAATATTCTCGCCATCTACCCAAAACCTCCATCTTCCCATCTACGAACTCCCCTACTCTGTTTTTTAACTGACAAATCCATTCGTTCTCTAGGCTTTCTTAACCTGTTTAACTCGCTCCAAAATTTTTTCTTATTTTCATAAAAATTTCTTGACAGTGCCTCTCCCACTCTATCATCTGCTCTCCTTTTGCACTCTCTCACCACTCTCTTCACCTTTCTTTTACTCTCCATATACTCTACTCTTCTTATAACACTTCTGCTTTGTAAAAACCTCTCATAAGCTAACTTTTTCTCTTTTATCACACCCTTTACTTCATCATTCCACCAATCACTCCTCATTCCTCCTACACCCACTCTCCTATAACCACAAACTGCTGCCCCACATTCTAATACTGCATTCTTAAAACTATTCCAATCCTCTTCAACCTCCCCTACTACTCATACTTGCACCAGCCCACCTTTCTGCCAATAGTTGCTTATATCTCACCTGAACTTCCTCCTCCCTTAGTTTATACACTTTCACCTCCCTCTTGCTTGTTGTTGCCATTTTTCTCTTTTCACATCTTCCTCTTACTCTAACTGTAGCTACACTAAATAATGATCCGATATATCAGTTGCCCCTCTATAAACGTGTACATCCTGGAGCCTACCCATCAACCTTTTATCCACCAATACATAATCTAACAAACTACTTTCATTATTTTATTTATTTATTATCACACCGGCCGATTCCCACCAAGGCAGGGTGGCCCGAAAAAGAAAAACTTTCACCATCATTCACTCCATCACTGTCTTGCCAGAAGGGTGCTTTACACTACAGTTTTTAAACTGCAACATTAACACCCCTCCTTCAGAGTGCAGGCACTGTACTTCCCATCTCCAGGACTCAAGTCCGGCCTGCCGGTTTCCCTGAATCCCTTCATAAATGTTACTTTGCTCACACTCCAACAGCACGTCAAGTATTAAAAACCATTTGTCTCCATTCACTCCTATCAAACACGCTCACGCATGCCTGCTGGAAGTCCAAGCCCCTCGCACACAAAACCTCCTTTACCCCCTCCCTCCAACCCTTCCTAGGCCGACCCCTACCCCGCCTTCCTTCCACTACAGACTGATACACTCTTGAAGTCATTCTGTTTCGCTCCATTCTCTCTACATGTCCGAACCACCTCAACAACCCTTCCTCAGCCCTCTGGACAACAGTTTTGGTAATCCCGCACCTCCTCCTAACTTCCAAACTACGAATTCTCTGCATTATATTCACACCACACATTGCCCTCAGACATGACATCTCCACTGCCTCCAGCCTTCTCCTCGCTGCAACATTCATCACCCACGCTTCACACCCATATAAGAGCGTTGGTAAAACTATACTCTCATACATTCCCCTCTTTGCCTCCAAGGACAAAGTTCTTTGTTTCCACAGACTCCTAAGTGCACCACTCACTCTTTTTCCCTCATCAATTCTATGATTCACCTCATCTTTCATAGACCCATCCGCTGACACGTCCACTCCCAAATATCTGAATACGTTCACCTCCTCCATACTCTCTCCCTCCAATCTGATATTCAATCTTTCATCACCTAATCTTTTTGTTATCCTCATAACCTTACTCTTTCCTGTATTCACTTTTAATTTTCTTCTTTTGCACACCCTACCAAATTCATCCACCAATCTCTGCAACTTCTCTTCAGAATCTCCCAAGAGCACAGTGTCATCAGCAAAGAGCAGCTGTGACAACTCCCACTTTGTGTGTGATTCTTTATCTTTTAACTCCACGCCTCTTGCCAAAACCCTCGCATTTACTTCTCTTACAACCCCATCTATAAATATATTAAACAACCACGGTGACATCACACATCCTTGTCTAAGGCCTACTTTTACTGGGAAAAAATTTCCCTCTTTCCTACATACTCTAACTTGAGCCTCACTATCCTCGTAAAAACTCTTCACTGCTTTCAGTAACCTACCTCCTACACCATACACTTGCAACATCTGCCACATTGCCCCCCTATCCACCCTGTCATACGCCTTTTCCAAATCCATAAATGCCACAAAGACCTCTTTAGCCTTATCTAAATACTGTTCACTTATATGTTTCACTGTAAACACCTGGTCCACACACCCCCTACCTTTCCTAAAGCCTCCTTGTTCATCTGCTATCCTATTCTCCGTCTTACTCTTAATTCTTTCAATTATAACTCTACCATACACTTTACCAGGTACACTCAACAGACTTATCCCCCTATAATTTTTGCACTCTCTTTTATCCCCTTTGCCTTTATACAAAGGAACTATGCATGCTCTCTGCCAATCCCTAGGTACCTTACCCTCTTCCATACATTTATTAAATAATTGCACCAACCACTCCAAAACTATATCCCAACCTGCTTTTAACATTTCTATCTTTATCCCATCAATCCCGGCTGCCTTACCCCCTTTCATTTTACCTACTGCCTCACGAACTTCCCCCACACTCACAACTGGCTCTTCCTCACTCCTACAAGATGTTATTCCTCCTTGCCCTATACACGAAATCACAGCTTCCCTATCTTCATCAACATTTAACAATTCCTCAAAATATTCCTTCCATCTTCCCAATACCTCTAACTCTCCATTTAATAACTCTCCTCTCCTATTTTTAACTGACAAATCCATTTGTTCTCTAGGCTTTCTTAACTTGTTAATCTCACTCCAAAACTTTTTCTTATTTTCAACAAAATTTGTTGATAACATCTCACCCACTCTCTCATTTGCTCTCTTTTTACATTGCTTCACCACTCTCTTAACTTCTCTCTTTTTCTCCATATACTCTTCCCTCCTTGCATCACTTCTACTTTGTAAAAACTTCTCATATGCTAACTTTTTCTCCCTTACTACTCTCTTTACATCATCATTCCACCAATCGCTCCTCTTCCCTCCTGCACCCACTTTCCTGTAACCACAAACTTCTGCTGAACACTCTAACACTACATTTTTAAACCTACCCCATACCTCTTCGACCCCATTGCCTATGCTCTCATTAGCCCATCTATCCTCCAATAGCTGTTTATATCTTACCCTAACTGCCTCCTCTTTTAGTTTATAAACCTTCACCTCTCTCTTCCCTGATGCTTCTATTCTCCTTGTATCCCATCTACCTTTTACTCTCAGTATAGCTACAACTAGAAAGTGATCTGATATATCTGTGGCCCCTCTATAAACATGTACATCCTGAAGTCTACTCAACAGTCTTTTATCTACCAATACATAATCCAACAAACTACTGTCATTTCGCCCTACATCATATCGTGTATACTTATTTATCCTCTTTTTCTTAAAATATGTATTACCTATAACTAAACCCCTTTCTATACAAAGTTCAATCAAAGGGCTCCCATTATCATTTACACCTGGCACCCCAAACTTACCTACCACACCCTCTCTAAAAGTTTCTCCTACTTTAGCATTCAAGTCCCCTACCACAATTACTCTCTCACTTGGTTCAAAGGCTCCTATACATTCACTTAACATCTCCCAAAATCTCTCTCTCTCCTCTGCATTCCTCTCTTCTCCAGGTGCATACACGCTTATTATGACCCACTTCTCGCATCCAACCTTTACTTTAATCCACATAATTCTTGAATTTACACATTCATATTCTCTTTTCTCCTTCCATAACTGATCATTTAACATTACTGCTACCCCTTCCTTTGCTCTAACTCTCTCAGATACTCCAGATTTAATCCCATTTATTTCCCCCCACTGAAACTCTCCTACCCCCTTCAGCTTTGTTTCGCTTAGGGCCAGGACATCCAACTTCTTTTCATTCATAACATCAGCAATCATCTGTTTCTTGTCATCCGCACTACATCCACGCACATTTAAGCAACCCAGTTTTATAAAGTTTTTCTTCTTCTCTTTTTTAGTAATTGTATACAGGAGAAGGGGTTACTAGCCCATTGCTCCCGGCATTTTAGTCGCCTCATACGACACGCATGGCTTACGGAGGAAAGATTCTTTTCCACTTCCCCATGGACAATAGAAGAAATAAAAAAGAACAAGAGCTATTTAGAAAAAAGAGAAAAACCTAGATGTATGTATATATATATATGCATGTGCGTGTCTGTGAAGTGTGACCAAAGTGTAAGTAGGAGTAGCAAGATATCCCTGTTATCTTAGCGTGTTTATGAGACAGAAAAAGAAACCAGCAATCCTACCATCATGCAAAACAGTTACAGGTTTTTGTTTCACAGTCATCTGGCAGGACGGTAGTACTTCCCTGGGTGGTTGCTGTCTACCAACCTACTACCTATATATACATACACAGATTCTGTTTCAAGCTTAATCAACCAGTTAGTGACCCCTCACAAAATGCTTCAGCAAACAATTAGTGACAAAGCAATGGATCAGACAGTGTTTTGAATGGTTTTCTTGATTCAAGGCAGGATGAACATCAGTTGAGGGATGAATGCTCTGGTCATCCATCAAAGTCAAAGTCACAAATAGATGCCAACATTGGAAAATAACATGGTAATATCCTACCCTTTCAATTCCCAAGATTTAGCTCCCTGCGACTTCTTTCTCTTCTAAAAAATAAAAATGGCATTCAAGGGGCAGTGTTTTAATGATGAAAAGATTCAAACAAAATTGCAGAGCTTGCTTGGCACCATTAGGAAAGAAGAGTTCCAAAAATGTTTTGAGAAATGGCAGTGGTGCTAGGATCAGTGTACAGCCTCCTAAGTTGAGGAAGGCAACTTTGACCAGGTGATGAGGCAAGCCTATATTTTTTTTGCAGCAACAGCAGTGCCAGAATTGCTTGATAGCACCTCATACTTTCTAAAGCTTATCGCCAATTTCTGTATTTTATCCTTTAAAAATTATATGGTAGAATACCATACAAATGTAGTAAAAAGCATGGGAAATAATGTAAGAGAGAGAAAAAGTGAATTCCTAGGGTTATGAAAGGTAGAAATATTTAAATAGATTCAGGGAAAGGACTGCATGAAAATATATGGTACTTTTTCCAACTCTGACCCACGAGAGTTAAACATGAAATGAGAAACACATAAATTTCAAGTATTGGAAGAGTTACTGAAATTAATGAACTGATAAAAATATGCAATGCAAAAAGGTAAGAAAAAAATAAGTAACAGAAGTAAACAAAAATAGAAATACAAGCCTGGAGGCTTATTAAGAGGCCCATTTATTAGTCCTATATCTATTTTTTTAAATGTAACTAATATACAATAAGTGTTTTCTTTGGATCACCCTGCCTTGGCGGGAAATGGCCATTAGGTAAAAAAAAAATCAAGAACCAAAATATTTTTGCAAAGTTTTATGACTAATATCCAATACCAAAATATATTTTATTGTATATGCCCCTAGAGATTCTGTAGGCTCCATTACCAGGTCTCCTGGTTTCTTGTTTCATCAAACTCACCTGTCTGATGGTTAACTATATAGTGCAAATGAACTTGAATATTTAATTCTTAATTTTACATGCTGCAGTCCTACTGCAAATATGAGTAAACTGTATGTACTCTACAGTGTCAACTCTCAATTTTCGAATCTGACTTTATTTATGCTTAATAATGCACAGTAATAGTGACCTGTATCTCAGGGGCAGAACATTCATCTCATAAATGAAAGAACCCACATTTCATTCCCATTTTGATGAAGCAGGGACAATTCTCTTTACCCTGCTGCCCCTATTCATCTAGCAGGTACTGCTAGATGGACGGGGGTAATCTAGGTATGTAGATAGATACAGTGCTTAGCAGGTACTGTATCTGGATGTCTACTGTTGTCGGTCACATAGTAAGGGGTGGTATGCTCTAGCATGTAAATTAAATGATGTATAAAAGCAATATGAAAACAGACTAGGGGCTCTCTTGTAATTGCTAACTTGAGTTTATCAGGGTCAAGATTTAGCTCTTGGGCTAGAATTATGATAAAAATTGGACATGAATTAGTTCTATGACATTTACATTTGAATTGTATAGGCTCAATTATTCATTCTGCATCTTCATACTTACTTGTGCCTCAATAAACATATTTAGGTTCCCATTCCTGGCCCCTCATCCTAGATGGTGTGTAAGCTACATTTGCTGTGCTAATAACTCTTGACAGTTCAAGCACCTTAAACAAAAGAAATAGATGGAGAAAAAACTACATATATCTGTTATCTTATCTACATTTGTTATCTTGTCAGTTATTAGAAAAAAAATTATTATTTAGAAGCTGTTGAATTCATTTTACCTAGTAACTTACCGGTTATTCTTAAAACTCAAAAATAAAACCTAAATTTCCAAGTCTTCTAGGCTTATACAGCAAGTAAAATTCCGGCAATAAAAGCAGGTCAGGAGATGAGCATTGCAATTGTACATGCTCTTCAAAATCAAAACTATATAGTTTATCCTTTCTTGTCACATAAGGAATGTGTTCAATGTTGTTGAAAATATTATGAATAAAATGTTTACACAGTGTGTGTATATACACACTTACAAACATAGCAAGTAGCCCATCTTAGTAAAATGGTACACAAGAGTAAATATATGTACTTGAAAAATGAGGAACAATTTTCTTTTAAATTTCTACTTTGTGCAATGTCTATATTGTGGAATTTCTACATTATACATATTCAAATTTTAGAGGAAAGTTCATGAATCTCAAAGAATTTTTTGGCTATTATCATAAAAAATTTCATGTTATTACTTTTACTGGAAGACTTTATATTATAAATATTATTTTAATGAGAAACTAAATATAACACTATTAAAACTGTAATCTTTTATCTAAAACAGTTATAAAAATAAAGATTCACTAAAATAAATTAACAAATACTTGTTGGTCAAAGAAAATCTCAAAATGGAGCCACTTAATTCAAGAAAGTAGACAGCAGTTCAATACACACTTCCTTATCTTGATCATTATTGCATCTGTCATATTTAAAGAATAATTTTAATACTACATGTGGAATGAAGGTTAACTCAGTAAATACATGAATATCATATAGCATAAAAAAATATCAAATAAAAGAAGGGTTATTTTTTTATGGGGTATATCGTTAAGCCAGTTCAAGGCCTGAGAAATTATCAAACTTTTCATAATACAACCCCTTTCTCCTTGGAAGTGCTTCCATTGGCAACAAGAGACCAAATAATGTGTTAACTAAATAATGGATAAAAAAGAAAATAATGGATATGTTTAATTAATTTTAGCACTGGTTCTTCAGATAATTACTTTCACTTAGCTTTTATATCTCCTTTTATTCTCCATGCTCCTAAAGTGTAACGCAGCCAAATGATGAATAGGTCAAGACCCATCTCTAGCCAACTCAGTACTGGAGTCAACTTAGTTCCTGGTAAGGTAGTAAATCATTAGAACCTAACTGTAGTAATAAGGTAAAATAATGATTAATTAAAATTTACCACTGTTGAACCTGTCTAGTTTTAAGTACAGTGGTACCTCGAGTTACAAACTTACTTCGCTCCAGAAGGCTGTTTGAGTGCCAATACCGCTGCTGCTGTAGCACCATCAGCTGCTGCTGTAGCACCATCAGCTGCTGCTGCTGCTGTAGCACCGTCAGCTGCTGCTGTAGCACCATCAGCTGCTGCTGCTGTAGCACCATCAGCTGCTGCTGCTGTAGCACCGTCAGCTGCTGCTGCTGCTGTAGCACCGTCAGTTGCTGCTGCTGCTGCTGCTGCTGCTGTAGCACCATCAGCTGCTGCTGCTGCTGTAGCACCGTCAGCTGCTGCTGCTGCTGCTGTAGCACCGTCAGCTGCTGCTGCTGCTGTAGCACCGTCAGCTGCTGCTGCTGCTGCTGCTGCTGTAGCACCGTCAGCTGCTGCTGCTGCTGTAGCACCGTCAGCTGCTGCTGCTGCTGCTGTAGCACCGTCAGCTGCTGCTGCTGCTGTAGCACCATCAGCTGCTGCTGATGCTGTAGCACCATCAGCTGCTGCTGCTGCTGTAGCACCATCAGCTGCTGCTGCTGTAGCACCATCAGCTGCTGCTGCTGTAGCACCGTCAGCTGCTGCTGCTGTAGCACCATCAGCTGCTGCTGCTGTAGCACCGTCAGCTGCTGTAGCACCGTCAGCTGCTGCTGCTGTAGCACTGTCAGCTGCTGCTGCTGCTGTAGCACCATCAGCTGGTGCTGCTGTAGCACCGTCAGCTGCTGCTGCTGCTGCTGCTGCTATAGCACCGTTGTTGGTGTGGCTTATCGAGAATACCGAGAAACAATTAACCCCAGAGGGTTAGCCACCCAGGATAACCCAAAAAAGTCAGTGTGTCATCGAGGACTGTCTAACTTATTTCCATTGGGGTCCTTAATCTTGTCTCCCAGGATGCGACCCACACCAGTCAACTAACACCCAGGTGAACAGGAAAAAATGCCTGGAACTAGTGCTCATATTGGTGAATTAAGGCACGGATTAATTTGATTTCCATTATTTCTTATGGGGAAAATTAATTCAACCTACGATCATTTCGTCTTATGATAGGCTCTCAGCAACGGATTAATATTGTAGGTCAGGGGACCACTGTATTCACTGAAAAGCTAGTTTGCCAAAAGTATGCAAACATCACAATACAACCATCTGAACAACTTCATCAGCCCTGTACTGAAAAACTATATATTTAATTATTTTTCTTCAGTACAGGGTTTCAAATAATTGACACTATGCTGTCTATGAGGGAGGAAATTAGTAAGACACATAAATACAACATATAAAGGTACTTAATATATAGTGTAGTTACTTTATATCACAATGGTCATGAATTCTATTAAAGGAAACAAACATAGAAAAAAGTGTTCAATTAAATTTTGTATTTCAAAATTTGAACTAAGAAATATTGTAGTGCAAATTCTTGCATTAGAATTGCTTACCTTCAATCTCATTCCATTCAACAGCAACTTCATCAATAGGGATCTCAAGACACTGAGCTATATGTAGCATTTCTGCATCAAAAGCCCTGGAACAGGTAAAGGTCAAAAGTGTCCAGCAGAGGACTCGCCATTTGGTCACCACCAAGGATCTAGATATAACTACTGTGGAGGCAGAAAGTAAGTGTGGGTGCCAGGGGTAAATGAAAATGGGGGTCCTTTAACTGAACTATGTATAGAAAGAGGTTTGGTAATAAGTAATACATATTTTAAGAAAAAGGGGATAAATAAGATACGATATAGCATGTAATGAAAGTAATTTGTTAAATTATGTATTGGTGTATAACAAGTTTATGGGTAGACTTCAGGATGTGCATGTTTATAGAAGGGCAACAGATATATCAGATCATTATTTAGTTGTACCTACAGTCAAAGGTAGATGGGGCAAAAGGAAAATGGCAACAGCAAGCATGAGAGAGGTGAAAGTTTATAAACTAGGGGAGGAGGAAGTTAGGGTGAGATTTAAGCAACTACTGGGAGAAAGGTGGGCTAGTAAGAGTATAGATAGTATGGGGGTTGAAGAGGAGTGGGATAGTTTTAACCCTTTCAGGGTCCCCAGGCCCTCTCCGAGACTTGTTCTCAGGGTCCCCAAATTTAAAAAAAAAAAAAAAAATAAAATTCATATATAAAGATAGAGAATCTTTTTCCGGTCATAATGACACCAAAAGTATGAAATTTGATGGAAAACTTACGGAATTATGCTCTCGCGAAGTTATCGGTCTCGATGTTTACGCATCGGTGATTTTGCCCACTTTGAGCCCTATATTCGGCCAATTCCAATGTACTAGTCGACAAAAATCATAACTATTTCGCTAGAACTCCATTTTTTCTATCGAATGATTACAAGAAACCACTCATTTACCGATTTCAACTATCCAATAAAGTGGTCAGAATTTAGCAATTTTGCCAATTTCACACAAATTTCAAAAGATGCCAATTTCCGAATAGGGTCCAGAATATACAAGAAAGACATTCCTGACACTAAAATAACAAGTTCTCTGTTCGTTAGTAACATCCTCAGGCCCCTCTTATATTTCTTTGGCTTTCCACCTTGAATTTTTATTCTTAGAAAAAATAGAAGATTTACTGTTATACAGACTACTCCATTAGCGTAGAAATGGTATAAATAATATCAGCGCACTTGTGAAAGAATACAGTGGACCCCCGCATACCATACGCATCGCATACCGTACAATCCGCATACCGGACGCTTTGATCGCAAAAATTTGGCCTCGCATACCGCCCAAAAACCCGCTCACCGTCCTTCGTCCGAGACGCGTCCAATGTGCAGCCTGAGCCAGCCTCATATGTTCCGCCGGTGGCATTGTTTACCAGCCAGCCTCCGCGGTAACATCCAAGCATACAATCGGAATATTTCGTATTATTACAGTGTTTTCAGTGCTTTATCTGGAAAATAAGTGACCATGGACCCCAAGAAAGCTTCTAGTGCCAACCCTACAGCAATAAGGGTGAGAATTCCAATAGAAATGAAGAAAGAGATCATTGATAAGTATGAAAGTGGAGTGCGTGTCTCTGAGCTGGTCAGGTTGTACAAGAAACCCAAATCAACCATCTCTACTATTGTGGGCAACAGAAAGGCAATCAAGGAAGCTGTTCTTGCCAAAGGTTCAACTGTGTTTTCGAAACAGAGATCGCAAGTGATGGAAGATGTTGAGAGACTCTTATTGGTGTGGATAAATGAAAAACAGCTAGCAGGAGATAGCGTCTCTCAAGCGATCATAAGCGAAAAGGCTAGGAAGTTGCATGAGGATTTAATTAAAAAAAATGCCTGCAACTAGTGATGATGTGAGTGAATTTAAGGCCAGCAAAGGTTGGTTTGAGAGATTTAAGAAGCGTAGTGGCATACATAGTGTGATAAGGCATGGTGAGGCTGCCAGTTCGGACCACAAAGCAGCTGAAAAATATGTGCAGGAATTCAAGTACATAGAAACTGAAGGACTGAAACCTGAACAAGTGTTTAATTGTGATGAAACAGGCCTGTTTTGGAAGAAAATGCCAAGCAGGACCTACATTACTCAGGAGGAAAAGGCACTCCCAGGACATAAGCCTATGAAAGACAGGCTTACTTTGTTGATGTGTTCCAATGCTACTGGTGATTGCAAAGTGAAGCCTTTATTAGTGTATCACTCTGAAACTCCCAGAGCGTTCAGGCAAAAGAATGTCCTCAAGGAGAATTTGTGTGTGCTGTGGAGGGCAAACAGTAAGGCATGGGTCACTAGGGACTTTTTCTATGACTGGTTACACCATGCATTTGCCCCCAATGTGAAAGATTACCTAACTGAAAAGAAATTAGAACTTAAGTGCCTCCTGGTGTTAGACAATGCCCCTGGTCATCCTACAGACGTGGCAGAGCGACTTTATGGGGACATGAAATTCATTAACATCAAGTTTTTGCCTCCTAATACCACTCCTCTCCTGCAGCCCATGGACCAGCAGGTTATTGCAAACTTCAAAAAACTGTACACAAAAGCTCTGTTTGAAAGGTGCTTTGTAGTGACCTCAGAAACTCAACTGACTCTAAGAGACTTTTGGAGAGATCACTTTAATATCCTCAATTGTGTAAACCTTATAGGTAAGGCTTGGGAGGGAGTGACTAAGAAGACCTTGAACTCTGCTTGGAAGAAACTGTGGCCAGAATGTGTAGACAAAAGGGATTTTGAAGGGTTTGAGGCTAACCCTGAGAGGATTATGCCAGTTGAGGAATCCATTGTGGCATTGGGAAAGTCCTTAGGGTTGGAGGTTAGTGGAGATGATGTGAAAGAGTTGGTGGAGGAGGACAATGAAGAACTAACCACTGATGAGCTGATAGATCAACTTCAACAGCAAGAGGCCAGACCTGAGGAAACTGGTTCAGAGGAGGGGAGAGAGAAATTGAAGAAGTTGCCTACTACAAAGATTAAGGAAATCTGTGCAAAGTGGCTTGAAGTGCAAACCTTCATGGATGAAAATCACCCTCACACAGCTATTGCAAGCCGTGTTGGCAACCTGTACACTGACAATGTTGTGAAACACTTTAGGGAAGTCATAAAGGAACGAGAGGTACAGGCCACTATGGACAGATATGTTGTGCGAAAGAAGTCCAGTGACTCTGAAGCTGGTCCTAGTGGCATTAAAAGAAGAAGGCAAGTAACCCCAGAAAAGGACTCGACACCTCAAGTCTTAATGGAAGGGGATTCCCCTTCTAAACACTAACACACTCTCTCCCCTCCTCCCATCCCATCAATCATCACCAGATCTTCAATAAAAGTAAGTGTCATGTAATTGTGCATGCCTTTTTCAGTTTGTGTGTATTAAAATTAACATTTCATGTGGTAAAAAAATTTTTTTTTCATACTTTGGGTGTCTTGCACGGATTAATTTGATTTCCATTATTTCTTATGGGGAAAATTCATTCGCATACCGAACATTTCGCATAACAACCAGCCCTCTTGCACGGATTAAGGTCGCTATGCGGGGGTCCACTGTATTAGACTCACCAGTTGACGTGTATTGGACGCTTGGCATGATTTGTTTGCTTTTGAACTTTGGTAAAAATTTAACATTTCTGCTAATTTGAGCTCAATTTCAAGGTACTTTTCATTGTAAAACCAGTCAAAATCATCTCAATTTCTGTAATATGTCTTCCATTCTATAAAATGAGACCAGGAAAACTAGAATACAACAATAAATACCATACAAAAATACAGTGCAAAGTTGCTGTTTTAATCCAAAAACACGGTCTAAGTTTTTTTTTCTCATTACAGTGTGCTGCAGGATTTTTTTTATACTGCGCACACTGATCACATAGACCCATTCTTTTATATGTAGGCCTACCAGCTTTCTCTCACTAGATCTGAGGGCACTAGAATTTAGGCGTACTAGTACGTCAAAATCCCTGGGGCGTAAGCTGTACTAGTACCGCCGAAACCCTGAAAAGGTTAAAAATGCAGTGTTAGAATGCGGCTATAGGAGGGCGGGTGCAGGAGGAATGAGAAGTGATTGGTGGAATGATGAGATAAAGGATGTGATAAAAGGGAAAAAGGTCACTTATGAGAAGTTTTTACAAAACAGAAGTGATATAAGAAGGGTCGAGTATATGGAGAGTAAGAGAGAGGTGAAGAGAGTGGTGAGGGAGTACAAAAGGAGAGCAAATGATAGAGTGGGTGAGGTGCTGTCAACAAATTTTGTTGAGAATAAGAAAAAATTCTGGAGCGAGATAAACAGGTTAAGAAAGCCTAGGGAACAAATGGATCTGACAGTTAAAAGCAAAATAGGGGAGTTAGTAGATGGGGAGTTGGAGGTCTCAGGAAGATGGTGGGAATATTTTGAGGAACCATTAATTACTGATGATGAAAGGGAGGCAGTAATTTCATGCACTAGCTGGTGAGGCATAACATCTTTTAGGAGTGAAGCAGAGCCAGATATGGGTGTGGGGAAGGTACACGAGGCATTGAATGAAAAGGGGGTAAAGCAGCTGGAACTGATGGGATCATGACAGAGTGGTTGGTACTTTTGCTCAAGAAATGTATGAAAGAGGGAAAGGGACCTAGGGATTGGCAAAGAGCTTGTATAGTTCCTTTATGTAAAGGGAAGGGGGGACAAAAGAGATTGTAAAAATGATAGGGGAATAAGTTTACTGAGTATACCAGGTAAAATGTATGGTAGGGCTGTTACTGAAAGAATTAGAGGTAAGACAGAGAGCAGGATTGCAGATAAACAATGAGGCTTTAGAATAGATAGGGGATGTGTAAACCAAGTATTTACATTGAAGCATAGAAGTGAACAATATTTAGATAAAGGTAGGGAAGCATTCACTGCATTTATGGATTTAGAAAAGGCATATGACAGAGTGGAAAGAGGAGCAATGTGGCAGATATTGCAAGTGTACAGAATAAGTAGTAAGTTAATAAATGTTGTAAAGAGTTTTTATGAGTATAGTGAGGCTCAGGTTAGGGTGTGTAGGAGGGAGATTATTTTTTTTTTTTCAATAAACCTGCTGTATCCTACCAAGGCAGGGTGACCAAAAAAGTAAAACCAAAGTTTTTTTTGTAAATTTAGTAATTTATACAGGAGAAGGGGTTACTAGCCCCTTGCTCCCGGCATTTTAGTCGCCTCTTACAACATGCATGACTTATGGAGGAAGAATTCTTTTCCACTTCCCCACAGAGATAAGAAATAAAAAACAAGAACTACTGAGAAAACAGAAGAAAACCAAGATGGGTTTGTAAATATATATGCGTGAACATGAATGTGCAGTGTGACCTAAGTGTAAGCAGAAGCAGCAAGATATACCTGTTATCCCACGTGTTTACGAGACAGAAAAAAGACCCAGCAATCCTACCACCATGTAAAACAATTACAGGTTTCCATTTTACACTCACTTGGCAGGATGGTAGTACCTAGAGGAAGATTACGTTCCAGTAAAAGTAGGACTTAGACAGGTACGTGTAATGCCACCATTGTTGTTTAACATATTTATAGATGGGGGGTTGTAAAAGAAGTAAATGCTAGGGTGTTGTGGAGAGGGGTGGGATTAAATTATGTCTAATCAAATACAAAATGAGAGTTACACAGTTGCTTTTTGCTGATTATACTGTGATTTTGGGAGATTCTAATGAGAAGTTGCAAAGGTTAGTAGATGAGTTTGGGAAGGTGTGTAAAGGAAGAAAGCTGAAAGTGAACATAGATAAAAGTAAGGTGATGAGGGTATCAAACAATTTAGTTAAAGAAAAATTGGATGTCACATTGGAGGAAGGGGGGTATGGAAGAAGTGAATGTGTTCAGATATTTAGGAGTAAACTTGTCAGCAGATGGGTTTATGAAGGATGAGGTTAACCATACAAGTGATGAACAAAAAAAAAGTGGGTGGTGCATTGAGGTATCTATGGAGAAAAAAACATCATCCATGGAAACAAAGAAAGGAATGTATGAGAGATAAGTGGTACCAACACTCTTATATGGGTGTGAAGCATGGGTTATAAATGCTGCAGTAAGGAGGCGGCTGGAGGTAGTGGAGATGTTATGTCAAAGGGCAATAAGAGGTGTAAATATTAAGCAGACAATTTGTAGTGTGGAAATTAGGTGGTGTGAAGTTACTAAAAGTATTATTCAAAGGGCTGAAGAGGGGATGTTGAGGTGGTTTGATCATTTAGAGAGGATGGAGCAAAATAGAATAACTTGGAGGGTGTATAAATCTGTAGTGGAGGGGAGGAGGGGTAGGGATCATTCTAGGAGAGGATGGAGGGAGGGGTAAAAGAGGCTTTGTGTGCAAGGGGCTTGGATACGCAGGCGGCATGTGTGAACATGTTAGATAGGAGTGAATGGAGACAAATGATTTTTGGGACCTGACGAGCTGTTCGAGTGTGAGCAGAGTAATATTTTGTGAAGGAATTCAGGGAAACTGGTTAGCTGGACTGGAGTCCTGGAGGTGGGAAGTACAATCCCTGCACTTAAAAGGAGGGGTCTGGGATATTAGCTGTTTGGAGTGACATCTAAACTGTTGTATCTGAGTGCCTCTGCAAAGACAGTGATTATGTGTGAATGATGGTGAAGGTGTTTCTTTTTTGGGTCACCCTGCCTCAGTGGGAGATGATTGAAGTGTTAAAAAAAAAAAAAAAAAAAAAAAAAATGCACAAAAATGACGTACTATATATGTTTGGACTTACATATACGAATAGACAAAAGCACCAAGTATGACAACAAAAGTAAACAAGGTATTAACTTAGATGAGTAAATATTTAATGATTAACACTTAAAATTACAAACCCAATTAAAAAAATCCAATCCTTTAGCTAATATTAAATGTTAACTGCAATTTTTGTGACAGAGTAAGGACAAGTGCCACAGAAATAAATTGTAGCAAAATAGGTAGGCCTACAGAAGAAAACATCATGAGCCTTTATAATTTTTGTCACATAAATGTAAATTCCTTTCTTTAACTATCTAAACAAAATTTAATTTTGATGTCTCCACTACTGATGGATTCTTCCTGCTGTAATACATTAAGTTCTTTGGCCTTTATAATGAAGTCTGATAAATTAGTATGCAGGTGAACTTGCTCGCTTATTTTTTTATGGGTCATGCTGTCACATGCTTCTTTCCTTAGCTTGTATTTTATCTGACAAATATTTAATCACTTTGCTTAAAATTTGTAAGTACACAATCAAAATAGGTGCTGATCAAAACTTCTCATTTTGTGGTAAAAGAACATGTTACTTTAAAATGCAGAACATTATATGATTCAGTTTTCCAAAGACACCCTCAACCAATTTTGACATTGATTTCACTTACCAGTAATTAATTTTCAGTGGAAAATGCTGTCTTTAATATATATATATTTATCAACTTTTTCAGCTGTAAATTGATGACCTATAAATGCTAGTTATTTGAGAACCTACTAAATATTAGTTTTAGAAAGGTTCATTTTCAACTGTACCAGTGTGTTTGCTTCTTCAGATATTTTATTCATGACTGTAATTTAATCACTGTAAAACTATGATTTTCTCACTAAAATAATAATAGTTGAATAAGGGCCTTTTAAAATATCCTTCAGTTGTATCCCAATAAAGTGACAAACAAAATTCTTGCAGTTTGAAGTGTTATTTGAACTGCAATATCCATGTCCTTCTGACAATACAATTACTGAGCAAGCAATGAGTGTGTTGTCTTTGGGTTGCCCTACCTTGGTAGAAGAGTTAATGTTTCAAAAAGAAAAGCTGTTGAAAAAACTTGCAAGATTGATTTACTTTGGTATGCAAACACTTGCTGTAAACATTATTTCTTTTATACTAGTGGAAGCATTATACTCCAGGCAAACAAGTTACATAGCTTAATTCTTTCACCACCACTACCATAAGTAAATATGGTGGTAATAATATCTCTGCAAGCAATGATGTGTACCATATAGTATACAGTACCAATATATGGTATTTACTCTCCTTTACCATATATCAACAATACAGTATATCCTCATATCAATTTCGTGCTCTCCAAAGAGTAGTTTCCTGTTGCTGTTGTAACAAGTGAATAAAGGGAAAGAAAATGGTCATGAACAACTGAGTACAAGGAGGCCTGGTCACAGACCGGGCCGCGGGGGCGTTGACCCCCGGAACTCTCTCCAGGTAAACTCCAGGTAAACAACATCCCCTTTTAACTGAGTTAAAGGCATTTGCTGTCTAATCTGATCAGTTATAAATGGTTGGGCTATAACTAAAAATATGCCCAAAGGACATTTTGTCAGTGTTATAAGTCTCACCGCATGTCTGCTTATTGAAAATTAAGAAGATTTCATCAGTTTGGGGTCTCTGTGTGTAACAGTACTATCTCTGTAAATAAGGACAGATGGATAAAGGGTAATCTGGTAAAATTATAATGCTCACTGAAAATTTGAATGGGCATAGAAAACTATTCAATAATATGCAAGTGTTCTATTGGGTACCAACTATACCAATGTTTTATCATGGTTTAGTGCCATTTTTTAATAGATGGTCATTTCCCATCAAGACAGCACACGAAGAAAAAACAATGACCATCATTCATTTTCTAACAACATTTTCCAAATGTCACAAACATGTAACCTGTAACCGAATGTATATTTTTCATGTCTGCTTTATAATTAGTTTATAAGATCCAAGAGGAAGCATATAAAGTATAATACACAGATAATGTCTCGACAATTCCTTAAAAATTATTTAAGATTCTGTATCAAAAATAAATGTCATATTTTTATGTATTTTATTTTGCTTGTTATTTACTCATGCATATTTACTGAATAAAATCTGACAGGCTTCAATACAGTTTTTTCTAACTGTAATTTTATTTTATATTTACTCCTGTGACACTAATAATTTTTTTGTGACTGCCAGATGTAATTAAAATAAAGGTAAATTATTTATATTTGTTAATTAAATATCAAAGTACAGTATACACTGAATCTGAATCATATTTTTTTTCACAAACTACAATTCCTGGAATATGTAAAAACTATTTTAATATTACAAAAAACACAAAATTAAACAATTACATACCATCTTTCTACATGCAAGCTGTTAAACAGTATGCGAGAAGTCCTTCGTGTAAGCAATTTGAAGCCACATTGAGTGTCACGAATACCACGCACAGCAAACAGCCATACCAAGGTATGAAAGCCATACATCAATATGGTACGAAAGAAGGAGCGTGTTGCAACTGACTCTTCTTCAAGATGGGCACGAGATCCACATGATACTGCAAGAGCTTCACTCAGATCACTTTCCTCTAATATAAAAGAAAAATTAAGCATCAGTGCAACAACAAAACAAAAAGGAACACAACAGTCATCAAAATAACAAAAATGAAAGAATCTAGATGGTACCCCTACTGCTTTCCCAATATACTCTTCTTTCAGACCCAACTGTAATACACTTAGCCACAGCCAAAAATAATTTTACATGAAACATGCTTCTTCAGAGGAAGTGAATTTCACTTGTACTTAACCTTTTCACTGCCCAGACTCCCAAAATTTAATATTGCTCCCAGTGTCCACTTTAAGAAAAAAAAATTTCTTCTGAAATGGTAGAGAATCTATTTCTAAGGTAATAACTCCAAAAAAGTATGAAATTCGATGGAAAACCTATAGAATTACGTAAGTGCAAAGTCAGTGGTCTTGCCACAATTTACACTGGCAATTATGCACATCGAATCCTATTTTAAACCAATTTCATTGCTTCAAGCGATCAAATTCTTGGCTATTTCACTAGTATGCTTTCCACTGTCAACTGAGCACAAGAAACTGCCCATTCAGCTATTACAACTACCCTATAAAGGTCACAGAAATCAGTAATTTGGCCAATTTTACACAACTCAAAAAATATTAATTTAAAAATAGAAAAAATAAACATTGTAGACATTCTTAGTACAAAACAATGTTACCCCTGTTCATTAATCACATTCCCAGGCATCTCTTATATTACACTTGCCTTCCATGTTGAATTTATACTCGCACAAAAATAAAAGATTTAGTATATTTCTCAGATAATAATGTCAGATAGTAAAGCCACCATGGTTGTTTAATATATTTATAGATGGGGTTGTAAAAGAAGTAAATGCTAGGGTGTTGGGGAGAGAGGTGGGATTAAATTATGGGGAATCAAATACAAAATGGGAAATGACAGTTACTTTTTTGCTGATGATACTGTGCTTATGGGAGATTCTAAAGAAAAGTTGCAAAGGTTAGTGGACGAGTTTGTGAGTGTGTGTAAAGGTAGAAAGTTGAAAGTGAACATAGAAAAGAGAAAGGCAATGAGGGTATCAAATGATTTAGATAAAGAAAAATTGGATATCAAATTGGAGAGGAGTATGGAAGAAGTGAACGTTTTCAGATATTTGGGAGTTGACATGTCAGCGGATGGATGTATAAATTATGAGATTAACCATAGAATTGATGAAGGAAAAAGGCGAGTGGTGCATTGACGTATATGTGAAGACAAAAAACATTATCTATGGAGGCAAAGAAGGGAATGTATGAAAGTATAGTGGTACCAACACTCTCATATGGGTGTGAAGCTTGGGTTGTAAATGCTGCAGCGAGGACACGGTGGAGATGTCCTGTCTAAGGGCAATGTGTGGTGTAAATATTATGCAGAGAATTCAGAGTGTGGAAATTAGAAGAGGGTATGGAGTTAATAAAAGTATTAGTCAGAGGGCTAAAGAGAGGTTGTTGAGGTGGTTTGGTCATGCAGAGAGAATGGATCAAAGTAGAATGATATGGAGAACGTATAAATCTGTAGGGGAAGGAAGGCGGGGTAGGGGTCGTCCTCGAAAAGGTTGGAGAGAGGGGGCTCAAGGAGGTTGGACTTCCAGCAAGCATGCGTGAGCGTGTTAGACAGGAGTGAATGGAGACGAATGGTATTTGGGACCTGACGAGCTGTTGGAGTGTGAGCAGGGTAATATTTAGTGAAAGGATTCAGGGAAACCAGTTATTTTTACATAGCCGGACTTGAGTACTGGAAGTGGGAAGTACAATGCCTGCACTTTAAAGGAGGGGTGTGGGATATTGGCAATTTGGAGGAATATGTTGTGTATCTTTATACATATATACTTCTAAACTGTTGTGTTCTGGGCACCTCTGCAAAAACAGTGATTATGTATGAGTGAGGTGAAAGTGTTGAATGATGATGAAAGTATTTTCTTTTTGGGGATTTTCTTTCTTTTTGGGTCACCCTGCCTCAGTGGGAGATGGCCAACTTGTTAAAAAAAAAAAAGAAAACAGGAATGACTGATCATGGTTTATGGTGTCACAATAATTGAATCAGACCTATTAACCCTTTCAATATCCAGACCCCTGAAATTAAATTTACTCTTAATGTTCAAAAATTAAATAAAATGCACCAGCAATTTCACTGACTGAGTCATATTTTAAGCCAATTCCATTGTTCAAGTCAACCAAATTCTTAGCTATTACACTATCATGTTCTACATTTTATCAATTGAGCACAAGAAACCACCCATTCAACCTTATAAAGTGATCAGAATTCAGTAATTTGGCCAATTTTATTCAAAATTAAAAAAATACGAATTTAAAAAGTGAGTCCATAATAAACAGTGTAGACATTCCTTGCATTAAAACAACACTTCTTCAGTTCATTAGTCATGTTCCCAGGCCTCTCCTACATGACACTTCCTTTTCATTTTGAATTCTTGTTCACACAAAAATAGAAGATTTACTCTATTTTTGTTTTTCCATCAAGCTGGCCATATGCCACCAAGGCAGGGGACTTAAAAAAAAAAAAAAAAAAGTTTCTCTAACTTTAGTAATGTATGCAGGAGAAGGGGTTACTAGCCCTTTGCTCTGGCCATTTTACAAGAAGAATTTTAATTTTGACACAATATATAGTTGTACAAAGGAATATAATAGTTGGGTGTACATGCCAAAAGCCCCTTTGGATGCAGAGCATTTCAGGCAAACTTAATATTAACTTAAGATTAGTAAGGCAGTAACAGATAATTATATGGACACTCATGAGTTAGAGTACAGTAAATACAGTTTTAAAATTAGTTTATAAAAATTACATTATTACAAACAATGGTACAATTTGAATTAAGTTACAATATGGAAATATTACAACGGTACAATTTAAAAACAACTTACAATATGAAATTATTACAATTTAGTACAAATTAGAACTATTTAAAATATGAAATTATTACTATTTAGTATTTAATAAAATGAAATTTAAACATCTAATTTTGAGGTAACGAGTTTATGGTTAAGCAATCCTTAGCACAATATACAGTAAGGAAGTTGAATTAAGTTTAAGTTGAGCAGTCTTAAATTACAGTGGACCCCCGGTTAACGATATTTTTTCACTCCAGAAGTATGTTCAGGTGCCAGTACTGACCGAATTTGTTCCCATAAGGAATATTGTGAAGTAGATTAATCCATTTCAAACCCCCAAACATACACGTACAAACGCACTTACATAAATACACTTACATAATTGGTCGCATTCGGAGGTAATCGTTATGCGGGGGTCCACTGTATTTAGAATTTTTTTGTATAGCCTCTTACAACACACATGGTTTGTGGAGGAGGAATTGTGTTCCACTTCCCCATGGAGATTTACTCTATTTCTCAGATAATAAAATATAACCAGGAAAGATTGGTCATGATTTACAGCATCCCAATAACTGAATCAGACATTGAAAACCCATAAAAAAGATTGGGGGTTGTAGGGGGCCTTACCCCTTCTTTGGAACATCAGTAAAAATCTAATATTTCAGCTACTTTTAGTTCATTTTCAAGCTGCTTCCAGTCCTGAAACCAATCAAAAATCACCTCTATTTCAGTAATACATCTTACATTCTATCAAATGATACCAAGAAACAGCCAAGAAAACTATAAAAACCATCTGAGAAAACATTGCAAATTCACTATTTTAAACCATACACATAGTCAAAGTTTTTTTTTTTTCCCATCATGCATCATGTGAGACAGGATTTTTTTTATATGGTGCACACTCACTGCACAGACCCATTCTTTCATATCTAGGCCAAAACTTACTGCTCACAGCTTATCTGAGTGAGCTGAGCTCATAACATAGAACTACATCAGAGACCCTGGCCTCAATTACGTAGTTCTATGTGATGGAGAGCAAAAGAGTTAAAAACCTATAAAATAGACTGGGGGGTGAAGGCTACTTTGAGCTGAATTTCAGCTACTTCTGGTCCTGAAGTCAACCAAAATAATCTCTCAGTAGTATGTCTTTCATTCTATCAAATGATACCAAATACTAATAGCCAATAAACCCATAAAAAGCATTCCTAATTTGTTTATGTCATAAAAATTCTAACTTTTAAAATGATGAAAAATTCAGCAAATGGTGGAATATTTTTGTCAACATTATACAGTATATACAACATATAGTGTATCTGCATCTTCATTATTATGATAAGACATACAGGAAAAACAAATATGAAAAATTTCACCATACACCACAAATGCTCAAATTCAAACATTAACTAGCAATAAACACGAAAGGGCTTAACCCCTTGAGGGTCCGTGCCATAGTTCCACGGCTTTGAAGCCAGGGTCAGTGCCTTAGTACTACATCATGAGCTCAGCTCACTCAGATAAGCTGTGAGCAGTAAATTTGGGCCTAGATATGAGAGAACGCACCTATGTAGTAAGTGTGCACTACATGAAACAAATCATGCAGAACGCAGTGCATAATGAGAAAAATGCAACCGTGTTTTTTGGATTAAAACAGCGACTTTGCGGTGTATTTTCATATGGTTTTTACGGTTGTATTCACGGTTTCTTGGTCTCATTTGATAGAATGGCAGATATATTACAGAAATAGAGATGATTCTGATTGGTTTTAGTACTGAAAATAGGTTGAAATTGAGCTCAAAATAGCAGAAACGTTCGATTTTTGCTGATGTTCAAGAGTAAACAAAGCACGTGTCCAATAAATGTCAGCTGGTGGGTCTAATGTGCATTCATGAATGCGCCGATGTTATTTATACAATTACATGTATTACAATATTGCATAACAGTAAATGTTCTATTTTTTGGTGTGAATAAAAATTCTTTATTATTTTTATTAACACATCGGCTGATTCCTACCAAGGCAGGGTGGCCTGAAAAAGAAAAACTTTCATCATCATTCACTCCATCACTGTCTTGCCAGATGGGTGCTTTACACTACAGTTATAAAACTGCAACATTAACACCCCTCCTTCAGAGAGTAGACATTGTACACTTCCCATCTCCAGGACTCAAGTCCGGCCTGCCGGTTCCCCTGAATCCCTTCATAAATGTTACTTTGCTCACACTCCAACAGCACATCAAGTATTAAAAACCATTCGTCTCCATTTACTCCAATCAAATACACTCGTGCACACTTGCTGGAAGTCCAAGCCCCTCGCACACAAAACCTCCTTTACCCCCTCCCTCCCTCCAACTCTTCCTAGGCCGACCCCTACCCCACCTTCCCTCCGCTACAGATTTATACATTCTCAAAGTCATTCTGTTTTGTTCCAGTCTCTCTACATGTCCGAACTACCTCAACAACCCCTCCTCAGCCCTTTGGATAATAGTTTTGGTAATCCCACACCTTCTCCTAATTTCTGAACTACAAATTCTCTGCATTATATTCACACCACACATTGCCCTCAGACATGACATCTCCACTGCCTCCAGCCTTCTCCTCGTTGCAACATTCATCACCCATGTTTCGCACCCATACAAGAGCGTTGGTACAACTATACTCTCATACATTCCCCTTTTTGCTTCCATGGACAAAGTTCTTTGTCTCCACAAACTCGTAAGTGCACCACTCACCCTTTTCCCCTCATCAATTCTGTGATTCACCTCATCCTTCATAGACCCATCTGCTGACACATCCACTCCTAAATATCTGAATACATTCACCTCCTCCATACTCTCTCCCTCCAATCTGATATCCAGTCTTTTGTCACCTAATCTTTTTGTTATCCTCATAACCTTACTCTTTCCTATATTCACTTTTAATTTTCTTCTTTTACATACCCTACCAAATTCATCTACCAACCTCTGCAACTTCTCTTCAGAATCTCCCAAAAGCACCGTGTCATCAGCAAAGAGCAACTGTGACAACTCCCACTCTGTGTTTGATTCTTTATCTTTTAACTCCACACCTCTTGCCAAGACCCTAGCATTCACTTCTCTTACAACCCCATCTACAAATATATTGAAGATTGAGACACTTATGCAGCATATGGGAATCTTTATTCAGGAAACGCTTCCTGAATAAAGATTTCCATATGCTGCATAAGTGTCTCAATCTTCAACTTGTCGGTTTTTCAAACCATTCATTACAAATATATTGAACAACCAAGGTGACATCACACATCCTTGTCTAAGGCCTACTTTTACTGGGAAATAATCTGCCTCTCTCCTACATACTCTAACTTGAGCCTCACTATCCTCGTAAAAACTCTTCACTGCTTTCAGTAACCTACCTCCTATACCATACACCTGCAACATCTGCCACATTGCCCCCCTATCCACCCTGTCATATGCCTTTTCCAAATCCATAAATGCCACAAAGACCTCTTTAGCCTTATCTAAATACTGTTCACTTATATGTTTCACTGTAAACACCTGGTCCACACACCCCCTACCTTTCCTAAAGCCTCCTTGTTCATCTGCTATCCTATTCTCCGTCTTACTCTTAATTCTTTCAATAATAACTCTACCATACACTTTACCAGGTATACTCAACAGACTTATCCCCCTATAATTTTTGCACTCTCTTTTGTCCCCTTTGCCTTTATACAAAGGAACTATGCATGCTCTCTGCCAATCCCTAGGTACCTTACCCTCATCCATACATTTATTAAATAATTGCACCAACCACTCCAAAACTATATCCCCACCTGCTTTTAACATTTCTATCTTTATCCCATCAATCCCGGCTGCCTTACCCCCTTTCATTTTACCTACTGCCTCACAAACTTCCCCCACACTCACAACTGGCTCTTCCTCACTCCTACAAGATGCTATTCCTCCTTGCCCTATACACGAAATCATAGCTTCCCTATCTTCGTCAACATTTAACAATTCCTCAAAATATTCCCTCCATCTTCCCAATACCTCTAACTCTCCATTTAATAACTCTCCTCTCCTATTTTTAACTGACAAATCCATTTGTTCTCTAGGCTTCCTTAACTTGTTAATCTCACTCCAAAACTTTTTCTTATTTTCAACAAAATTTGTTGATAACATCTCACCCACTCTCCCATTTGCTCTCTTTTTACATTGCTTCATCACTCTCTTAACCTCTCTCTTTTTCTCCATATACTCTTCCCTCCTTGCATCACTTCTACTTTGTAAAAACTTCTCATATGCTAACTTTTTCTCCCTTACTACTCTCTTTACATCATCATTCCACCAATCGCTCCTCTTCCCTCCCGCACCCATTTTCCTGTAACCACAAACTTCTGCTGAACACTCTAACACTACATTTTTAAACCTACCCCATACCTCTTCGACCCCATTGCCTATGCTCTCATTAGCCCATCTATCCTCCAATAGCTGTTTATATCTTACCCTAACTGCCTCCTCTTTTAGTTTGTAAACCTTCACCTCTCTCTTCCCTGATGTTTCTCTTCTCCTTGTATCCCATCTACCTTTTACTCTCAGTGTAGCTACAACTAGAAAGTGATCTGATATATCTGTGGCCCCTCTATAAACATGTACATCCTGAAGTCTACTCAACAGTCTTTTATCTACCAATACATAATCCAACAAACTACTGTAATTTCGCCCTACATCATATCTTGTAAACTTATTTATTCTCTTTTTCTTAAAATATGTATTACCTATAACTAAACCCCTTTCTATACAAAGTTCAATCAAAGGGCTCCCATTATCATTTACACCTGGCACCCCAAACTTACCTACCACACCCTCTCTAAAAGTTTCTCCTACTTTAGCATTCAGGTCCCCTACCACAATTACTCTCTCACTTGGTTCAAAGGCTCCTATACATTCACTTAACATCTCCCAAAATCTCTCTCTCTCCTCTACATTCCTCTCTTCTCCAGGTGCATACACGCTTATTATGACCCACTTTTCTCATCCAACCTTTACTTTAATCCACATAATTCTTGAATTTACACATTCATATTCTCTTTTCTCCTTCCATAACTGATCATTCAACATTACTGCTACCCCTTCCTTTGCTCTAACTCTCTCAGATACTCCAGATTTAATCCCATTTATTTCCCCCCACCGAAACTCCCCTACCCCCTTCAGCTTTGTTTCACTTAGGGCCAGGACATCCAACTTCTTTTCATTCATAACATCAGCAATCATCTGTTTCTTGTCATCCGCACTACATCCACGCACATTCAAGCATCCCAGTTTTATAAAGTTTTTCTTCTTCTCTTTTTTAATAAATGTCTACAGGAGAAATGGTTACTAGCCCATGCTCCTGGCATTTTAGTCGCCTCATACGACACGCATGGCTTACGGAGGAAAGATTCTTTTCCACTTCCCCATGGACAATAGAAGAACAAGAGCTATTTAGAAAAAGGAGAAAAACCTAGATGTATGTATATATATATGCATGTGCGTGTCTGTGAAGTGTGACCAAAGTGTAAGTAGAAGTAGCAAGATATACCTGTTATCTGGCGTGTTTATGAGACAGAAAAGAGACACCAGCAATCCTACCATCGTGTAAAACAGTTACAGGTTTCTGTTTCACTGTCACCTGGCAGGATGGTAGTACCTCCCTGGGTGGTACCAACCTACTACCTACTTTATGTGCATAAAAAATACAAATGAAATTCATCTGTAAAGCTTGTAAATGTAACTAATAAACAGAGGAAATGTTATTTTAGTGCCAGGAATGCCTACATTGTTTATTCTGGACCCTATTTTGAAATTGGAACATTTTGAACTTTGTGTGAAATTGGCCAAATTGCCAATTTTTTATCCCTTTACTGGGCAGCTGAAATACAGTGGAACCTCTACTTACAAGTGCATCCATGTGCAAGTTTTTTCCAGATACGAGCAGCTGCTCAGTCGATTTTTTGCTTCCAGAAGCGAGCAAAATTTCCAGATGTGAGCGGGCCTCAAGGGAGGTTAATTGACACTAGTGAGGAGGCTCTTGTTCTTGATCTAGGGAATTGGATCCCAGTTGTTTGTTGGACTATCTTATTAAAACTTGGGCAATGTATGATGAAAAGATGCTTCTTAATGTACACCAAAAATGAAAGAAATCGGACCATAAATAAGGGAGTTCACTTCTCGGCCATTAGCCTCCCCTTAGCGGTATTCTCGTTTTATTTGGTCCCATGTGATAGAATGGAAGATATACTACAAAAATAAATATGATTTTAATTGGTTTCATGATGAAAAGTACCTTGAAATTGAGCTCAAAATAGCAGAAATGTTCGATTCTTTGGCGACATCAGTGGTAGACATCATGAGGTAGCAGTGGCAGACAATATGAGGTAGCATCGGCAGACATGATGTAGCAGTGGCAGACAACATGATGAAGCAGTGGCAGACAACATGATGAAGCAGTGGCAGACATGAGGCAGCAGTGACAGACAACATGAGGCAGCAGTGACAGACAACATGAGGCAGCAGTGACAGACAACATGAAGCAGCAGTGGCAGACAACATGAAGCAGTAGTGGCAGACAACATGAAGCAGTAGTGGCAGACAACATGAAGCAGTAGTGGCAGACAACATGAGGTAGCATCGGCAGACAACATGATGTAGCAGTGGCAGACAACATGATGAAGCAGTGGCAGACAACATGATGAAGCAGTGGCAGACAACATGATGAAGCAGTGGCAGACAACATGATGAAGCAGTGGCAGACAACATGATGAAGCAGTGGCAGACAACATGAAGCAGCAGTGGGAGACAACATGAAACAGCAGTGACAGACAACATGAAGCAGCAGTGACAGACAACATGAGGCAGCAGTGACAGACAACATGAAACAGCAGTGGGAGACAACATGAAACAGCAGTGGCAGACAACATGAAACAGCAGTGGCAGACAACATGAAGCAGCAGTGGCAGACAACATGAAGCAGCAGTGGTAGACAACATGAAGCAGCAGTGGCAGACAACATGAAGCAGCAGTGGCAGACAACATGAAGCAGCAGTGGCAGACAACATGAAGCAGCAGTGGCAGACAACATGAGGTAGCAGTGGCAGACAACATGAAGCAGCAGTGGCAAACTGCAGCACTAAGAGTGTAAGAACATAAGAAAGAAGGAACACTGCAACAGGCCTACTGCCCCATGCGGAGCAGGTCCATGCCCCCCCCCAATTAGCCCAATGACCCACCCAGTCTGGTCACCTCCACTCAAGGATGGAGCACGGCACCAGACCCAGCAGCACAAGCTAGTCAGGTCCAACTCACACCCACCCACACCCACTCATGTATTTATCTAACCTATTTTTAAGACTACACAAATTTTTAGCCTGAATAACTGTACTCAGGAGTTTGTTCCACTCATCCACGACTATTACCAAACCAGTGCTTTCCTATATCCTTCCTGAATCTGAATTTTTCCAACTTGAAACCATTGCTGCGAGTTCTGTCTTGGATGGAGATTTTCAGCACGCTATTTACATCCCCTTTATTTATTCCTGTTTTCCATTTATACACCTTGATCATATCCCCTCTAATTCCATGCCTGTCGAGAGAGTGCAGATTCAGGGCCCTCAGTCTATCCTCATATGGAAGATTTCTGATACATGGGATCATCTTTGTCATCCTCCTCTGTACGTTTTCCAGAGCATTTATATCCATTCTGTAATACAGTGACCAGTGTAGCATTAAGAGTGTAGCACTTATAAGTCACTCTGTCTTACTTTTTTTGCGTTATCCTAGGTTCTCTACACATGTAGTCAGGAGCAGGAATAGCCACTGTGGTGGCCCTATAAACCCCAACAACAATGGCTGCTGTCAACACCACTAGCCACATACCTAATGACATGTATTTTATTCATGTTTCTATGTTATTAATATTATTTATTATGTCATATTACATAAATTGTGATAGAGAAATAAGCTGCAGAGTTGATATTAGGGAAATTATTAACACTTTCAGAGTCCATGCCATAGATCTACGGCTTTACGTTCAAGGTCCAAACCATAGATCTACGCCATGAGCTCAGCTCACTCTGATAAGCTGCGAGTGGTAAATTTGGGCCTAGATATGAGAGAATACATCTATGTGTGTGAGGGAAAAGTTCAATAGATAGGAGTAGTGAGGGAGTATATAGTAACAATAGTTTCATTGCCGGCTACTTGTTAAGGTAGGGTAAGTCCAGCTCCCGCTATTCCCCCCCCCCTTTTTCCCCCTCCCCGAAAGTAATAGTTTGATTGCCGGCTGCTTGTTAAGGTAGGGTCAGTCTAGCTCCGGCTATTCCTTCCCCTCCCTCTTCCCCCCCCCCGAAAGGTGACGTGTGGGGCTCCGGCTAAACAGTAATCACTCGACTCACAGCTCCCAACACTTCTGTAAGTACACGCCTGATCATATTTTAGTGGACTTATTGGTTGAAAGCTTCACTTTTGACCAATAATTAACTTAGTCCTTTCAGTCTTTATCTGTTAAATGTTTTAATAATCACCACATCTTTTAGGTATTGTACTTATCATGGAGACTGATTTCTTAAGCAGTGGGTAATCTGTCTCTCTTTACAGCTTGGAATGACAGAGAGGGTCACCTGCCACCCAACGAGAAGAATAGAAGGAGACGGACTAACGTCCTGAGACGTCCCATGTTTAATCTACTTACCTGTTATGTAAGCCAACACAGGACCTAACCCCTCATCATAGCAGTGGTAACAAACCTGTTTTCCTGTCATCGGAAGTAATTAGTCACGGCTACACTCTGTGAAGAACGAGCCGGTGGTGATCACCAACACCTGCTACCCCCCCCACATCAGCAACGGCTACAATTTCAACTACACGCAGTGTCACCAACGCCTGACACCCCATTACCACGATATACCTATATTAGCATTGAGTTCAAATGTAATTTTTTTCATTTCATTTTTCATTTTTCTTTCAATTAGGATACCCATTCATGTTTTATTGTTTTACATTTTCCGTTTCTAAATAATAAAGTATTTATCATTGTCTGTTATTATTTTTTTTTCTATTCATTAATTTTCCTGAGGAGGAGCCAGCCTTGGTAATACTGACTGAAGTTGTTACAGGGCTGAGTAAGCCTTCACAAGTGGCGACCTTGCCAGGATCAACTCTACTGAATCAAGATTCAATTCCATCTCGAATCTACCAATGGAACTTCAACGCCGCATACCATAGACGGTTACCACCAGCCATGAGTAATCATTGTCTATGGTAGGACTACGGTACAGGTATTTAAAAGATTTGGTGATTGTTATAGTCTCAATTTATTGTAAGTCAAGTCAGGCAGGATATAATATTTAATTCTGCCACCTTTTCGAGCTTGAAACACTTTGGAGGATTAGACTCTAGGGACCCGAGATTTTCCAGTGACAATTTGTTTCATTGAGCTCTTTATTTTATCAAGGGAACTGTCGTAGGACACTCTTGATTTGTTGGTGAGAAGATTGGATGGTCAAAGGACCCCATTCTACTTACTGTTTGCTCGGAGCCGGCATAGAACCCTTCGTTTTAATTAATACATATTGTTTAATTGAAGTAGGGATCAAGCCCTCTGGTTTATTTACAGTTTGAGCGGAGCAGGAATTGAACCCTCTGTTTTCTTTAATACCCGTTTCATTTCCCCTGGTAGTTTAAGTTATTCTTGCAAGTATGGAGGAATACCAGTTTTGGATGAACGCTGGAAGTAAGTTAGGAATAACAGGGAAAAATTTAGAATCTTTCATTAGTGCTAAGACCCAGGAAAGACTTGAAAGAGAGAGAATTGAGAGAGAAGAAAGACAGTTAGAAAGGGAAAGACAGGAGAAAAAGGAGAGAGAGAGAGAATTGAAAGAGAGTGCCAAGAAAGATAGTTAGAAAGAGAGCGAGAAGACCAAAAAGAGCGTGATAGACTTGATCGTGAGGAAAGAGCTAGAGAACATGAGGAACAAGCTAAAATACGTGAGGAACAAGTTAAATTAAGAGAACTTGAGGAAAGAGCCAAGGATAGAGAAGTTGAGGAAAAAGCTAGAGAGCATGAGTTAATATAGAGAAAAGGATCGCGAGCTCGAAAAATCTCGCCTTGAATTAGAGAATAAAAAGTTAACTTTTACACAACAACAATCAGAGGAAGGAGTAATGGAACAACGTGCAGTCAGTGCACATATTCCAACACCTAATTTACCTCCCTTCACAGAGGGGGACGACATAACTTCATACATTATCAGGTTCGAAAATACTGCTACCCTCTGTGAATGGCCTGCTGACACCTGGGCTACCAGGTTAGGAATGTTATTTTCTGGTACAGCCTTGAATATCTAAGCAACTTTGTCGCAGGATATCATATCTGAAGAAGGCAATCCTTAAAGTATATCAAAAAACCACTAATTCTTACAGGAAAGATTTCAGGTATGCCACCTTACAGCCTGGCCAGAACTTTCAGCAGTTACAGGTAACACTTTTCCGTTTGTTCGACTTTTGGATAGAGAGTTCAGGAATTGATCACAGTTATGAATCTCTTAGAGACTTCATGGTTGCTGACCAGTTCCTGACAGCTCTTCCCCACCAGATAAGAACATTCATTAGAGAACGTAACCTGATTAAAGCTGAGGAAGTTGCTGAGGCCGCTGACTTGTATGCTGAGGCTCACAATTCCTATAAAGACCTAAAGGGATCAAACCCTAAGGGCAAGGGTTCATCAGACCTTAAGAAATCAAAGCCTACAGTAGAAGCAAAGTCACCAGCTATTATACCAACCTGTCATCGATGTGGTGGTATCGGACATAAACGTCCAGATTGTCCTTCCAAGAAAATAGAGAAAGTTGGAAGATGTTTTGTTTATGGTAATGACCAAGCACCCTTCTGTTCAGGAGCAGTTAATGGTATAAAAGTCTCAGATATATTACGTGATACTGGATGTACGTGCATCGTAATTTCGGACAAACTGTTCCCTTACTTTAAAACCTCTCGTGTGTCCTCTATTCTTTCAGATTACTTGGGTCGTGAAAATACTTTCCCTACAATTCGTTGTTACTTGAAAACTAAATGGTTCACTGGTTGGACTAATGCGGTACTAGCCCCAATTACTTGTTCTATAATAGTGGGTAACATAAAAGGTGCCGTTCTTCCTTCAGAGGCGGATCTTTCGTCACCACCCATGGATCTAAGTTTTCCAGCTCTTCTTCCTTGCAAGTTAAATAATCACCTTAACAATTCCGCACCGGAAGCTGCATTGTCTCGTACTGTTCATTTGGGGGTGGAAACAGATGATACTGCTCTCGATAGTGAGGTAGCAGGATCACCTGTCCACTCGTCGGGTGAAAGTAAGGGTATTATCTCCGGCACTCTCAATGTCTTGACTAGGACTGACCATAACCCCGGCTTCTCCTACCTCCTCTTCTCCCACCATAAGTCCTTTTATTTTCCCAGATTTTATGTCCAAGGATGACTGTCAATATACAGCGCAATTGCCCTTCACTTCGGGATTGTCATAATCAAGCTTTTAATAACAACAAAGTTATCCACGGGAGATACATATCTCATAAGTTTGAATATATTAATGGTATCTTATATAAATCTGTATTTAAATCTCATTCTTCAGTGATAGATTATTCCCTCCTTGTTGTTCCTAAACCATGTCGAGAGACTGTTCTTCAAATGGCTCATGATTTGCCAGTGACCAAACACTTGGCCCATCGTAAGACGTGGCATAAACTCGAGCACACTTATTTTTGGCCAAGCATGTACTTACAGGTTACAAAGAAGTATAGTTCTTCCAATAGGTGTCAGGTGCTTACTGCACAAAATACGCACACTCCTAGATCCTGTATATTTATTAAATCTAAAACTTCCCTCCTGCAGAAACGAGATACTCCACCATAGAAAAGGAATGTTTGGCCCTTGTGTGGGGTATCTCCAAGCTTAAATTTTATCTACTGGGAAAAGAATTCATTTTAGAAATGGTTCATCCAATTATTTCTCTGACTGGTTAAGTCATGACAGTCAGTAGAAGATTTGTTGCCTTACGCGACTTCCACATGTTAGAACTTTTTCCTCGCCTATTCTTCTTATACTCCTTGACTATAAGTCTTGGTATGGAGGAGTGTGAGGGAAAAGTTCAATAGATAGGAGTAGTGAGGGAGTATATAGTAACAATAGTTTCATTGCCGGCTACTTGTTAAGGTAGGGCAAGTCCAGCTCCCGCTATTCTCCCCCCTTTTCCCCCCTCCCCGAAAGTGAAAGTTTGATTGCCGGCTGCTTGTTAAGGTAGGGTCAGTCTAGCTCCGGCTATTCCTTCCCCTCCCTCTTCCCCCCTCCCCCCCGAAAGGTGACGTGTGGGGCTCCGGCTGAACAGTAATCACTCGACTCACAGCTCCCAACACTTCTGTAAGTACACGCCTGATCACATTTTAGTGGACTTATTGGTTGAAAGCTTCACTTCTGACCAATAATTAACTTAGTCCTTTCAGTCATTATCTGTTAAATGTTTTAATAATCACCACATCTTTTAGGTATTGTACTTATCATGGAGAGTGATTTCTTAAGCAGTGAGTAATCTGTCTCTCTTTACAGCTTGGAATGACAGAGAGGGTCACCTGCCAACCAACGAGAAGAATAGAAGGAGATGGACTAACGTCCTGAGACGTCCCATGTTTAATCTACTTACCTGTTATGTAAGCCAACACAGGATCTAACCCCTCATCATAGCAGTGGTAACGAACCTGTTTTCCTGTCATCGGAAGTAATTAGTCACAGCTACACTCTGTGAAGAACGAGCCGGTGATGGTCACCAACACCTGCTACCCCCCTCCCCCCCACATCAACAACGGCTACGATTTCAACAACACGCAGTGTCACCAACACCTGACACCCCATTACCACGATATACCTATATTAGCGTTGAGTTCAAATGTAATTTTTTTCATTTCATTTTTCATTTTTCATTTTTCTTTCAATTAGGATACCCATTCATGTTTTATTGTTTTACATTTTCCATTTCTAAATAATAAAGTGTTTATCATTGTCTGTTATTATTTCTTTTTCTATTCATTAATTTTCCTGAGGAGGAGCCAGCCTTGGTAATACTGACTGAAGTTGTTATAGGGCTGAGTAAGCCTTCACAATGTGGTATGTGTGCACCACATAAAACAAATCCTGCAGCACACAGTGTATAATGAGAGAAAAAAACTGAGACCGTGATTGTCTATTAAAACAGCGGCTTTGCAGTGTTTTTTCGTATGTTTTTTATAATTGTATTTGTGATTTCTTGGTCACATTTGATAGAATGGAAGACATATTACAGAAATAGAGATGATTTTGATTGGTTTTAGTAATGGAAATGGCTTGAAACTGAGCTCAAAGTAGAGGAAGTGTTAAATTTTTGCCAATGTTCAAGAGTAAACAAACGACCTCACACGTCTAATACACGCCAGCTGGTGGGTCTAATATACATTCACAAATGTGGTGATGATATTTATACAATTATTACAATATTGCATAACAGTAAATCTTCTATTTTTTGGTTTGAATTTTAAATTCCTTGTGTGAATAAAAAATCAAAATGGAATTCATGTGTAAAGCCTCAAAACATAACTAATGAACAGAGGAAATGTTAGTTTAGTGCCAGGAATACCTACATTGTTTATTCTGGACCCTATTTTGAAATTGGAATATTTTGAACTTTGTGTTAAATTGGCCAAATTACCAATTTCCGATCACTTTATTCTGTAGTTGAAATAGTTGACTTGGTGATTTCTTGTTGTCAATCGATAGAATAGAAGTAATACTAGTGAAATAGCTAAGAATTTGGTCGACTGGTACAATGTAATTGGCCTAAAATGGGAGTCAAAGTCGGCAAAATCGCCGATTTGTAAATATCACTGACACATCAAAATTCGCGAGAGCATAATTTCGTCAATTTTCCATCAAATTTCGTACTTTTTGTTTTATTACCTCCAGAAAAAGATTCTCTACCATTTCATAAGAAAAAATAACAATTTTTTTTTAAATTCTTGGACCCTGGTGCGCACTTTGAAATTTGGCCTCTGGACCCTGAAAAGGTTAAAGCATTTTCTCGTGCCTGGAATTCCACTGGAACGAATTAATTCCATTTCACTTAATTTAAATGAAGAAAATTGACTCTGCAAACGAGCAAATCCAGTTGCGAGCAAGGTCATGGAACGGATTAAACTCGTAAGTAGAGGTTCCACTGTAGTTGACTGGGCAGTTTCTTGTGCTCAATCAATAAAATAGAAGTGATACTAGCAAGAACGCTAAGAATTTGGTTGACTGGAATAATGTAATTGGCCTAAAATAGGAGTCAAAGTGGGCAAAATCAACCAGAGAAGTTAGCCATAGCTCTGTCTTCCTTTGCGGATGACGCGCGAATTGCCATGACAGTGTCCTCCATCGAAGACATAGCAAGACTCCAAGTGGACATAAACCGAATCTTCAAATGGGTCACTCAAAACAATATGAAGTTCAATGAAGAGAAATTTCAACTACTTACTCAAATATGGAAAACTTGAGGAAATTAAAACTATCAGGGTATACCACAAATTCTAACCATATAATAGAGCAAAAAAGTAATGTGAAGGACCTGGAAGTGATAATGTCAGAGGATCTCGCCTTTAAAGACCACAACAATGTATCTACTGCATCTGCTAGGAAAATGATAGGATGGAAAATGAGAACCTTCAAAACTAGGGATGCCAAGCCCATGATGATTCTCTTCAAATCTTTTGTTCTCTCTAGGCTGGAATACTGCTGTACACTAACTGCCCCCTTCAAGTCAGGTGAAATTGCTTACCTGGAGAGTGTACAAAGAACTTTCATGGCACACAAGTACAATAAGGCACCTAAATTACTGGGAATGATTGAAGTCCCTTGATTTGTATTCCCTGGAATGCACCTAAGAGAGATGCATGATAATATACACTTGGAAAATCCTAGAGAGATTAGTACCAAACTTGCACACGAAGATCACTCCCTATGAAAGGAAAAGACTGGACAGATGCAACATTCCCCTGATGAAAACCAGGGGCACCACAAGTACACTGAGAGGCAACACAATAAGTGTCAGGGGCCTAAGACTGTTCAACTGCCTCCCAGTATACATAAGGGGGATTACCAATAGACCCCTGGCTGTCTTCAGGAAGGCGCTGGACAGATACCTAAAGTCAGTACCTAACCAACCGGGCTGTGGTTCATACATCAGTTTGCATGCAGCCAGCAGTAACAGCCTGATTGATCAGACCCTGATCCACCACGAGGCCTGGTCTCAGACCGAGCAGAGGGGAAAGGGGTTGTCCCCAAAACCCCCTGCAGGTATACTCCAGGTATGCATAAATATCGCTGACATAGCAAAATTCGCGGCCGTGTAATTTCATCAATTTTCCATCAAATTTCATACTTTTTGTTTTATTACCTTCAGAAAAAGATTCTCTACCATTTCATAAGAAAAAAATAAAAAATTTTTTTTTGAAAATTCTTGGACCCTGTGGACAAGTTTCCAGTCAGGGGTCTGGACCCTGAAAGGGTTAAAAGTCCAGATTATAGTACAAAGATTTAAATAAAAATATTCACAAGATATTTATAAAAGCTAAAAATCAAAACATACCGCTGCACAGCTTTTTTATGCTGGTCTCTACTTTTTTGTACTCGGAGAATGTAGTAGCACCATCAGCATCAGCAAACAGTAATAATTTCCCTCGAGAACGGAGCATACCCTGAAATAGCACTGTCAACTGAGAGTCGATGCAATACTAAGTTATTACAAACAGAAAATTATTAATACATTGAATTACCAAATAAACAACATGTGTTTCCCATCTATTCACTTATAATGCAAAAAGTTGTTATTGCCTTGGAGAGATATAACGTACTTTCACTGTATGTATATCTGGAAATATAAGACACTTTCATATGCATCAAAATTTATCTTACTGCTCACTGTGTGTTTAGCAAAGTATTACCTAAAAGCACAGTATATAAAGCTTATATTAATTAATCCACAGAATCAGCTTTAAATTGAAGTCATATACAGTATAGTAACACACACCTTGTGAGACAATGGTTGTAACCTCCCAATTTCTAATATGCTAGGAAATAAACAACTACAGATATTCAGCTTATTATATTCAAGGGGGTACACTCAACCCACTAAACCTGGACGAGTCAAAGCAATACTAACAAACTACTGATGGCATAGTACAACACCAGGTACTTGCCACTGATACAGACTTCTTATGCAGTTCAAAGAAAGATCTGCATTGATGCATATCATATTGTTCACCACATAATGATATGAATAACAAGTTCATGGCTAAATTTAGATTAACTAAAGTTACATATCAGAAAAAGTAACAGACAGTAATAATTAGTAGAGCACCTAGCTAGTAATGTACAGTAATATCAATGTGGCCAAAAAACTAGAACACTCTGTGGGACAAAAGGAAGTTTACTTCATACTACTGAGTGGATTGCTAAAAGGAATGAAAGAATGCTTGCATTAAGTTTGAAGATGCATCAACTTGTTGTTGCAACAGGTCAGAGAGATGATGAAACAACGTGAAGTTGGCAATACCCACAGAAGTATTCTTAAGAGATCTGAAAATTATAAAAATTTAAAAAGCGAGAAAGATTGGAGTTAGGGAGAGCAAACCATACAGTATTTTCATGTGGGGATAATTATCACTAGCATGTAGTTTCAGTCTACAAGAATAATGCAAAATTCTCACCATTTTGACAGCTCCTCCTTTACCCCTGTTCTTTGCCAAGGTGAGAATGCGTATTTTATCACATCCATAATTTTTGCAGTAGCTTTGTCCAACTTCTGTTGTTTTGTCTTTACTACCATCATCTACAAGGATTACTTCATAAGTGAAGGAGCTGTCTTGCTTTATTCTCCCTTCCAAGTAATTCAAGCATTCATTCATCATCACAGGTACTAGGAATAGGAAAAATAATAATACATGTACAGTACTAGTATTAGAGTGACTCAAAAAATCAAAAGTTATATCTTGAAATATACCTCCTGCTGTAATTTTAATCCACAGACTGCTCAAATTGTATAAAACATTGATTAATTTTATCCCTAATATTCCAAAGCAGTGATTTTAGCAAAACAAAACAAAACAAAAAAAATAAATAGTAGAAACAATATTTAGAGATTCTGAGAGTCTGAAGAGAAGTTGTAAATGTTGGTGTAGGAATGTGAGAGGGTATGTAAAAGAAGTAAATTAAATTTGAACAGAGGAAAGAGCAAGGTGATGAGGGTAACAAAAAATACAGGCTATGAAAGATCAGATATAAGTCTAGAAGAGAGAGTATGGAGGTAGTGACTGTGTTTAGATATTTGGAAATGGGCTTGAGGAAATGGATCTATGAATGATGAGCTGAACCACAGAACAGACAAGGGGAAAAAATGTGAGAGGTGCACCGAGGCATCTGTGGAAATAAAAAATTTTTATCAATAGATGCAAAAGGAGAAATGTATAGTGGTACTAACAGTATTATATGAGTGTTAGTTTAATATTATTATTATGTACCCCATACCCATCTTGTGGGCAGTAGTCAAAAGATTACAGAGGTACATAATGGGTCCAGGGACTGGATCCCAAAGGTATGATAACTGAACTAGTTACAAAGGCTATGAACCATCTACAGTCCTATACATGGTTACAATCATGAACAAATACAAAGTAATGAGCCACTGACACATCCATACCCAGTCACAATTGTAACGAGTTATAAGTACAAATATTAAGTGGGTCATACACCTACACGAGCGCATGTGAAGTATAGATTTTAAGAACTAAAGTGAGGGTGGCGGCAGCAGAGGTGTCTTTTTTGAAGAAGTGTAAATATTATGCAGAAAATTTTTAGAGTGGAGATAACAAAAATCTAATTCAAGGGGGACTTACTGAGGTGGTTTTGGCATTTAGAAGGACAGGAACAAAATATAATGACTAGGACAGCATATAAATCTGGGGTGCAGGGAAGGAGTAGGAGTCATTCCAGGAGAATTGGAGGGAAAAGTTTTGAGTGCTAGTGGCTTGAACATCCAATATTCTTGTGTGAGCTCATGAGACTTAATTGAATGGAGGCAAGGCAAGTGGTTTTTATTACATGATATGCTATATTAAAGAAAGGATTTCAGGGAAAGTGGTTAGCTGGACTTGAGTCCTGAAGGTAGGGTACAGTGCCTGCACCTTAAAGAAGGGGTAGGAATGTTGTAGTTCAAAAAGCCATCTGAACTGGAATGTCAGGACACTTCTGAAAGGAGACTGATTGAATGAGAGAGCTTGGGAATGAATGATAGCTTTGAGAGCAGCCATGTGGTATGAAGCAGAAAACCCCAGGCTGCCGTTTTATTGTGATATCAAGGCAGAGTCTTGAGAGTTTATCATCATTAATTGGTACTATAATGAATATCATTTATGTCACAGAAAGTAACATGGCTGATTAATTTAATGTTATGTCTCTACTTTGTAAATACTGTTATTAAAAAGGTATATTTTTGTTATACAGCTGTTTTCCTGAAACCTTTATTATTGCTGTTGTATATTGTGCTTTGGAATACTCATCTACAGTGCTATTCACCATGATACCTTAGCAGAAAGTGTCCCAAGTGTTATTTTTTACCCTAGATTAACAGCTATTTTGTGCATGGTAACGAGGTAAATTATTTAGTTACTGCTATATAGGACCTCATGCACATATAATAATAATCCTAGGTATAAAATAAAAGAGAATATAAAAAGACCAGCAATATATAATTGGTGAATCTGAGGAATTCAGAAGGGATTGGTAACAGCCCCCTCGCATATTAACAGGTCTAAGAAGCCACTGTGTGGCTAAAAAAGCTTGCGATGGGAGCCTGTTAATCTGTGGACCCAGAAATGTAGTACCATGAAACTAATTGTTGTGGATGTGACTAAGTATTTCTGATTACCTATTTGTAGCTAGTGGAGCAGAGGTAAACTGGGAACTATTGCACCTTCAGTATATAAACTATCTTATAATTTATATAAATTTCAAGTGGTTGTAGCACTTGCTACCTCTTGCAACCCATTTCAATGTTCTACCACTTTCAAGTTATCTGTTTGGCACTTGAGAATACATTAGTAGTGTCAATGATATCCAAGGTTAAAACTGGAGGTAAGGTATCATTCTAATGAATTTAATTATCACAAAGAACATTTCTGACTTATTGCTCAAAAACTATTATTTAACTTTGCCTATTGGAGGAAATATCTTTAGGTGGATACAACCCAAACTCATTATGCTGTTTTTCAAATATTGGATGACAATAAGCTGAAACTTTTGGTGAGCACTGATGAAAAGTAATAAAAAACCGTAAGTCACATTACTGAACTGGCTAGAGAGTAAATTAAAAAGTTTAAACAAATCAATCTTAAGCTAAATTACAGCATGCCTGCATAGCACAAGTATACATAAAAAATTGTATTTAAGCCAAAGGCTCCTTTGGCTTAATTACAAAAAGTAAGAGAATTCACTTTTTGTCATGAACAATTTGAGCCATGTTTCAAGTCCGAAACTTTCATATTCAAACTAATCCTAAGAAAACAATAAAAATTTTTGTAAGTTAATTCAACCTACACATGATAAACATAAGAATACCTGTACTATATAAACAAATACTGCGTATAAAATAACATGTAAATCCTCATACTATTTCTTTAACCTAATCTGCATTTTTTTCACCAGGTAGGGTGACCCCAGCAGAGAAACCCATTCACATCCTTAAGTTATACAATCATAATGACTACTTGAGAAATTTTACTTAGTAATATAGAAAGAAACCTTTTAATATTTTTTTTATTCCATGTAGAGATCTACTTACATCTTTTCTCCTCATTGTATGCTGGTATAACAACTGAGAGTGATTTAGTTGGTGCATCTGTTATGGATGGGAATTCCAGTTTTTTGCCAGTTGAAACATCTATGTAGAATTTTTCTGACTCATAAACATTATTTCTTGGGTATGTTTCACTGCTAACATATATTGCCACACATAGCTAAAAACAAATATAAGGAAAATTATAAACAGTTTATTAAATTAAATGCTGCGAGTATTCACAAAAGTCAGCAAACTACTGTACAATTACAGATGACTATGCTAATCATATTTGTAAAATCTTTTTTTACATAAAGTATTTCAAACATGATTAGAAGAAAAAAATAAAATGTACTTAGTAGCATAATGCATTAAAAATTACCAAAAATTTACAAATTCACAATTTATGTATAGAATTTGGATATAATCTAGAATTATAAAACATACTTAATCATCATCATCTTTCAACAAAACGGCTGAATCCCACCAAGGCAGGGTGGCCCAAAAAGAAAAACAAAAGTTTCTCTTTTTAACTTTAGTAATGTATACAGGAGAGGGGGTTACTAGCCCCTTGCCCGTGGCATTACAGAGGAAGAATTCTGTTCCAATTCTCCATGGAGAATATACTTAATGTGGAAATAAAAAAAAAAAAAATCAGGCGACTCACTCACAATGGGTTCAAACCATACCCATTCCATGGATTGTTTAAAGAGTCATGTCTCCAATTACAGATTTTTACCGTGACTGGCTTGAAATGATTACTAATTCCTAAGCACAGCAAGCAGTACTATATAGGGTTAGTAGAGAAGAGCCGAGTACATAATAATGGGTCATGGAGAGTATACCTGCTATTTACGATATCTTCTTAGGAATATACAGTAATGGAAATAAGTGTTAAGAAATATAGGTGTATCACCTACTTGTAGGCATCAGAATATGCCTTCTTAGAGGGCCATCCAATTAAAGAAGGCAATATTATCATGCAGGTGAGGGAAGGGAAATGTTAAGATTACATGTATTTTGTATTTGCTATGTTGCTAGAGCACTTCACTGAAAATTTTCATATACGTCGGCATATTTTATCAAAATTAACAACCAAGGAAAAATAAAATTTAGAAATCATAAACAATATAAAAAATTAAAATTTAACCCTTTGACTGTCGCAAGCCCCTTTCTCAAACTGTCATTGTCACAAAATTTTGGAAAAAAAAAAATTATTTTTTCTTAATGACAGAGAATCTTTTCTCAATGGTAATGACACCAAAAATACGAAATTTGGTCGAAAACTCACAGAATTACACTCCCGCGAAGTTAGCGGTCTCAGTGACATATACGCATCGGCGATTTTGCCAACTTTGAGCCCTGTTTTGGCCAATTCCGTTGTTCCAGTTGACCAAACTCATAGCTATTTCTTTAGAACTCCATTTTTTTCTATCAGTTGAGTACAAGAAACTGCCCATTTACCAATCTGAACTACCCGATAAAGTGGTCAGAAATTGGCAATTTGGCCAATTTCATGCAAATAAAAAAAGATGCCAATTTCAAAATAGGGTTCAGAATAAACAATGTAGACATTCTTGGCACTAAAATAACATATCCTCTGTTCATTAGTCATGTCTCTAGGCCCCTCTTATATTACTATTGCTTTCTATTTTGATTTTTTATTTATACAAAAAATACAAAATTTACTGTTATACAGACTACTGCATTATTGTAAAAATGGTATAAATAATATCAGTGCACTAGTGAAAGAATATTAGACTCCCCAGTTGACGTATATTGGACATGTGGTGTGATTTGCTTACTCCTGAACATTGGTAAAAATCGAACATTTCCTCTACTTTGAGCTCAATTTCAAGGGCGTTTTCATCGTGAAACTAATCAAAATCATCTCTATTTCTGTAATGTTTTCCATTTTATCACCTGAGACCATGGAAACGAGAATACAATGATGAATACTATACAAAAATACACCTCAAAGTCAGCATTTTAATCCAAAAAAACGGTCCTTTTTTTTTTCTCATTATGCACTGCGTGATGCAGGATTTTTTTTATGTGGTGCACACTGACCACACAGACCCATTCTCTCACATGTGGGCCTACCAGCTTTCTCCTGCTTGATTTGAAGCCTCTAGAATTTATGAGTATTAATACGTCCAAAACACTGGCTCGTAAGATGTATATATACGACCAAAACAGTCAAAGGGTTAAAAATCTACATTTTTTTGACAAAATTGTATAAAACAAATAGAAATCAACTAAATCTACAACAAATAAGCATATATTAAAGATGAATGTATTTGATAAAGTAGCAAGAGGAAAAAAATTAATTGAAAATTACATCTAAACAACAGTTCACAGAGCAGATTGGGTTTGAACCCATGCCAAGCCAGTCCTAAAATTAGCAGGGCAGTGTACTAACTACACTACCATGCTGCCTAAAAAGATTATTGCAATCACGTTTTTATGATTTTGCGAATCATCTAAACAGCATTAAAAATACAGTAAACCCTCTTACAGTGTGACTTTACATTGCATGATTTTCTTGTGGGAAAATCTTTACATTGCGTGCCATAAAGCATCAGCTAACACTCCAAATATTTTTATTTAGTATATCTTTTTCCAAAAAATTTTTATTCGATAATTTATCAATTTTCAAGCCAACTAAAAGAATGAGTAAATAGCAAGAAAAGGTCTTATTACACTTACAATTACAACTGCAGTAACAGCAATACCAAGTAAGTAACCAAGTAGTGTTAAGAAATCCATATCAGACACTAAGAAAACTACCTGAAAAAGAAATAAATTGTTGAGCAAATTAATAATAATAATAATAATAATAATAATAATAATAATAATAATAATAATAATAATAATAATAATAATAATAATAATAATAATAATAATAATAATAATAATAATAATAATAATAATAATAATAATAATAATAATAATTAATAATGATAATGACAAATGATAATAATCAATAATAAATAATACTAACACTAATATTACACAGATTTATCTTGGATTCCAACTCATCTCCTTTACCCTCCCTAAAAATGAGCTTTAAATTGAATATTCTCTGTACAGATGAACCCTGTAATTCACAGGGGATAGGTTTCTTTGGGTAACTTGAATCCAGAAGCCATAAATAATAAGAAATTTTGAATGTCTGAATTACTAAAATATTTTCTGTATAATTAAACATTGTTCTAATCTGCTTAGTACTGATATTCATAAGAAAGAATTAGCACATTTTTAATGAAATTGCAGTATATGGTTATGCTTCAACTGCGGGGACATGTACTAAGCAAGTACCACAATGGGCACCAAGGAAAAATGTAAATGACTGAAGCTATCCACTAAACAGCCTTCTGTAAAAAGCGTAATCAAATCCTCTGGATTATGAAGCATGGGAATTCAGGGTTCGATTGCATGTCACAGATGATGCTACAAGATGGGTCCTACACAGATGACAACAAGGAAATGAGTGAGCTACTCAAGTCCCAATATGACTCAGTTTTTAGCAAGCCGCTAACCAGACTGAGAGTCGAAGATCAAAATGAATTTTTTATGAGAGAGCCACAAAATTTGATTAACACAAGCCTATCCGATGTTATCCTGACGCCAAATGACTTCGAACAGGCGATAAATGACATGCCCATGCACTCTGCCCCAGGGCCAGACTCATGGAACTCTGTGTTCATCAAGAACTGCAAGAAGCCCCTATCACGAGCCTTTTCCATCCTATGGAGAGGGAGCATGGACACGGGGGTCGTCCCACAGTTACTAAAAACAACAGACATAGCCCCACTCCACAAAGGGGGCAGTAAAGCAACAGCAAAGAACTACAGACCAATAGCACTAACATCCCATATCATAAAAATCTTTGAAAGGGTCCTAAGAAGCAAGATCACCACGCATCTAGAAACCCATCAGTTACACAACCCAGGGCAACATGGGTTTAGAACAGGTCGCTCCTGTCTGTCTCAACTATTGGACCACTACGACAAGGTCCTAAATGCACTAGAAGACAAAAAGAATGCAGATGTAATATATACAGATTTTGCAAAAGCCTTCGACAAGTGTGACCATGGCGTAATAGCGCACAAAATGCGTGCTAAAGGAATAACAGGAAAAGTCGGTCGATGGATCTATAATTTCCTCACTAACAGAACACAGAGAGTAGTCGTCAACAGAGTAAAGTCCGAGGCAGCTACGGTGAAAAGCTCTGTTCCACAAGGCACAGTACTCGCTCCCATCTTGTTCCTCATCCTTATATCCGACATAGACAAGGATGTCAGCCACAGCACCGTGTCTTCCTTTGCAGATGACACCCGAATCTGCATGACAGTGTCTTCCATTGCAGACACTGCAAAGCTCCAGGCAGACATCAACCAAATCTTTCAGTGGGCTGCAGAAAACAATATGAAGTTCAACGATGAGAAATTTCAATTACTCAGATATGGTAAACATGAGGAAATTAAATCTTCATCAGAGTACAAAACAAATTCTGGCCACAAAATAGAGCGAAACACCAACGTCAAAGACCTGGGAGTGATCATGTCGGAGGATCTCACCTTCAAGGACCATAACATTGTATCAATCGCATCTGCTAGAAAAATGACAGGATGGATAATGAGAACCTTCAAAACTAGGGAGGCCAAGCCCATGATGACACTCTTCAGGTCACTTGTTCTATCTAGGCTGGAATATTGCTGCACACTAACAGCACCTTTCAAGGCAGGTGAAATTGCCGACCTAGAAAATGTACAGAGAACTTTCACGGCGCGCATAACGGAGATAAAACACCTCAATTATTGGGAGCGCTTGAGGTTCCTAAACCTGTATTCCCTGGAACGCAGGAGGGAGAGATACATGATTATATACACCTGGAAAATCCTAGAGGGACTAGTACCGAACTTGCACACGAAAATCACCCACTACGAAAGCAAAAGACTTGGCAGACGATGCACCATCCCCCCAATGAAAAGCAGGGGTGTCACTAGCACGTTAAGAGACCATACAATAAGTGTCAGGGGCCCGAGACTGTTCAACTGCCTCCCAGCACACATAAGGGGGATTACCAACAGACCCCTGGCAGTCTTCAAGCTGGCACTGGACAAGCACCTAAAGTCAGTTCCGGATCAGCCGGGCTGTGGCTCGTATGTTGGTTTGCGTGCAGCCAGCAGCAACAGCCTGGTTGATCAGGCTCTGATCCACCAGGAGGCCTGGTCTCAGACCGGGCCGCGGGGGCGTTGACCCCCGGAACTCTCTCCAGGTAAACTCCAGGTAAACCAATGTCGCTATGATTTCATCCAAGCTGAACAAGTTTTAAGTGTCCTAAAGCACTCAGAGGAAAGCAGGGAAACAGTCTCTTTTAGCTTCAGGTCATGAAGTCATGGCTGTAATTACACACAGTATTTCTGGATGCTAGAAATGGGGAAAAAAAAAAAAAAAAAGCTCTCAGAAAGGACACCTGCCACTTCCGAGATGTCATCAATCAATTAACAATAGAGGATTCAGGTAACAGGTGGGGTCACTAGAGGGCCATGTGATTTTTATTCTAGATTCTACGGGAGTATTAGAGCAAATTTACTCCTCTACATAACATAACCATGTTGCAATCTGGGCCTTATGAAAGACATGCCTCCTGATAGCCAACACACTTACTGTGGCTCTTTACATCATCTATTGGTGCCAAAATATCTGGTACAGGAAACAATGGATGGAGGTGACATCTAGGTTTCTCCAACTACAGTTAGTGGATAAGGGAAAGCATGGTTAGTCAAATGTGAGTACCACTGAATTCGTGGTTACACGAATTCCATTCACCTTCTCAATTCACTGAACAACTTTGCTGAGCAGTCTTATAGCCTCCTCACACTCATGAAGCCAGAAACCAACAGCAGCAACAGTATCAACAATAGAAGCAACATCAGTAGTGCTGGCTGCATCAGTAGTCATGGCAGTGATATCAGTGTCAGCAGCAACAGTGACACAAGGCAAGTCCAGTTATTACATTCCAAACCATGTCACAGGCTATAAGCCACAGCAAATTTTGATTAAGGAAGAGATAAGATAAGATTTCGTTCGGATTTTTAACCCCGGAGGGTTAGCCACCCAGGATAACCCAAGAAAGTCAGTGCGTCATCGAGGACTGTCTAACTTATTTCCATTGGGGTCCTTAATCTTGTCCCCCAGGATGCGACCCACACCAGTCGACTAACACCCAGGTACCTATTTGCTGCTAGGTGAACAGGACAATAGGTGTAAGGAAACGTGTCGGAATTTCCACCCGCCGGGAATCGAACCCGGGCCCTCCGTGTGTGAAGCGGGAGCTTTAGCCACCAGAGGAGGGAGGAGGGAGAGTATTTTAATTTGATCCCAAGAAAGGGATGTAAACTCTAATTCATTGTATCAAAAGCCTTTTAATGCTTTAAGGAGCCCTGTGGCTCAGAGCTGAAATGTGTAGTTATAGAAAATTATATGCTTTTACACAAGAGTTGTAATAAAGTTGGTAGAATTACCGACAATATGTAAAGTAAAAGGACACAAGTGCAACTAATGTGACATTTATTGTGGCAACGTTTCGCGAAACGTTGCCACAATAAATGTCACATTAGTTGCACTTGTGTCCTTTTACTTTACACAAGAGTTACTGCAATATAATACAAACAAATACATTTTCTATATTTTTGAGCTAATAAGAATATTTTAGAACAAAATAAAATGAATTAAAAGAGGTTCCTCTACCAGAATTTCAGCTTGTGTGGAAAGGTCACATCCCAATTCATCTGTACAAGTACGAATCACAAACAGTATTCAGAAAGGTTCTAAATTTTTTTTGACCATAAAAGAAACATGTTCATTTTTTAAAACAAAAACCACAAAACACAAGTGCACTGTTCTGAACAAGAAATCACAGTGCAATATCACATTTTACTTTTCTTGGTAAACACAAACACCTGGCAGTAAAAAAACACATGACAGTAACAAACACCTGAAATTAACAAACACAAATTAGCTTAATGAATGTCTAATCCTAAGTCTGGCCAAAATATGGACGTTTCCATGTATTTTAATATATACCATAACATATAATGTATTATGTAATGTCATAGAACTTAAACTATTTGCTTTACAGTACCAAACACCTGACAGTGACAAATACCTACTGGTAACAAACATCCACCATTAAAAATCTGCCGGTAAGAAACACCTGCCAGTAACAAACACCAATACTGAACATCTGCCAATAATATATACCTGCCAGTTACAACCCCCTGACTGTAACAAACATGACAATAACAAGCACCTGCCAGTAAATAACATACCACGATATTTCAGATGTTTATTGTACAGTTCCTTGTGTTCGTCTTTCCTGGAAATACAAATAAGCAAGTGTTTATTAAGCTTCAAGATATATACCAAGACGTCTCCATCCAGCAGGTTGGTCAGAGAGGAGAACACAGGAGTTCAGCAGTGTTGGAAGTGATGATGTGCTGCTGTTGTTGTTGTTAGGGTTGTTAAGAGCTACAAAAGCTTACGCCTTGTTGAGCCCTTCCTCCCGGGAGTCCGAGAAAAATATATGGCTCTAATTTAAGAGGAAATAAAGTTTCCTCCCCACAAAAAAAAACGGAAACGAGAACAATAAGTTCCCAGTTAGGTCAGGTGAGTTCCCGTTGCCTAAATCCCATGCCTGAGTCAACGACAATGGGTGAGGTGGCACAGCAGCTGCAACAGCCACAACAAATATGACACCTCACCAACACCTCTCAACACTTCCTTTGGCTCTGACTTTGGCGACAACTGAGTGTGTGTGTGTGTGTGTGTGTGTGTGTGTGTGTGTGTGTGTGTGTGTGTGTGTGTGTGTGTGTGTGTGTGTGTGTACTCACCTAGTTGAGGTTGCAGGGGTCGAGTCCAAGCTCCTGGCCCCGCCTCTTCACTGGTCGCTACTAGGTCACTCTCCCTGACCATGAGCTTTATCGTACCTCTGCTTAAAGCTATGTATGGATCCTGACTCCACTACATCGCTTCCCAAACTATTCCACTTCCTGACTACTCTGTGGCTGAAGAAATACTTCCTAACATCCCTTTGATTCATCTGTGTCTTCAACTTCCAACTGTGTCCCCTTGTTACTGTGTCCAGTCTCTGGAACATCCTGTCTTTGTCCACCTTGTCAATTCCTCTCAGTATTTTGTAAGTCGTTATCATGTCCCCCCTATCTCTCCTGTCCTCCAGAGTCGTCAGGTTGATTTCCCTTAACCTCTCCACATAGGACATACCTCTTAGCTCTGGGACTAGTCTTGTTGCAAACCTTTGCACTTTCTCTAGTTTCTTTACACGCTTGGCTAGGTGTGGGTTCCAAACTGGTGCCGCATACTCCAATATGGGCCTAACGTACACGGTGTACAGGGTTCTGAACGATTCCTTATTAAGATGTCGGAATGCTGTTCTGAGGTTTGCCAGGCGCCCATATGCTGCAGCAGTTATTTGGTTGATGTGCGCTTCAGATGTGCCTGGTGTTATACTCACCCCAAGATCTTTTTCCTTGAGTGATGTTTGTAGTCTCTGACCCTCTAGACTGTACTCCATCTGCGGTCTTCTTTGCCCTTCCCCAATCCTCATGACTTTGCACTTGGTGGGATTGAACTCCAGGAGCCAGTTGCTGGACCAGGTCTGCAGCCTGTCCAGATCCCTTTGTATTTCTGCCTGGTCTTCAATCGAATGAACTCTTCTCATCAACTTCACGGCATCTGCAAACAGTGACACCTCGAAGTTTATTCCTTCCATCATGTCGTTCACAAATACCAGAAACAGCACTGGTCCTAGGACTGACCCCTGTGGGACCCCGCTGGTCACAGGTGCCCACTCTGACACCTCGCCTCGTACCATTACTCGCTGCTGTCTTCCTGACAAGTATTCCCTGATCCATTGCAGTGCCTTCCCTGTTATTCCTGCTTGGTCCTCCAGTTTTTGCACTAATCTCTTGTGTGGTACTGTGTCAAACGCCTTCTTGCAGTCTAAGAAAATGCAATCCACCCACCCCTCTCTCTCTTGTCTTACTGCTGTCACCATGTCATAGAACTCCAGTAGGTTTGTGACACAGGATTTCCCGTCTCTGAAACCATGTTGTCTGCTGGTGATGAGATCATTCCTTTCTAGATGTTCCACCATTCTTCTCCTGACAATATTTTCCATGATTTTGCATGCTATACATGTCAGTGACACTGGTCTGTAGTTTAGTGCTTCATGTCTGTCTCCTTTTTTAAAGATTGGTACCACATTTGCTGTCTTCCATGCCTCAGGCAATCTCCCTGTTTCGATAGATGTATTGCATATTGTTGTTAGAGGTACACATAGTGCCTCTGCTCCCTCTCTCAGGACCCATGGAGAGATGTTATCTGGCCCCATTGCCTTTGAGGTATCTAGCTCACTCAGAAGCCTCTTCACTTCTTCCTCGGTTGTGTGTACTGTGTCCAGCACATGGTGGTGTACCCCACCTCTCCGTCTTTCTGGAGCCCCTTCTGTCTCCTCTGTGAACACTTCTTTGAATCTCTTGTTGAGTTCCTCACATACTTCACTGTCATTTCTTGTTGTCTCTCCTCCTTCCTTCCTTAGCCTGATTACCTGGTCCTTGACGGTTGTTTTCTTCCTGATGTGGCTGTATAACAGCTTTGGGTCAGATTTGGCTTTTGCTGCTATGTCGTTTTCATATTGACGTTGGGCCTCCCTTCTTATCTGTGCATATTCGTTTCTGGCTCTACGACTGCTCTCCTTATTCTCCTGGGTCCTTTGCCTTCTATATTTCTTCCATTCCCTAGCACACTTGGTTTTTGCCTCCTTGCATCTTTGGGTGAACCATGGGCTCATCCTGGCTTTTTCATTATTCCTGTTACCCTTGGGTACAAACCTCTCCTCAACCTCCTTGCACATTGTGACTACATATTCCATCATCTCATTAACTGGTTTCCCTGCCAGTTCTCTGTCCCACTGAACCTCATTCAGGAAGTTCCTCATTCCTGTGTAGTCCCCTTTCCTGTAGTTTGGTTTCATTCGTCCTGGCCTTCCTGCTTCCCCCTCCACTTGTAGCTCTACTGTGTATTCGAAGCTGAAAACCACATGATCGCTGGCCCCAAGGGGTCTTTCATATGTGATGTCCTCAATATCTGCACTACTCAAGGTGAATACTAAGTCCAGTCTTGCTGGTTCATCCTCTCCTCTCTCTCTTGTAGTGTCCCTTACGTGTTGGTACATGAAGTTTTCCAGTACCACCTCCATCATCTTAGCCCTCCATGTATCTTGGCCCCCATGTGGCTCCAAGTTCTCCCATTCGATCTCCTTGTGGTTAAAGTCGCCCATGATCAGGAGCTTTGCCCTGCATGTATGAGCTCTTCTGGCCACTGCAGCCAGTGTGTCAACCATCGCTCTATTGCTCTCATCATACTCTTGCCTTGGCCTCCTGCTGTTCTGTGGTGGGTTATACATCACTGCAATTATCACCTTGGGACCTCCAGAGTGAAGCATTTCCGCTATGCAATCACTTTCTTCTCCGCTGTCTCCTCTCTCCAGCTCATCAAAATTCCATCGGTGTTTGATCAGCAATGCCACTCCTCCCCCCCCTGTTCCTTCTGTCTTTCCTCAGGATCTGGTATCCCGTTGGGAAGATGGCATCTGTTATCATACCTGTAAGCTTGGTTTCTGTGATTGCTATGATGTCTGGTGATGCCTCTTTGACTCTTTCGTGCCACTCCTCCCACTTGTTTGTTATTCCATCAGTGTTTGTGTACCATACCTTCAGTTTCCTTTCCAACACTGTGGTTTGGGGGGCCTGTGGGGGTGGGAGAAATGGTAGCATACTGTGGGATTCTATGGTTGGGGGTTGGGTGGAAGCTGTGGGTATGGATTGTATTGTGTGTTGGGATGGTGTGATAGGTTGTGGGGTTCTGAGGATAGTTGTGTGTGTGCTTGCTCTTGCTGCTCTGTTCTGCTCTGACTGACCTCTGCTGGTTCCATCCTTGTCTCCTTTCCTAGCTCCTTTCGCTTTTTTGTCCTCTCCCTCAGTTGCTGTCTCTCTTTTTGTGTTCTGTCTCTGTCTAGGAACACCTTCTTGTACTCTTCCGAGCTTCTCAACCATGGTTTTTCTTGGAGGATCCTGTTCCACACTGTTTCTGTCCTGAGAATCAGCTTGATCGGTCGGTTTCTCCCCTTCAAGTACCCCCCCTATTCTCTGAAAATTTACAATCTCGTCCATGTCTTCTCCCCCTATTTCCATGATGATTTTCTCAATCTCCTTTCTTTCTTCCTGCCGTCTTTCAGTGTGTGTCCTTTCCTCTCTCTCCTGAAGCCCATGGATAAACACTGATTTTGCCCTTTCCTCCTCCCATTGCCTCTCCCTCTGTGACTCTGGTTCCTGTCTGTATGTGGTCATTTTCTCCCTTGATTTTTCCAGTGGCTCTTGGTAGCATGGTTGTGCCTCAGCATTCGACCTATCTCCCTCTCCATCTGCACCCATCTGCTCTTCCCTTCCACTCCCTGGCCCTTCTTTGCAGGCTGATAGGACCTTAGCATATTTCATATCTCCTTCCTTCCTGTTCAGCCTCTCAGCTTCGAATGGTGTGTCTTCTCTGGTCACTACCCCTGAGACTTGCTTCAGCCTGTTTACCTCAAATTCTAGGACCTTTACCCTGGCTACTGCAGTTTCGACTTGTGCCTCCCAATTCTTCGTCTCCTTCTCCAACCTCTTTTCCCATTTCACAGAGAGCTCTTTCTCCATTTTTTTCAGAAAGCTCTCCTAATTTTCTCTCCCATTCTTGCTCTATCCTTTTCCACTGCTCCTCCATCCATTCCTCCCTACCAGTACCATTGTCATCTGATCCCTGATTCCTGCGAGTCCCAACCATTTTTTTTTTTTTTTTAGTAAAAGAGAAAGTGAAAAAGAAAAAGGGGAGAGAGTGAGAGAGAGGGAGAAAGAGAGAGAAGGGGAGGGTAGAAGGAGGGGAAAAGGGGGAGAAAGTGAGAGAGAGAGGGAAAAGGTAAGAGAGAGGGGGGAGTGACAAGGGAAGAGAGGGAGAGAGAGAGAAGAGGAAGAGAGAGAGAAAGAGAGGAAGAGAGAGAGGGGGAGAGAGAGAGGGAGAGGGAGGGAGAGGGAGAGAGAGGAAGAGAGAGGAAGAGAGAAAGAGTGAGAGGAAGAGAGAGAGGAAGAGAGAGAGGAAGAGGGAGAGGAAGAGAGGATGAGAGAAAGGGGAGAGAGAGAGAGAGAGAGAGAGAGAGAGAGAGAGAGAGAGAGAGAGAGAGAGAGAGAGAGGAAGAGAGAGGAGAGGAGAGGGAGAGAGGCGGGGGGGGGGAGAAGGAAGGGTTAGAGGGTCACTTCACAGGAAGGTGTGAAATACTGTATATGGGTGTATGTGTGTCTGTATGTGTGTGTGTGTGTGTGTGTGTGTGTGTGTGTGTGTGTGTGTGTGTGTGTGTGTGTGTGTGTGTGTGTGTGTGTGTGTGTGTGTGTGTGTGTGTGTGTGTGTGTGTGTGTGTGTATGTGTGTGTGTTTGTGTGTGTGTGTGTGTGTGTGTGTGTGATGACTAACAAACTTACTCTCAACATTGACAAAAAGTACTTCATTCAGTTTGGAAACAGAGCCACAGATGTCCCTCTTAACATTATGATAAACGGATCACCTATCACAAAGCTCAGAGAGGGAAAATTCTTAGGAATCCACCTTGATAATAGACTCAAATTTCAAACACATGTACAACAAATTTCCAAGAAAATTTCCAAGACCGTAGGCATACTATCGAAGATACGGTACTATGTTCCACAGTCAGCCCTCCTGGCCCTATATCACTCACTCATTTACCCCTATCTCACCTATGAAATTTGTACATGGGGCTCAACAACAATAAACCATCTCAGACCATTAATTACCCAGCAAAAGGCTGCAGTCAAAATGATAACAAATTCCCACTACAGACAGCACACTCCACCCATATTCAAAACTCTGAACCTACTCACCGTACAAAACATCCATAGTTATTATTGTACCTACTACATACATAGAACACTTAACTCGGATATAAACCCTCCCCTCAAACGTCTCCTTACCAACGTTAACAGAATACATGACCATAACACAAGGCACAGATCACTCTTTGATGTTCCTCGTGCTCATCTCACACTAAGCAAAACCTAATGCACATAAAAGGTCCAAAAATCTGGAATTCATTACCTGTGAATATAAAAGAAACACTGTTTATAAATTCAAGTCTCTTTTTAAAAATTACTTACTCGCCCACAACTAAATAAATACTGAATAACTGTATCTCATAAATGTATAACCTGTGACCCTATCAATTTTTTTTTAATTGCATTACCTAACAGAATACTCCATTCTACTGAATGCACAGCAACTCAGTAAATGACCATATGACCTGTCTTTTAAATACTCATTTGTGCTTAATTGTTATTTGTTTACTATAATTTTTACCACTGAATATATCATTGCTTAGTTAATTTTAAGCCTGCCCATAATGCTCTGCATACAAGGGGCTTTTGGCATGTTACACTTAACCACTGTATTTCTTTGTACATCTATGTATCATGTCCAAATTAATAATAAATAAATAAATAAATAAATAAAATATCCGACAGCCTGAAATGCTATAATTATCGGCTATCATGAAAATCAAGGTGACTTTAATAATACTTTAGTAAATTTGGTTGCGTACCACACTCTAATTCCCCAGATCTATAGTCAAATTAAATTGAATTAGATTTTATTCTAAATGTGCCTTTTTAATGTTCGTCTAGCTATTCTATGCATTCGAATGAAAATTCTGAGTCATTTCTACGTCAAGGCCATCCTATCCATGGCCTTGCAAGACGGAAACTGCAAATTTTGTCATTACTAAACACTATATGAGCCATATTTTACTGCTACTCTCGTCTATATAACATTGTACGAGGTTAATACAAGATCTGTTTGTCAGCTCTCTTATTTAGCTCCTCTATATAATGCAATTTTTTTCGTAAATGTCACTGAAAAATTAAATAAGCCACTTTGTCTGACTTGTTGGGGGTTATCATAAGTAATTTACACATATGTTACTGTATTTGATAGTTTGTGTAACTATTTATGTGTACCTATACCTAAATACTTACTTACCTAATCGAAAACTGATTCAGCCTTTGATTAGGAAATTAAAGGTCGTACACTGTGTGTGCTACCTGGAGTTTATCTGGAGAGAGTTCCGGGGGTCAACGCCCCCGCGGCCCGGTCTGTGACCAGGCCTCATGGTGGATCAGGGCCTGATCAACCAGGCTGTTACTGCTGGCTGCACGCAATCCAACGTACGAGCCACAGCCGGGCTGGTCAGGTACCGACTTTAGGTGCTTGTCCAGTGCCTGCTTGAAAACAGCCAGGGGTCTATTGGCAATCCCCCTTATGTATGCTGGGAGGCAGCTGAACAGTCTCGGGCCCCTGACACTTATTGTATTGTCTCTTAACGTGCTAGTGGCACCCCTGCTTTTCATTAGGGGGATGTTGCATCGTCTGCCGAGTCTTTTGCTTTCGTTGTGAGTGATTTTCGTGTGCAAGTTCAGTACTAGTCCCTCTAGGATTTTCCAGATGTATATAATCATGTATCTCTCCCGCCTGCATTCCAGGGAGTACAGGTTCAGGAACTTCAAGCGCCCCCAGTAATTGAGGTGTTTTATCTCCGTTATGCGCGCTGTGAAGGTTCTCTGTACATTTTCTAGGTTAGCAATTTCACCTGCCTTGAAAGGCGCTGTTAGTGTGTTAGTGTGCGGCAACATTCCAGCCTAGAAAGAACAAGCGATCTGAAGAATGTCATCATGGGCTTGGCATCCCTAGTTTTGAAGGGATGCCAAGCCCATGATGACACTCTTCAGTTCGCTTGTTCTATCTAGGCTGGAATACTATATTGAATGCCCCTGATTAAGTTATTATGCAGAGTATTAAGTTAATTTTGTTCCCAGGATGCGACCCTAGGTGAATATGGACAGTAGGTAGCTTAAGGAAACATGTTCTAATGTTTTCACCAGTACCAGGAATCGAACCATGGACCTCAGTGTGTTAAGTGCGCTAGCAATCATGCGACGGGACACTGGCAGGATACTCATCATAAATATTAAGCTCACTCAGTAATATAACAATGATAATCTATGTAACTGTGTTTGTGTATACCTGAATAAACTTACTTATGGATCACAATGGGAAACTAATTTTTGTCCCCTATCATGCACAACGCACATCCTGTGACAATAACAGAATATACATCACTTAATCGAAAGACATCTACTACACAAGACTTCCCATACTACATCTACTACACAAGACTTCCCATACTACATCTACTACACAAGACTTCCCATGAACTTTTTCAATTGCATTTTCAAAGAAAATATCACTATGCAGAGGAGCTTCATGAGAGAGCTGACTGTACTGTAAGGGTGAAAAGTTGATGTACTCAGTTTAAATGTGGTTGACAGTTTCATAAGATGACAAGCAAAAGCTTGCAGACTGAGGTACCTCTCAAGACCTGCTCTTCGCTGCTTGGCAAAACATAATTTCTTCCGAGATTTTCGTTTATAACTATTATGGAAGACAGCAAATGTATTCCCATTTTTTTTAAAAAAGGGGGACAGACACGCAGCATGAAACTACAGACCAGTGTCACTGACATGTATAGTATGCAAAGTCATGGAGAAGAATATCAGAAGATTTGTGGAGCACCTAGAAAAGAATGAGCTTATAAAAGACTACCAGCACGGATTCAGAGACAGGAAATTCTGTGTCGCAAACCTACTAGAGTTTTATGACAATGTGACAGCAGTAAGACAAGAGAGAGAGACAGAGAGAGAGAGAGAGAGAGAGAGAGAGAGAGAGAGAGAGAGAGAGAGAGAGAGAGAGAGAGAGAGAGAGAGAGAGAGAGAGGTGAGTAGATTGTGTTTTCTTGAACTGTAAGAAGGCTTTTGACACAGTTCCACACAAGAGATTCAGACCTAGGACAGGTGCTGTTTCGCACATGACGGAAGGAATAAACTCAGAAGTGTCCCTATTTACAGACGATGTGAGGTTAATGAGAACCATTCATCTACAAACCTGTCAGACACTGCAACTTCTTGGGATCTTAATACTTGGGAATTCTTCGCTTGCCTAATTCTTGGGCACGACCTACTTCCACATTGAACAAATGTTACACGACCTATGACTGCTTCACCTCTCCTGCCAACGGTTTATAAGCTCCTTCTCAGCACGTATGCCGCATTCTATTCAAGATTGATGGACTGACCACATCGACTCAAGGTTGAGGGACTGATTACTTCATTCTCCTCCTGTTCTTCAAGATTCTCCTTTGTATGGACTGATGAAGCCACTGTGTGGCGAAACGTTTCCTCAATAAAGATACCCAAGAGTTGCACATGTGTCTAATTTATGAACACTATGTGCTTAATTGTCCACTTATTGAGGAATACAGAGACAGACAGTATAATAACCTATGTGACATGTCAAGATATCTTATTAATGAAAATAAGATACCAGATATACTAAGCAAATTTGCTTGTAACAGATAAGTGAACTATAGATATGTAGATATAAATCCATATGTATTCCTGTTAACCCTTTGGGGCCTAGTTCCTAGGCCTTTTGTGTATCCATATGCTCTCGCGCTACCGTCCACAGGATGGATATGGGGTGCACAATAAACTAGCCACTTCGGTGGCAAAATCTAAATCTAATCTGGACCATCGTCCGATCACAGCTGTGAGAGTAAGAGGCAGGGAAGGATAGAAGACAGAATGGGGAAAGGAGGAGGAGGAAGAGGAGGAGGAGGAGGAGCACGGTAGTAGTAGTTAATAGTAGTAACAGTAGCACTGCAGTGGTAGTAATATAGTAATGAGGAAGTAGCAACAGTTATGGTAAAACAAGTAGTAGAAGTAAGAGTTAAGAGAGGCTTGTAGCAGGAGTGAAAAATTAGTAACAGTGGTAGTGTAAAAGAACAAGTGATAGTAGGAACATTGAAGGAAGTCTACTGTGGCTTGGGCTGAGGGTATTACCCAGGGGAAAACCCACCAAGGCAGAAGACAGGAAAAAAAAAAGATAATGCAGATGACATATGAAGTGGAAAGAGAACGCGGCAAAGCTTAATCAAATCACGGTGTTCTGAAGTTTAGAACGTAGTGGGCACGTTTTGAACGTAATAGGAAAGGTAGATATCTACAAAGCCATAACTAAGATTCATGTTAGGAAAGTTGTATATTATCGCTACTTCAACAAGACGGTGTCATTGAAGGCTAGAAAGGTAGAGTGTTTTAGCAGAGAACCAAGTAATAGGTTGCTGTGATCTCTGACATGACAGAAAGAAAACATTGTTAGCGTCACCAAGGGGAACACACTTCTTAATGAACTGTTCCACCCACGGTATTGTGTCTCCATTATTATTAATTAATATTATTATCATCAGTATTGTTATAATTATTGAGTTTTATTATCATTATTATTATTATTTTTTATTATTATTTATTACTATAATCATTATTATTGTTATTTATTTATTATTACTATTATTATTATTATTATTATTATTATTATTATTATTATTATTATTATTATTATTATTATTTAACTCAAGGCCGGCTCCGACTATGGAAGGGTGACCCAAAGAAGAAACCACATTCTCCATCATTCAGTCGCTGTCTTTCTATAAGTGTGATGACCTAGAGCTGGAAGAAAGGGAGGTAATCAAACTCGATCCAAAGGTGAAGTCAGCTCCAATTCCTTCGATCAAGAGCCCACCGGTGCCGAGAACCTCCCTCTGGGAGATACTTTAAATTCAACATGGTTACATGAGAACAAAGCATTACTATCAGCTACACAACATGTGGCTCACATCATTTTTATTTAGATTATAATTGTATAAAGATTAAGGCTTAAACTACCTCGTTTAGGTGAACATGTACACACTCTCATATAGGCTATATAGGCAACGTGCATTGCATACCCATATAATATCTTTACATCGAATTAATATATATATATATATATATATATATATATATATATATATATATATATATATATATATATATATATATATATATATATATATATATATATATATATATATATTACCAATAGGAATATATTATTACATAATATGGTACAAAAGATTTAAGAGATACATTGTTGATATAAAGGTGACATATACGGTACATGTTGTTACGTGTGTATCACCGATTATAAGGCGAAAATCTCATCCAGCTCCTCAGAGCTGGGACGTGTGCCCAAAATATAGCAAGCATTACCCCTTTGAACAGCCGCACTGAGCCGCTGGAACAGAAAACTAGCTGCCCTGGGATCCCTAGCTACCCTGATGAGTCTTTTTCCCAGTCCTTAAGGAATTTAGATGCATTCTTTCTCCATGATCCAAGGGTCTCTGAGCCTATGGGAACAAACATATAATGATGGGCAAGTTCTCCATATTTTCTAGACTTTTGGGACTCCCTGAAGCTGGCAGCTGCCCCTCCTTCCTCCCTGGTGTATTGGAGACAGGTATCAGCCAAGGTAGATGTACATGTATAGTCCCACACCACCTGCTTCCCATCTGTCCAGGCTTGAAGGGTGATACCATCTGGACGCTTTTGGCTGCCATCAGATCTGCATAGCTGGGGTGGCTCCCTTACTGCTGGGCATCCGGCTGTTGTGAGGCTCCTCTTGATAATGTTATTAACCTCCTCATGTCTTGCAATCTTTCCCTCGGATTTACGGCACACAAGACCATGGTACCCGAATCGGTCTGCTGCTTCACTGCCACAAATACACCTGTGTTCGGCGAGAATAGGGGCGGCAAGTCGAAGGGCAACACTGATGCGGATGGTCTGTGGGTCGAGGCGTGTGCCAAGGCTGGAGTTGGGAACAGCCAACAGAAAATCCCCTGCATGAGGGGCTCTCACTGCCAGGAGGCGGGTTCTATCCTTCCCTGACACACTCTGAAGCATTGTTGAGGCTATATTTTCCACTATTGGACCATCCCAGTGCGATTGTTTGTAGTTGTTGGGGGGAACAGGTCTGGTTTCAGAGCCCGTTAGATTATCCCAGATCATGGCTCCGTCAATGAACTTTTGGTCCTGGACTCCAATCTTGTCCCTAAGATGTTCAGGGAGAATCGCTGCTACAAGCACATATATATGTATATATATATATATATATATATATATATATATATATATATATATATATATATATATATATATATATATATATATATATATATATATATATAATTAAATCTTCATCAGAGTACAAAACAAATTCTGGCCACAAAATAGAGCGAAACACCAACGTCAAAGACCTGGGAGTGATCATGTCGGAGGATCTCACCTTCAAGGACCATAACATTGTATCGATCGTATCTGCTAGAAAAATGACAGGATGGATAATGAGAACCTTCAAAACGAGGGATGCCAAGCCCATGATGACACTCTTCAGGTCACTTGTTCTATCTAGGCTGGAATATTGCTGCACACTAACAGCACCTTTCAAGGCAGGTGAAATTGCTGACCTAGAAAATGTACAGAGAACCTTCACGGCGCGCATAACGAAGATAAAACACCTCAATTACTGGGAGCGCTTGAGGTTCCTGAACCTGTATTCCCTGGAACGCAGGCGGGAGAGATACATGATTATATACACCTGGAAAATCCTAGAGGGACTAGTACCGAACTTGCACACGAAAATCACTCACTACTAAAGCAAAAGACTTGGCAGACGATGCAGCATCCCCCCAATGAAAAGCAGGGGTGTCACTAGCACGTTAAGAGACCATACAATAAGCGTCAGGGGCCCGAGACTGTTCAACTGCCTCCCAGCATACATAAGGGGGATTACCAACAGACCCCTGGCAGTCTTCAAGCTGGCACTGGACAAGCACCTAAAGTCGGTTCCTGATCAGCCGGGCTGTGGCTCGTACGTTGGTTTGCGTGCAGCCAGCAGTAACAGCCTGGTTGATCAGGCTCTGATCCACCAGGAGGCCTGGTCACAGACCGGGCCGCGGGGGCGTTGACCCCCGGAACTCTCTCCAGGTAAACTCCGGGTAAATATATATATATATATATATATATATATATATATATATATATATATATATATATATATATATATATATATATATATATATATATATATATATATATATATATATATATATATATATATATATATATATATATATATATATATATATATATATATATATATATATATATATATATATATATACATACATACATACATATATACACATATATAATTTAATGTTGAAGAGAAAATGCATGAACTACAATGTGTTGTAGATGCACATGCTGCTTCGTGATTATACACGTATTGCACAACATGTTTTCACTATGGCTTTCTCTGGTTATGTTTCATACACATGAGCACACCCTTCATCCCCGTCTACCGTCAGTACCCCTTTGACCCTCACGGCTCACTCAATATTAAAACTGAATTTACTACATATTTTACTGAAGCTATGTCAACAATGCAGTAAAAGCAAGAAGTCGAATGCCCTTTCGAGTGAGCATTTATAATAGGTTTATGGGTGGTTTTAGTCAACGTGAGGCAATAGCTATTTTAAAACTGGTATTTACCAAATACTTGCTTCTCTCCGTCTCCCGTCAATGATTTGGGGGTGAGGGGGGTGACTTGATGCCGGTGAAGGGCTCTTGATGCAAATAATTGGAGCTTCTCCTTTTTCATTAGATCAAACCTGCTTGCACACGCAAGCAAGATGAGTCAGAGAGATATTAGGAAGTATTTCTTCAGTCATAGAGTTGTCAGGCAGTGGAATAGCCTAGAAAATGATGTAGTGGAGGCAGGAACCATACATAGTTTTAAGACGAGGTATGATAAAGCTCATGGAGTGGGGAGAAAGAGGACCCAGTAGCAACCGGTGAAGAGGCGGGGCCAGGAGCTAGGACTCGACCCCTGCAACCACAAATAGGTGAGTAGGTGAGTACATGCATATATAAGTACAAGCAAATATATGGACACGTACACAAATGCACAAGTACTTATTTGTACATACATAGACACTCAAACATACATATGCACATACATACGCAAACGCATACATACACATATGCACATATACACCTAAGCATACGTATGTACATACTTGCATAAACATACACTTAGTGGCCACATTATTTGTACACATTTAAACCTGCTCGTTAACGCAAATATTTAATCAGTCAATCACATGGCAGTACCTCAGTTCCTAAAAACGTTCAGATATGGTCAGAGTGAACATCAGAATAGGCAAGAAATGTGATCTATGTGACTCAGACTGTGGGATAATTGTTGGTGCCAGACGTGGTAGTTTGAGTATCTCAGAAAACTGCTCCTCTCCTGGGACTTTCACTCGCAACAGTCTCTAGAGTTTGCAAAGAATGGCGTGAAAAAACAAGGCGAAAGTGCCTTGATAATAAGAAGGGTTAAAGGAAAATAGCCAGATTGGTTTAAGCTGATAGGAAGGCGACAGTAACTCAAATAACGATGCATTACAACAGTGGTATGCAAAAGAGCATCTCTTCTGAAAGGGATGTGCTACAGCAGCAGAAGACTGCGCCAGGTCCCTCTCTTGTCAACTAAGAACAGGAAACTGAGGCTACAGTGAACACAGGCTCACCAAAACTGCACATTTGAAGATTCGCTTCGACATACAGATGGTCGAGTCAAAATTTGGAGTAAACCTTTGGGATGTGGTGTAATTGGATATTTTCAGCATGAATGTGCAGCCGACAAATTTACAGCAGTTGCGTGATGCTGTCATGTCAACAAGGACCACGAAGAATTCAAGCTGTTCTGGACGCAAAGGGACGCACTACCCAGTACTAGAAGGGTGTACCTAATAAGGTGGCCACTGAGTGTACATACGTACATGCATAAACATGCATACATAAACACATAAGCAAATGCCTACATACTTTTATATTTTGCGGCATCAGTTTTTAGACCGCCATGCACTATTCCTGTTGCGTGCATTGAAATACAAGGAGTTGGGCTAATGGGGTTACCTACCTGGAGAGTGTTCCGGGGGTCAGCGTCCCCGCGGCCTAGTCCAACACCAGGACTGGGGATACCTTTTCCGGATTCCTGAGGCATAAGGGGCTCGGATAATGGGGTTGGGGATTAAGTAAGTTTATTTAGGTACAGGTACACATAAGTACAATTAACATACATAGTAATATATGTATAAATTACCTAGGTTAACCCTCAATAATCCATAAACAAAGTTACTTGTTTATGGATTATTGAGGCAGAGGGGGCTGGCTAATGGGGTACTGGGTTACTTTTCTTGAGTCAATGAGGCAGAGGGAACTCGGCTTTTAGAATGTATTTCTCGGATCATTAATTAATGAGTACGGGAATACCTTTTGGATCAATGAAGTAGAGAGAGCTGGACTTAGAAGATATTATAAGATTTATTCGGATATTTAACCCGGAGAGTTAGCCACCCAAGATGACCCAAGAAAGTCAGTGCGTCATCGAGGACTGTCTGTCTTGTTTCCATTGGGGTACTTTAATCTCGTCCTCCAGGATGTGTAACCGGGTGTAGACGTGTGAATTGCTCATTACTCTATAATTTGTTCATGATTGTAGCCATGTATAAACGTAAGTAAGTAAATTTACTTATAGGAGTCATTGCCTTTGTAACCTGTGAGTTCATTACCTTCGTACCTAGTTCAGCTATCAAAACTTTGAGGGCCCAGTCCCTGGACCCATTTATTTATTTATTTATTTATTCATTTATTTATTTATTTATTTATTTATTTATTTATTTGTTTGAACATGATACAGTGAAGTACAAAGGAATACAGTTATTACAGTTTAACATGCCAAAGCCCCTTGTATGCAGAGCATTATGGGCAGGCTTAAAATTAACTTAAGATTAACTAAGCAATGATATATTCAGTGGTAAAAACATTATTGTAAACAGATAACAATTTAGCACAAATGAGTATTACAAAGACAGGTCATATAGTCATTTACTGTGTTGCTGAGCATTTGTAATCAGTAAATACCTTTGTAACTTGTCATGACTGTGACCAGATCTACCTGGAGTTCATTACCTTTGTAACTTGCTCAGCTATCAAAACTTTGGGGCCCAGTCCCTGAACCCATTATGTGCCTCTGTAATCTTTTGACTACCGCCCACAGGATGGGTATGGGGTGCATAATAAACATATTAAACTAGCAACTAACCCTCATATCCGACATAGACAAGGATGTCAGCCACAGCACCGTGTCTTCCTTTGCAGATGACACCCGAATCTGCATGACAGTGTCTTCCATTGCAGACACTGCAAGGCTCCAGGCGGACATCAACCGAATCTTTCAGTGGGCTGCAGAAAACAATATGAAGTTCAACGATGAGAAATTTCAATTACTCAGATATGGTAAACACGAGGAAATTAAATCTTCATCAGAGTACAAAACAAATTCTGGCCACAAAATAGAGCGAAACACCAACGTCAAAGACCTGGGAGTGATCATGTCGGAGGATCTCACCTTCAAGGACCATAACATTGTATCAATCGCATCTGCTAGAAAAATGACAGGATGGATAATGAGAACCTTCAAAACTAGGGAGGCCAAGCCCATGATGACACTCTTCAGGTCACTTGTTCTATCTAGGCTGGAATATTGCTGCACACTAACAGCACCTTTCAAGGCAGGTGAAATTGCTGACCTAGAAAATGTACAGAGAACCTTCACGGCGCGCATAACGGAGATAAAACACCTCAATTACTGGGAGCGCTTGAGGTTCCTGAACCTGTATTCCCTGGAACGCAGGAGAGAGAGATACATGATTATATACACCTGGAAAATCCTAGAGGGACTAGTACCAAACTTGCACACGAAAATCACTCACAACGAAAGCAAAAGACTTGGCAGACGATGCAACATCCCCCCAATGAAAAACAGGGGTGTCACTAGCACGTTAAGAGACCATACAATAAGTGTCAGGGGCCCGAGACTGTTCAACTGCCTCCCAGCATACATAAGGGGGATTACCAACAGACCCCTGGCAGTCTTCAAGCTGGCACTGGACAAGCACCTAAAGTCGGTTCCTGACCAGCCGGGCTGTGGCTCGTACGTTGGTTTGCGTGCAGCCAGTAGCAACAGCCTGGTTGATCAGGCTCTGATCCACCAGGAGGCCTGGTCACAGACCGGGCCGCGGGGGCGTTGACCCCCGGAACTCTCTCCAGGTAAACTCCAGGTAAACACCAGTCGACTAACACCCAGGTACCTAGTTACTGCCAGGTGAACAGGGACAGCAGGTGTAAAGAAACATGCCCCAAAATTTTGATAGTTGAACAAGGTACAGAGGTAGCACTGCTACTTTTATGGAGAACGGGGATACTAAAGTTAGCTCCGCTGGGTCGATAAGACCTTGGCAGTATCCCAGTGTACCGTCATACCCGTGCGTCCAGCGCTAATAAGAGGATCTTCTCGCTGCTGCTTCTTGTTATATAGTTCTGTGTCATTGTATACTACACTTCACTGGTAAGGCGAATTCATTTGCTAATTCGGTGTATTCTAAATTTAGAATTATCTAATGGTAGTAAACCACACGTTCGTTGGTTTAGTTGAAAACCTTGCTGCTGCGCATTATGTTTCACAGTATGAGGCATAACTTTTTCCGTTATTTCTGGAATCAATAACACATTGCTGGATTTATTGTGTTTGCATTTAACGTATTTGTCTATTGATAGCGGTGATGTTTTCCAATGTCTTCTAAATGTACTTTAAATTACAGACTATCTGATGTATCTAAAATTTTAATTTAAAATCATTAACTAATAATAGTGATAACAACAGTAATAATAATAATAATAATAATAATAATAATAATAATAATAATAATAATAATAATAATAATAGGCAGAATATGTTATGGTATACTTCAAGGACTACATGCACAATAACTTTTCCGATTTTAGTTATGTGCAGTACATGAAGGGCAAAAAAACTGTTGCCACAGTGCTAGTGTTGATACACTGAAACCTTACTTTAATCCTCCTATATGGGGGATTAAAGTATTTTTAATCTGGTATATACAGGTGAAATGCAGTCTTAATGATCTTCGTGCAGTTTATAGACATTAAACCAAACAAATAACATGCCACTTTTTGAGAAGCAACTTTGTTAGCTGGGTAATCTCGGCATACATACGTTGTATGATACATAGGTTTAGCGTCTGTTATTTTAATGTAATAATATTCTGCGCATATACACTTTGAGGTATTTACAGTGTATGTTTTTTTTTTTTTTTATGCTGAGTTTAGAGTCCCGGGAGAACTGGAGAGGTTAGGCATCTCTCCCTACAGTGTTGTCACTCTTTACATAGAAGTTACTTGGTACCTGTGTATTATCAGACCGTCGTGGGTCGTATCTTGTGGAATACCATCAAAGAACTCCAATGGAAATAAGTCAGATGATGA